>NC_049253.1:15626659-15935482 GCF_011100685.1 Canis lupus familiaris
AATGTGAACTGGTACAGCCACTCTGGAAAACTGTGGAGGTTCCTCAAAGAGTTAAAAACAGAACTGCCCTACGACTCAGCAATTGCACTGCTGGGGATTTACCCCAAAGATACAGATGCGGTGAAACAGCAGGACACCTGCACCCCAATGTTTATAGCACCAATGTCCACAATAACCAATCTGTGGAAGGAGCCTCAGTGTCCATCGAAAGATGAATGGATAAAGAAGATGTGGTCTATGTATACAATGGAATATTACTCAGCCATTAGAAATGACAAATACCACAAATACCAATACCATTTGCTTCGACGTGGATGGAACTGGAGGGTATTATGCTGAGTGAAATAAGTCAATCGGAGAAGAACATTATATGGTCTCATTCATTTGGGGAATATAAAAAGTAGTGAAAGGGAATAAAGGGGAAAGGAGAAAAAAATGAGTGGGAAAAATCAGAGAGGGTGACAGAATATGAGAGACTCCTAACTCTGGGAAATGAACAACAAGGAGTGGTGGAAGGGGATGTGGGCAGGGGGTTGGGGTGACTGGGTGACAGGCACTGAAGGGGGCACTTGACAGGATGAGCACTGGGTGTTATACTGTATGTTGGCAAATCAAACTCCAATAAAAAATATACAAAAAAAAAAAAAAAGAAATAGAGGTGCCTTGAGAGGCAAATTACAGCCCTTAAATATTTGTTTCTTAATTACAGGCCGCGTTTTCTTGACAAGGGCAAAACAAAGTGTGTTGAGTGAGATTCTTTAGACTTCGAAGGTTTTTCTTTAAAGGAATTAAAAGTAAATACTTCAGTTAAGATATTCAGTATAGTAAAATGTTTTTCTTTAAAGGAATTAAAAAGTAAATACTTCAGTTAAGATATTCAGTATAGTAAAATGTTCAGGTGCCAAAGGTACAATTTGATGTGACCACAGATCAGTGTATTCAGAATCTATCCAACACTCAAGAGAGCTTTGTGCTCCTTCCAACCATGTACCCCTACCACCACCACCACTACCACTACTATTGTGTCTTGCTTTGCATGTTCTTGAACTCATATAAAAGGACTTACATACAGTACACAGTTCTTTTTTTTTTTTTTAAGATTTTATTTATTTATCCATGAAAGACACAGCGAAAGAGACAGAGACATCGGCAGAGGGAGAAGCAGGCTCCCTGCAGGAAGCCCGATGCGGTACTCGATCCCGAGACCGCAGGATCACGCCCTGGACCAAAGGCAGACACTCAACCGCTGAGCTACCTAGGCGTCCCACAGTATGCAGTTCTTTTGTGACTATCTTCCCTGAGCAGTTTATGTGCATAGCAGGTTTGCTCTTTCCAAGTAGAAGAAATGTAGTGAGTGGAAGTCTGTGATCTACAGATCTTTCTTTTCCTTTCTTCCTCTCATCTTAAAATTCAGAGAAGATGCATTGCATGAACTACATAAATGTATACAAGGAGATAGTTCATAACCCCACCAATAAAATTCTTACTATGTTATAGGGAATATATTTTTAGATTCCTTTTACTTTAAAATTTAAATCTTATTTCAGTCATATTTTTTAATATGCATTTCATTCCCACATTCCACATTCTTGGCAGTACGTGAAATAGAGGGGCTGAACATAATATCCTACACAGTAGTGACAGGCTTATCTAACCATTTTCTGACATTGTGTCCGACAACATCTGGTTTTATTAGTGTTTATTTCTTATATTTAGATGCCATCTTTTTTTTTTTTTTAAGATTTTATTTATTCATGAGTGACACAGAGAAAGAGAGGCAGAGACACAGGCAGAGGGAGAAGCAGGCTCCATGCAGGGAGCCGGATGTGGGACCCTGGGCTGAAGGCGGCGCTAAACTGCTGAGCCACCTGGGCTGCCCTAGATGCAGTCTTTAAAAGACATAAATGTCCTTTATGGTCAGAAAAGGCCAGACAAAATAATATGTGAATAAAGTTAAAGGAGTTATTTAGTGTTAAGAATTTGAAAGAGAATCAGTAAATCCTCTGCCTCCTTTGTGTCCTACCTAGGTCCATGTCTCTAATTACTTTATGTATGTATGTATGTATGTATCAGAGAACACACATAGGAGGAGCGGCAGGCAGAGGGGAGAGGGAGAGGCAGGCTCTTGGTGGAGCAAGGAGCCTAATATGGGGGGCTCCATCCCAGGACCCTGAGGTCATGACCTGAGCCAAAGGCAGACTCTTAACCCACTGGGCCACCCAGATGGCCCCCAACTCTCTAATTTCTTTACAAATTTCCTTCTATAAACTTATCTAATCCCATAAATTCAGATGTGATCAATAAATTGATGTAGCCCAGATCTCTATTTCCAGCCCAGACTTCTCTTGTACAGCAAATCCCAAATGCCTTCCGGACATCTCTGCATCTGTGCCCATTTTGCTAATGCTTCATTCACCCTTCTCATTGATTTATGTTTTCTGGAAAATAACACCTTATTGGCTATATTGGTTGCCTGTCTTCTTCCAGTCTAAGACTTTTCTTTGACCTTTGTTTATGGTATCTTTTCTTACACTGAAATTTAGTCTTAATGGAATCAGATTTATCTTTTCCATTATATTTTGTACCCTGGAGATCTTGTTTAAGAAATCCTTTCCTACCCCAAATAACATTTTTAACTATCATTTTATTAAAAGTTTAAAACTTTTATTCTTCATATTTATGTTTTTAATCAACCTACTTTTGTGCAAGAGATAGAGATCTAAATTTATATTATTTATGTATGTATAACTAATTGTTCTAAAAGCATTTATTGAATAGTTTAACTTTTGTTTTATGTCACTGATATCAAATCAGGTTTCCACACATCAGTGGGTAGTTTTTCTTTTCCATTGGTCAATCTGTATGACATCTGTGACACTATCATAATTGCTACAGCATTATAGTAGTGTTAATACCCAGGAGGATATTAACAACAGTTAATATGCACATATTCAAAATTATCTTGGGAATGCCAGTTATAGGTAACTATATGAATTTTAGAATTATCTTGTTAAGAACTATTGAAAAGAGTTTGTTAGAGCCTCAGTTTCTCCTCTGTAATATGCTGGTATTAATGGTTGTTATGACTAGATATAATTGTTTTCGTGTGCGTAATGAATGGTTATTATCAACAGTATCGTCATCTTGAGATCTTAAATTTAGAAATACTACCTTGTGACTACAACCTTGTTTATCTGTTTATCTTCTACTCCCTTATTCCTACTAAACTTATTCTTTGACTTTATCAAGATATTTAGTGTTGAAACCATCTCTGTTTTTCTAGTCTGGCCATTCCTGGAATTTATTTATTTTTTCCAATCCTCCAAATTGTCACTATTTTACATTACTTATTTATTAAGCATTCTGATTGTTACTACTAGGCTTATTTTGAGCTTCAGGGACCCTGAATTTTAGTTAAGAGATAAGTTCTCCTCACCAGCATCTCTAAATGTGGCTGTAATTCCTCCTATAATTAGCATCTGCCCTGCCCTCCCCTCCAAGTCTTCTGCACTCTGTGTTCTGAAGCTCGTCATCCAAGACCTTGCTTCATCAGTTATCTTCTTAAATTTTCATTTTTCTTGCTGTCTCTTGACCCCACAAGCTAGTGATCTAGTGGATTTTAGATTTCACCAATAGTTTTTTTAAATTGAGAAAATCAGCATAGGTTTGCCAACTTTTTATTTTGTCAAGAAAAGATATTTAAAAGCAGTATAACAACAAAAAACTACTACCACCTACTACTAGAAGGTATAACATAACAGTTAAGACATAGACTAGACTATGGAGCTAGACTCTTTAGACTACAATTCTGGGTCTGCCAAAATAATGTAACCTATAAAATCTAGATAATACCTACCCGTTAAGGTGGTATGTATATACTAATTCAGTGATTAATATACACAAAGCAACTAAACCCACATGGTGCATATACATGCACAGCTGTGTTATCTTATGTTGTTGTCATTTATCTTCTATTGTTGTCATAATTATTTTTTTATGTAACTATTAGCACATCTTTTATTATTATAGCTGCACTTTGTTTTTTACAGTGGTTGCCGTAGGGCTGCATGGTCAGTGTGTTAGTGTGGTGTGTCAGTGCTAATCACATGTAGCTCTTGGGGATCTTATTAAGATTGCTATAAATAAAAAATGCTTAAAGGGACCCCATGAAGATTTCTGGACTACTTCTGTGTATCTCCCTTCTTCCTTTATTCCACTCTACAAAGATAGCAGGTAGAGAAGATTGTACAAGTTTATAGAGAGAAAAAAACAGGCTTCATTTAATGTGCACAAAGGTAAATGTGTTGGACTTCCCAGTAGCAACTCTGGAAACAAAAGGATAATAAATAGAGCAGTGTTCAAAATTCTGAGGGAAAATTAATTCTAATTTAGAATTCTTTATAAGCTGACCTATTAATCAGTTACGAGGCTAGAATAAAGTTATTTTCAAACCTAAAAGGTCTCAGAAAATACATATTCCATACAGCCTTTCTCAAGCTAAATGAGGTTTAAGTCAAGAAAAGTAGGGCATGTAGTTAAGGAAATATGAAACCCCAAATAAGAGAGGAGTAAAGGAATTGCAGATTGATGGATTGGAACACTAAGATGAAATTAATGGAACACCTAACACAAGCATAGCTTGTTTTATTGTCCTTTATTGTGCTTCACAGATAATGTTTTGTAGTTTTTTTCCCCAAACTGAAGGTTTATGGCAGTCCTGCATTGAGCAGGTGTATTGGCACAAATTTCCAACAGCATTTGCTCACTTTGTGTCTCTGTGTCACATTTTGGTAATTCTCACAAATCAAACTTCATTCATCTGTGATCCATGATTATGACTTACTGAAAGCTCAGATGAGTTAGCATTTTTCGTAATAAAGGATTTTTAATTAAGGTTTGTACATTGTTATTTTAGACGTAATGCTATTGTACATTTAGTAGACTACAGTATAGTGTAAACATAATTTTTATATGCACTGGGAAACTAAAAATTTATTTGACTCGCTTTATTGAGATACTTGCTTTATTACGATGGTTTGGACCTGAACTCACAATATGTCTTAGATATGCCTGTTGTCTGAACAAATTACTTGCAGGCTTACTCTCCTGGGCTGTAGTTTGGGGTTAAATGAATGATTATTACATCAGAAACTAATTTTTTTTAAGATTTATTTATTTATTCATGAGAGACAGAGAGAGAGAGAGGGGCAGAGACACAGGCAGAGGGAGAAGCAGGCTCCATGCAGGGAGCTCGACATGAGACTAGACTAGATCCTGGGTCTCCAGGATCATGCCCTGGGCTGAAGGCAGCGCTAAACCACTGAGCCACAGGGGCTGCCCAGAAACTAAATTTTTAAAAAGAATTTTTATTAAACTTACAATTTATTTATTCAAACATTTTTAAAGGGATAAACAAAACCTGTTAAAAAGACTGTTTTGATTTTAGTGTTCTCATATACTTCCTGTTTCCTCATGAGGAACTCTATTTTAACTCCCTCACCATACCCACAGTTCTAAGAGGAAATACAGCAAACTGGAAGTGAAAACAAAATTAGATAAACAAAACTGTTATTGGTAAATTAATATCATACGGTAAAACTTTTAAAATCATCTTCCATAATACTTCCTGGTACTAAAAACAAATTTATAGAATTGCTGAATAGGAAATTCCTAGAGGTATGTAGTAGAATAGAGTGAGCTTTGAAAAAAGTCTTTCTACCTATTCAATGAGTATATACAGTTTTTCCTCGATTTATGATGGGATTATGCCCCAACAAACCCATCATAAGTTGAAATTATTTTAAGTCGCAAATGCATTTAATACACCTAACCTAATGAACATCATAGCTTAGTTTAGCCTACCTTAAATGTGCTTAAAACACTTACATTAGCCTATATCTGGGCAAGATCATCTAACACAAAGCATAGTTGATAATATCTCATGTAATTTATTGAATACTGTATTGAAGGTGAAAAACAAGAGTTGTATTGGTGCAGAGTGTTGTTCATGTATTGTTTATGCTAGTGATTTTGTGGCTAGCTGGGAGCTGTGGCTGCTGCCACTGCCCAGCATCACTAGAGAGTATCATATCACATATCATTAGCCCAGAAGAAAATCCTAATTCAAAATTTGAAGTACAGTTTCTGCTGAATGCACACTGGTTTTTCATCATCATAAAGTTGAAAAATTGTGAGTCAAACCATCGTAAAGGACTGTCTGGTCTGTATTGAGATGCCACATTTGCAGTCATTAACTAGAAAAAGATTACAGTTAAGTAAATACAGGGGTGCCTGGGTGGCTCAGTAAGTTAAGCATCTACCTTCAGCTCAGGTCATGATGTCAGGGTCTTGGGACCAAGCCCCACATCAGGCTCCCTGCTTAGTGGGGAGCCTGCTTCCTAAAAGAAATTCTCACTGCCTGCTTCTCCCTCTCCCCCACCCCTGTGTGCACACGCACACTCTCAAATAAAATTAATAAAGTAAATACACAGATATAGGCATACATACATAATAAAAAGCTTGATTTATCATAGACCTTTAAAGTTTCTTTTTATTTTTTGAAAGCCACCTTTTTTGCCCAAAAATTCTCACTATCATTTCAAACCTCAATATCTGGAGTAGATCCAAATCTGGGAAAAGAAAAAGCAGGCTGCAAGAAACATGTATCCTATTTATAAATTTGTTAAACCATGTATATATGCATATTTGATTATACATAGAAAATTTCTGGAAGGATACTTAGAAAAATAACTACCTCTACGGACAGGATGATGGGGGAGAGGTGATGAAGCCTTTACTTTCTACTTTCCTTGTATTTTGTTTGAATTTCTTGCCATGTACAAATATTAGTTTATAACTTAAGATATTTTAAATGTCATGTTTTTCAAAAATGAAAGCACTAGAAACTGCAAGGGGAAAAATCTAAAGATCTTAACTACATAAAAATACTAAAATTCTGCACCTCAAAAGCATCATAAAATCTGATCAACCCTATTTATCCATCTATGATGTTCTTATTTTAAATTTTATTTTATCTATGATGTTCTTTAAACTCATATTCCATACCTAATATTCTCAACATGGCTTTTTAGTGATTTCTTGTCCCTTCTTTATATATTACTAACCTCCCAGTCAGCATCCTCTTGGTTCCTATTTTAGGCTTGGTTTCATTTTAAAATTATGAACCTTGGACAGCCCAGGTGGCTCAGCAGTTTAGCGCCGCCTTCAGCGAGGGCCTGATCCTGGAGACCCAGGATTAATTCCCACGTCAGGCTCCCTGCATGGAGCCTGCTTCTCCCTCTGCCTGTGTCTCTGCCTCTCTGTCTCTCATGAATAAATAAATAAAATATTTTTAAAAATAAAAAATAAAATAAAATTGTGACCCTTTACAGCTATCCCAAACAGCTTTATCCTACTTCATTTTTATAGCAAATATTACCTTCTAAAATGTCTTATTCCTTAAATAATGAGTTGTTTGATGTTTTTGTCTATGTTCCCCATGCACAAAATACACAATACAAATTTTTGTCTATCTTGTTCACTTATGAATCATCAGTGCCTGACACTAGTCAGTGTTCAGTAAAATTTTGTTGAATGATTAATTGAATCATTTTTAAATTCTTAAAAAAATTTTTTTTAAATTTTTTTAATTTTTATTCATAATAGTCACACAGAGAGAGAGAGAGAGGCAGAGACACAGGCAGAGGGAGAATTAAATATCTATATTCCTATAATTCGGCTTCAGTTGGTATATGTTAAGTAATTGGTTATGTTACATAGTGATCATGCTCCTCAGGTGTCTAGATAATTGGTTCACAAGCTTATTCTCTACTGCCCTTTCTAAAAAATATTTTTTTTTAATTTATTTGAGAGGGAGACAGCTCATGGGAGAGCAAGAGCAGAGGTAAGGGTGGGAGGAAGGGCAGAGGGAGAAGCAGGAAGCCTGATGTGACGCTCCCTTTCAGGACCCTGAGATCATGACCTGAGCGGAAGACAGATGTAACTGACTGAGCCACCCAGGTTACCCCTCTATGACCCTTTCTGATGATGGATATGGGAGGAAGAGAAAAAGGGCAGACTCTAGTTTTTTATCCCTTCTCACAAGTTTAGGGATTAGAGACCAGAGAGCTCCAGGTACCACAGATGAGCTATAGTGCTCTATCTCTGTTGCTATGTTGACAGCTCCTCTGGGTGAGGATTTACTTCAAAACTCATAATCTAGCCGTTGTAATCCACCAAAACCCTAGAAGTTTGGGGAAGGAGTAGGGGAGTGAATGTTTCAATTCTCTATAGGGTATCTGGTCACACTTTATTTCATCAGCAACTCCCACAGACCCTTTGTTTTATTCTATACTGGGAAGCTGTTGCTAATGATATCTGTAGCAATCAGTTGTCTGGCACTGACTGTACCAAGGCAGTGGAGGGAAGTGCCAGGGAACAAAACGTAAAAACTTACTCCTAACCCTTACTAGGGTTTTCTCAGTTTTTTATCTTATTCCTCAACCCCTTGCTTCCCTATTTCTGTAGTTAACACAGGGCTGATTTGGAGTGAGAAAGCCCAAAACCCTTACTAGTACTCCATTTTCTCAGAAATCATATATAAGAAACCTGCTTTAAATATAAGGACACTGGTTAACAGTAAAGGAATGGAGAAAGACCCACCTAGCTAATACTAATCAAAAGAAAGTATAGTTGCTATATTCAGGGAAAACAGACTTCAAAACAAGGAAAATTACCAGGGATAGAGAGGAACATTACATAACAATAAAGGTGTCAGTTCTCCAAAAAGATACAACCTTTAATGTGTACATCTAACAACAGAGCATTAAAATAGCTAGGGTAAAAATGGATAGAACTACAGAGAAATACACAACTCCACTATTATGGTTGGAGAATTCAACAACCCTCTTTCAGTAACTGATAGACCTAGCAGGCAGAGAAAATCAGGATACAGTTGAACTTTGTATTACCATCAGTCAACTGGATCTAACTGACATTTATAGAATACTTCACGCCAAAACGAAGAATATACATTCTTCTCAAAAAAGACATTTGTCAATATAAAAAAAATAGCCTGCATACAAAAGTTATAATTAAGGTTAATAGATATGCAGTAAATTTAGAAGAAATATTCATAAGGAAGTTTAACATCTATACTATACAAAGTCCTCATAGAAATTCATATTAAGGGAACTTGCAATTCAACAGAAAAATGGGCAAAGAATATGAACTCAGCAAAGAGTAAACCCAAATGTGAAAAGAAGCTCAGAATCAGGAAAAACCAAGGACATGAAAATTAAGATATTAGATGCCAGATTTGGCCTAAGAGAATGGCAAAACCATTTTCTTAATTCAGCTAACATTTATTAAATTATGATTATGTGGACAGCACTGAACAACACATACATCTAATATACGTGCTTACAAAGTACTATAAAGTGTATCAAATCCCTGGTTTTACAGTTGAAGAAAGGATCAGACAGGTAAATTGACATGGCAAAAATGACATAAAGGAAACATGGGAATTCACTCTATGGGAAATACTTTTCTTTCTGAGTAGGGAATTCATTCCAATGATGTGTGTGTGTGTGTGTGTCTAGATAGATATAGATTTATGTTTTGAGTTGGAGTTTCCCACATGTATACTCCATCCACTATTTCCCATGCCAATGCCATCTATCTCACAACTACTGTTACAATTTTCTTGTGTATCTTCCTAGAGCTTTTTTTCTTTTTTCCCCCTTCTTCAGTCTCTCTGAACTTGTTATGGTGTTCTTTCTTTTTCTTTCTTTCTTTTTTTTTTTGAGTTATAATTCACAAAACCTTATTAGTTTCAGGTGTAAAGCATGATGATTTGATATTTGTATATATTGCAAAATGATCACAGTAAATCTAGTTACCATACATAGTTACAGAATATTTTTTCTTGTGATGAGAACTTTTAAGTTTTTTAAGATTTACCTCCTTGGTAACTTTCAGATATGCCATACAAGTATTAATTCTAGCTACCATGTTGTACATCCCATTCTCATGACTTGTTTTATACTGAAAGTTTGTGCCTTTTGACCCCCTTCACCCATTTTGCCCACCCTACCTCTTAAAATCACCAGTCTGTTTTCTGTATCTTGGCTGGTTGGTTGGTTGGTTGTTTTTACATTCCACATATAAGTGAGGTCATGTGGTATTTGTCTTTATCAATCTTCTTTTATGTAACATAATACCCTTGAGGTCCATTCATATTGTTGCAGATGGCAAGATTTCATACTTTTTTTTATGGCTGACCCATATTCTAGAGTGTGTGTGTATACATATTTATATATTTTCTTTTTTTCCCTCTAAACTTTGATCATTTATCTTTCTTTTTACTATTTTTGAGTATAGTTGACAGTGTTAATTTCAGGTGTACAACACAATAATTCAACAAGTTTGCACATTATGCTATATTAACCACAAGTGTAGCTACCATCTGTTACCATACAATGCAATTACAGTATCATTATATTCCTTATGCTGTGGCTTTTATTTCCATGACTTATTCGTCCATATATACTACATTTTCTTTACCACCCATTTACCTTTCCACATGCACTTCGGTTGTTTCCATATCTTGGCTACTGTAAATAATGTAAATAATGCAGTGAATATGGGGTGTATATATTTTTTGGAGCACTTTCATTTTCTTTGAATAAATACCCAGAAGTATACTTTCTAGGTCACATGGTTCTATCTTTTCAGGTTTTTTTTTTTTTAAAGATTTTATTTATTCATGAGAGACAGAGAAAAGCAGAGACATAGGCAGAGGGAGAAGCAGGCTCCCTGAGAGGAGCTTGATGAGGGACTCGATCCTGGGACCAGGATCACACCCTGAGCCAAAGGCAGACGCTCAACCGCTGAGCCACCCAAGGTCTTTTAAGTTTTTTAGGAACCTCCCTACTGTTTGCCAAAGTGGCTGTACCAAGTTCTATTCCCACCAACAATGCACTAGAGTTACCTTTTCTCCACATCCACACCAGCATTTATTATTTCTTGAGTTTTTGGTAACAGCCATTCTAATAGGTTTAATGTAATTCCCAGAGCTTTCTTATATAAAAACAAATCTATATTCTCCCCTTTTTAAAACAAGTGATCAGGGATCCCTGGGTGGCGCAGTGGTTTGGCGCCTGCCTTTGGCCCAGGGCGCGATCCTGGAGACCCGGGATCGAATCCCACGTCGGGCTCCCGGTGCATGGAGCCTGCTTCTCCCTCTGCCTGTGTCTCTGCCTCTCTCTCTCTCTCTGTGTGACTATCATAAATAAATAAAATTAAAAAAAAAAAAAAAAAGTCCTTGAGGCACCTGGCTGGCTCAGATGGTGGAGCATACAACTCTTGATCTCAGAGTTGAGTTCAAGGCCCATGTTGAGTATAGAGATTACTTAATAAATAAATAAATAAATAAAAATGAGTCCTTTGCAGTTCCACTTCTGGTAATGAAGAAGTAGGTGAGTTTTGATGAGAACAACTAGAAATGTGGGATCCCCAGGACTTATTTTTAATGTCAAAAATTATACTAGATGCCTCTGACCTCTCTCTTACCAAAACACACAAGGTCATAATAGTACACGTTTAACATATAAACTAAATAAGTAAATACCTAATAAACATAATATATATGTGTGCATATATATGTATATATATATATATTACACACACATACATGCATGATTAGGCCCAGGTCCCCTGTGATATTCTGTACTCTGGGATTTGTAACTCAAGGAAGGGAAACACTGCTAGAAGCAAAGACATAGTCTCAGGAAAGTTACAAGTATATTTGAAAGATTTTTTTTTTTTTTTTAAGGGAGAGAACACACAAGCTAGGGGAAGGAGCAGAGGAGAGAGAGAAGTAGAAGCAGACTCTCTGCTGAGTGGGGAACCCATCATGGGTCTCAGTCCCAGGACCTAGAGATCATATCTGAGCCGAAGGCAGATGCTTAACCAACTGAGCCAGGTGCCTCACAAGTATATTTGAAGGAACATGAGGAGCCCAGTTTGCTGAGATTTCACGTATAAAAGCAAAGGTAAAGTTCTGGTTTGTATTCTCTATACAATAGGAAACCATTGGAAATTTCTTCATTCTGGTATTTTTTAATAAAAGCTGTGTTAATCTAATAGTGATATGCATGATAGACTGAAGAAGTAGGGATAGAGGTAGAGAAATCTGCTGGGAATTTATAGTAATGGATCAAATATGAGTTGTTGATGACAGGCATCATAGTGTAATGAAAAGAATGTTGACATTAGAATCACAGGACTTGTAATTACTGGTCCTGTCAGCTCGGGCCAGTTATTTAACCTGTCTGATTCTGCTTATTTACATGCCTATCACCTTGGAGGCCTTTAATAGAATGATGAAATACTAATAACTTTTGCTTAACTCACAGAGTGGCTATACAAATAAATGATGACAAAAATCTTTTAAAATGTATATCATAAACTTAAGGTATAATGTGCATTTGAAGATCCAAATAATTAAAAATGGAGACAGGGGAAGGAGAATGGTGAAAGAAAAGATGATTCAAATATGGTGAATCCTGGTGACATAAAAATAGTCACTTAAATCAGTCAGAAGAGGAACTGATTTGGGAGATCAGGACAAGGGTTAAGGAGAATACCGTGATTTACTTCATTTTAATTGTGGAAATGTTCAACAGGGCAGTTCTCTATTACATCTGTTAGTTTCATATATTCTTAGATATTTTCATTTGAGATGATTCAATCTCCTTTATAAATAAATTTTAAGTTGAGAGAAAGAAGTTATCTCCTTGGGAATATGTATTTCTTCCTCATTTTTAATTAAAAAAAATAAAGCCTGTACGTGCTGATTTGATAAAAGTTCCATCTATTTTGTCCAGTTTATTAGTGTGATTACACAGGGCATTGACTGGTTTAAGGATTATTTATTCCCTCCAATTTAATACCAAACTGCTGGGGTGCCTGGGTAGCTCAGTCAGTTAGGTGTTTGCCTTTGGCTCGGGCCATGATCCTGGGGTCATAGGATCAAGCTCCATATTGGGTTCCCTGCTCTGTGGGCAGCCTGCTTTTCTCTCTGGCTGCAGCTCCCCCCTGCTTGTGTGCACTCTCTAATAAAAAGTAAAATCTTAAAAAAAAAAAAATACCAAACTGCTATTCTTCAGCATGCATCACTCTAAACAGTTATCACTACTAGTACTTTAGGGTACTAGTACCTTACTAAAAATCAGGCAAACATTTTCTTTAATTTCTATTTGAATTTCATGTGAGACATAACAAGTGTCTTATTGAAAGTCTTATTGATCAGGGTATCTGGGTGGCTCAGTGAGTTAAGCATTCAGCTCTTAGTTTCAGCTCAGGTCATGATCTCAATGCTGTGAGATCAAGCCCCAAGTAAGTCTCTGTGCTTGATGGGGAATCTGCTTGGGATTCTCTCTTTCCCATTACCCCCAACCCCCTACTCACACACACATGTGCTCTCTAAAATAAATGTAGAAATCTTGGGGAAAAAAAAGTCATATGCATGGTTTGTTTCTTTTATATTTTAAATGTATATGTCTTTAATTCAGACCGTGAACTTTAAGATGGTTTCTTTTCCTTTTGAAATGCTTGGTTTCTCCTAGTTGTGTTTAAAATTAAATTGTAATGGACACTCAACCATAGCAATAGCTCTATCTTTTGCACTAAGAATTTGTCCCCCATAGTTTGTTTATCTCTGGACTGCTTAGTATGTTACTGAATCTGTAACTTTACATTTCTAATAACATCCAGCATCTTTAGTAAGTTTAGACTTCAAAAAATGCTTTGTTCTCCTTTAGAAAGCTGATTGGGGGTTTAGACCAAACATTCCTCTTGTATCATCATTTGCTCCCTCTCATTTTAGTTTAGTTTCCCCTACTCTTACATGAATAGAAATTTGGTTGTCCAGAGTTGTTTGCGTTTTTTGGAGGTTTTGTTTTGTTTTGTTTGCCCAATACTATTTTCTATATTTCACAGACCTTTTCGTTCTACTCCAAATAAAATACTTTTTTTATTTTTTACGTGGGACCACAGAAATAATGTATTGGTATCCTCCCTTATCCAGTAGACTTTGGCATTCTCGACCCCAGCGTACTTGAAAGTGAGAAAAAAAAAAACTGAGCAATAAGGAAAATATGTAAGGTTTATTCTGCAGCAAAAATACTGATCTGTTCTTGAGGAATTAAGTGTTTCCCAAAGGTGAGGTCTCTGCGTGATTAAATTATTTTTCGATTATTCATCATGGACAGTAAGTCAGTGCAGTTTGAAGGTCCTTGTCATTACTGGTGAGCTGGTAAATATTTAACAACTAGCTCACCAGGGGGGAAAAAAAGCTTTGATTGTGGTGTTTACAAATTTTGAGGGGTAAATACTCCACTGTGGCTCATTTCAAGCTACCACAGGACATCACAGAACACAGAATTGGAAGGAGATGTATAATTATCAAACTATAATATAGTATGTCTACAATATGGATATGATAGACATAACCACAAAAACATGGATAATAGTAAAATGATCAAGTGAATTTTTAGTATTACTGAGTTTTATATATTGGATTTTAACATAATTGTCAGCTTATATAATTAATTTTTAATAATGGCTGTGTTTAACAGCCTGTAAATTTTCTAAAAATTTTAAAATTCACACTCATAAGGCAGCATAAGCCAACTCTAGGATAGTAGTGCCTACACAGTTTTAGAAGTGACTTAGGCACTAGCCAATATGAGTTGAGTTCTTCATGCCTTTTTCATATTCTTCCATGTATATGTTACCTTGTTATGACTTTATTACTTTCTGAAAATTCTAAGGCTGCTGCTATAAATGTTTAATTTGTGTTACCTATAAATAAATACAAACAAAAGGAACTCAATAAAACAATGGGAAAAATATAGAGACTTTTCTTCAAGAAGAAATACAGATGGCAAAGCAGCACATGAAAACATGCGGAACATCTTTAGTCACTAGGTAAAAGCAAATTAAAATGACAATGAGATATACCACTACATACCTATTAGAATGGCTGATTGAAAAGACTGGTCATAACAAGTCAGGAGGAACTGGAATTCTCATACACAGCTGGGAAGAATGTAAAACAGTATAAGCACTTGGAAAACAGCTTGGCAGTTTTTTAAAAGGTTAAATATGTACCTATCAAACGATTCAGCTATTCCACTCCTAGCTATTTACCTAAAAAAAGTGAAAACCCGTGCTCATACAAACATTTATACAAGAATATCTGTTACAGGCAAAAACTGGAAGCAACCAGAATGTCCACTGATGGGTGAATGGATATGGGAATTGTGGCATACCCATACATAGAATACTACTCAACAATAAAATTAATAAACTATTGAGTGACACAACAGGTAAATTCCCAAATAATTATGCGCTGAATGAAAAAAGTCACAGAGGGCATATTGTTTGATTCTATTTAAAATTGTACAAAATGCAAACTATCCTAAAAGACAGAAAATGGATCAGTGGCTTCCTGTGGATACAGGGGAGAAAGGGTTGGGGAACAACAGGGTTTACAAAGGAGTACACGGATACTTGTAGTGATGCTATGTTTATTATCTTGATTTTAGTGATTGTTTCATGGGTATATACATTATGTCAAATTACCAAACTGTACACTTTAAGTATATGCAATGTATTGTACATCAATTGTACTTCAGTAAAGCTATAAAAAATTTTTAAAACTGATCTGACCGAGCAGCCCCAGTGGCTTAGCGGTTTAGCGTCACCTTCAGCCCAGGGCATGATCTTGGAGTCCCGGGATCGAGTCCCATGTCAGGCTCCCTGCATGGAGCCTGCTTCTCCTTCTGCCTGTTTCTCTGCCTCTCTCTCTCTCTCTGTGTCTCTAATAAATAAGTAAAATCTTAAAAAACAAAACAACAACAAAAAAAAAAACAACTGATCTGACCAATGGAAATGAGGAAAAAGCAACTGTTTTGTTCTAGACCACATACCTTTTAGGGTAAAACTGTGTAGGTTCTTTGGGTAGCCCTAAGCATATTGCCAGCTTATACTGAGAAGTCAAACAACTGAAATTCTCATGTCTTTATCACATGTCTGCTGTTAGGCCAGATTCTCTTCATCTGAGTGCCTATCTTTATACTTTAATATATTTCATACTATTTGTTTCTCACATGACTATTATAATGAGGCTTTGGTATTAATATTCATTAGATCATTGGTTTTTCACTCTGTTTAGTGAACACTAGGGATACAGAACCATATGAGGTATCCTGAGTGGGTATGGGATCAGAGATAGAGGGAAAGTGATAAAGATTCTGAGTGGGCAAGTCCTTAGCCTCCAACTCAGGCAGCTTCTTTGTTTTGTAGACTTAAGGACTCTTGGTGGAGAGGGAAGCATGAAAAATCATCTATGCTCTCCATAAGCCACATTCAGAGGCTAATGCATAGTAGTTGCTCAATGAATACCTGCTGAATGAATCTTGATTAAAATAGAAAATGCCACTCTCACTTCTTTCTGTATTCTTCTCTCTCATGTGGCATATAAACTTTTATTCTGCCTTTTGAGTTTCTTGAGATAGGAGTATTAGTTTTTGAGAAGAGCTGTTGATTTTACACTAAAAGAACAGTACCAATTGCAAGGAAGATGGAAGAGTAGAAGGATCCTGAGCTCACCTCCCCCAAGGGACACACCAAGGTTACAACTACATTTAATGCAACTCACTTTGAAAACAACCTGAAGACTAGCAGAACAGCTTTTCCACAGCTAGGGATATAAAGAAAAAGCCACATTCAGAAGGATAGGAGGGGCAGAGAGTCAGGGACCAAACCCTTGGCACAGCAACCCACAAGCAGGAGGGATAACACAGGAGCTGAGGTCCTCTCTAAGGAGTGAGATGAATCAAGTCCCATACCAGGCATCTCTGGCTCTGGGGACCTGCACAGAGAAACGCCCATAAAACCTACCTCCGAAAATCAGCAGGACTTACCTTAACTCCAAGAGAGTCAGAAGGCTGTGAGAAACCAAGATTCCACTCAAAGGGTCAGAGCACTTTATCATTTGATCTGAGATCCAACATAGAAGCAGCAGTTTGAAAAGTACTTGGGTTATACATGAAGGAAATTTACTAATTTTAGGGTGTGTGCTGAAGGGGCTAGGAAGTGTTGGTGGGCACCATTTTTCTTGCCTTCTTTCAGCTTAGTTGGCCAGATGCTTGTGGGAGCCAGTTCTGACACAGTCTCCATCTGTCCTGATAACACCACTTGCCCCACCCCAGCATTCCCCTGCAGACCTGTCCAGCCCAATCGACACCACACCTGGCAAACACCTGGGTTTTTTTTTAAAGATTTTATTGGGGTAATCTCTACACCCAATATGGGACTGGAACTCACAGCCCCAAGATCAAGTTGCATGCTCCACTGACTGAGCCAGCCAGGTGCCTTGGCTGCTTCAATTTTGACCAGTGTTTCCTCAAAGCAACTTCCACCCCGCCACATGTGGCAGGCAGCCCCAGGGCAGGCCAGTGCACCTTCAGAGCAACTCCTGCCCCAGAGAGGGAAGGGTTCCGGCCCCACCCAACAGCATGCTCATAGCAATTGTGGCTAAGACTCTTAGCTGCACTGGGAGCTAACTCCATCCACCAGCAGACCCACTATAGCCAGATTTCTCAACTAGCCGCACCAGGGTCCAGCCTTGCCCACAGTAGTCAAAGCGAATCATTACAGCCAGCTAGGTTGGAGGCCAGACCTGCCCACCAGTGTGCCTGCAGCAGTCATGCCCAGTCACAACAGGAGGGTGCATGCAGCCCAGGGGACATCGTTGGGAGTGCCTGGTTCTGGTAACCATAGAGGATTGTGCTACTGGGCCCCATGGGATACCTACATAAGGCCATTACTTTCAACATCAGGAAACATAGCTGACCTATCTAATATACAGAAACAACACAGACAAAATCAAGAGACAGAAGATTATGTCCTAAACAAAAGAACAAGACAAAACCTCAGAAAGAAAACTAAATGAAAGAGATAAGCAATCTATCTAATAAAGAAGTTCAAGGTAACGGTCACAAAGATGTTATTAACCAGTTTGAGAGAAGCATATGAACTCAATGAGAACTTCAACAAAAAGAAAAACAAAAAAGAATCAGAGTTGAAGAATAATAGAAATGAAAGAAAAAAAAAACTAGAGAGAATCAACAGAAGAATGGAACAGTGATCTGGAAGACTGAGTAATGGAGAGAACCCACGCCAAACAGTAAAAACAAAAGAAAAAAAAAAGATAGGTTAAGGGGCTTCTGGGACAACATCAAACAAACTAACATTCATAATTCAGGGGTCCCAGAAAGAGAAAAGAAAAGGGCAGAAAACTTATTTGAGAAAATTGCTGAAAACCTCCCTATGTTTAAGAGGATGAAAACAGTCATCTCAGTCTAGGCCACACAGAGAGGCCCAAATAGGTGAGCCCAAGGAAGTCCACATCAAGACATATAATAATTAAAATGTCCGAAATTAAATAAATATAAAGAATCTTAGAAGCAGCAAGAGAAAAGCAAACAGTTACATATAAGGGGAACCCCAAAAGGCTATCACGTAATTGTCAGCAGAAAGTTTGCAAGCCAGGGACACCTGGGTGGCTCAGCAGTTGAGCACCTGCCCCTGGCTAAGGGCGTGATCCACGGTCTCAGGATCCAGTCCCACATCAGGCTCCCTGCCTGGAGCCTGCTTCTCCCTCTGCTTACATCTCTGCCTTTCTCTCTCTGTGTGTCTTTCATGGATAAATAAATAAAATCTTTTAAAAAAATAAAGTGTTGGGAAAATTGGACAGCTAAATGTAAAAGAATGCAATTGGACCACTTTCTTACACTATACAAATTAAGTGCAAAGTGGATTAAAGACTTAATATAAGATCTGAAATAATAAAACTCCAAAAAAGAGACCATAGGCAGTAAACTCTTGGACTTAATATTTTTCTGGATATGTCTCCTCAGGCAAGGAAAACAAAAGCAAAAATAAACAATTTGCACTACATTAAACTAAAAGGCTTTTGTACAGCAAAAGAAACCAACACAACAAAAAGGCAACCTATAGAATGAGAGGAGACATATATATTTAAAAATGACATATCTGCTAAGGGGCTAATATCCAAAATATATTAAAAAGTCATACATTATCAGAATAATAACAATAACAACAACACTACAATTAAAAAATAGAGGACCTGAACAGACATTTTTCCAAAGAAGACATTCAGATGGCTGAGACTCATGAAAAGGTGCTCAGCATCAATAATCAGGGAAATGCAAATCAAAACCACACCGAACTATCACTTCATAGCAGTCAGAATGGCTAGTATCAAAAGACAAGAAATAGTAAGTGTTGACAAAGATGTAGAAAAAAGGTAACTCCTATGCTTTCTTGATGGGAATGTAAACTAGTGTATCAACTATGGAAATTTTCTCCAAAAATTAAAAATAGAAATACCGTATGATCCAGTAATTCCACTTCTGGGTATTTCCCCAAGAAAATGAAAACACTAATTTGAAAAGATTATGTAACCCTATGTTTATAGCAGCATTATTTACAATAGCAAAGATATGGAAGCAACCTGAGTATTCATCAACCGAAGAATGGATAAAGCACTCCTTCCAATTGATTTAAGTTGAAAAAAATGGAGTATTAATGGTCAACCCCTTCCTGCCTCTTCCCACTTAAAATTATTTTCATTTTTACCCATTCTAATCTTATTTCCTCTAGTGTCTGATGTTTCCCCATTGTTCAAAGTCAAATACTCAATTTTTTACCTACTGTCACATCTTGTGAAGAAAATGACTCCATATGAATCTTTCTGTTCTGTATCTCATCTTTCCTGATTTCCTCTGGAATATAAATATACTCAAATTTCTCTTTCTAAAAAAGCACCCTCCTTTGACCCTGAGTTACTCTAAGCTAATTTCCTATCTTCTAACTTCCTACCACGACCAAGCTCTGCATTTTTCCATTCACTCCCCAATATGCTTAAATTTGTCAACAGTACCTCAACAAAATTGAGCCACCAGTGACAAAGTTAGTTGACAAATTTTTTTTAATTTTATTTATTTATTCATGAGAGATAGAGAGAGAGAAAGAGGCAGAGACACAGTCAGAGGGAGAAGCAGGCTCCATGCAGGGAGCCTGACATGGGACTTGATCCCGGGACTCCAGGATCACACTGTGGACCGAAGGCGGGCGCTAAACCGCTGAGCCACCCAGGGATCCAGTTGACAAGTTTCTAATCCTTAGCATAAGCTTTCTATACCGTTTCACACTTGATATTTTAGTAGTCAAATATATTTTGAATGAATAAAATGAGAACCTATGAAAGGAAGCAAAAAAGTTGCTCTTAAACTCAAGAATACCCAAGGAATTATAAATAGCTGTAGTAGCCAGAACAATGTCTCTCCTCTGATCTTCCATCCCACTGAAGATGTCTACAATCCCACTCCCTGGGATCTGTGAATATGTTATGTTTATAGCAAGGGGGAATTAAGGCTGTGGGTGGAATTAAGGTAGCTAACCACCTGGACTTCACATGGGTAGATTTTCCTGGATTATCCATGTAGGCCCAATATAATCACAAATACTCTTATAAATGAAAGGAGGCAGGCAAGTGTATCTGAGTGATGCGATGTGACAAAGACTCAACGGGCCATTTCTGGCTTTGAAGATGGAAGGGGGAAAAAAAAGAAGATGGAAGGGGGAAAAAAAAGAAGATGGAAGGGGATCACGAGACAGAACTCATACTTCCTGTTTCAAAATTTACTGCAAAGCTACAGTAATTAAGAATATGGTAATAGCACACAGATAAACATATAGACCAAGGAAATAGAACTGAGAATACAAAAATTAACCCATACACATCTGCAGTCAATTTATTTTCAACAAGGGTACTAAGACTTTTCAATAGGGAAAGAATAGATAGTCTCTTCAACAATTAGTTTTAAGACAAATACTTTGTGCCCCAGAACCTCTAGAAAAGAATCAATCTTGCTTATACCTTGATTTTAGACCAGTAGGACCCATTCAGACTTCTGACCTCCAAATATCTAAGATAACTGTTGTTTTAAGCCACTGAATTTGTAGTAATTTGTTATATCAAGAGTATTACAATAACCATTTCTAATTTTCCTTTACAGTACAGTTGAACTGAGATGCCTGGGTGGCTCAGTGGTTGAGCATCTGCCTTCAGCTCAGGGCATGATCCCGGAGTTCCAGGATGGAGTTGCACATGGGGCTCCCCGCAGGGAACGTGCTTCTCCCTCTCTCGGCCTATGTCTCTGCCTCTCTCTCCATGTCTCTCATGAATAAATAAATAAAATCTTTAAAAAAATAAAGTACACTTGAATCTTGTGACTTTTTCTATTGAGTCTGATCTGTTGAGTGGAGCTTGGAAGTGATAATAGGAAGGAAACCAGGATCAAATGAAGCATTCTTTATATCACTACAACTACTCTCTTGCTTATAATATTATCTAAATACTAACATCCTATTACCAGAAATAAAACCTTTATGAAAACTTAACAGGATACATATGTGCTTTAGGAACAAAAGTATAAGGAAATAAATAATTCTACTTTATTATTTTTTTTAATTCTGTGAGATTGTATGCTTCTCTAATTAGTGGGATAGAAAAGAAAGCTTATTGGTTTCTGTTAGGGAGCAACTGTTAATGGTACAGGAGAGGAATGTGGGTGAACTAATCTGGCACTAAAAAAGAAAAGATGGGGGTGGGTCCCAGAGCCAATCTAAACCATACAGTGACACTTAAAGTTAAATATACAGATTGGCCACCAATTTCCAACTTTCTAAAGCTTTCATCTCACCATTAAATATGATTTTACCCTCTGTCCAATTATACCTGCTCTGCTTGAGTTCTTGCCCTAAGTTACAGGAAGTAATGAATTCTTGTTATTTGAAGGTAGGAGAATTTCTCACTAACAAAACAGAAAGGTAGGATGCCTCATTCTGATGGGCAGAGATCATTCCTGCTATATCGACTGGAAACTCTTAAGGGGTATTTTCTCACAGGAACATGAAACATAGAGAGGTTGGATTTAGAGAATAGCCCTTTGTGGATTGATCTGGAGACAGAATTACTTTCCTATGAGATGTTATATTCTTGGTTCCTGAACAGGAATGAACCTTAAAGTGCACCTAAGCCCTCCCCCCCACCCAACTTAACTTTCACTTTAGAATCAACTTATTTATCTGTCCTACCTGCCTAGCACTTCTTGACTCAGAGTCACAAAGTCAGACTCAACAAATTTGACTTTAGGTATGTGACAAAAGGATTTTTTAATAATCTCTACATCAGCATTTCTCAAACTAGAATCCATGAATTCTTTCCCAGATTTTCCCCCATATTGTGATTTATTTAATTAATCTATAATAATAATAATATAGTCATAGTTCAAATCACTGCAATTGCCATTTATAACTAAATACTACCATGTGATACCAGAGCCTGTATTGTTAGTATTGTGTAGCAGTACTCTGTCTTAGGCAAATGAGAACAGGAATAGATAATAAACACTTCTGGCCATGGGAAAGCCAAATGACATCAGTAAAAGAATGAACAGAGGTCTCTTAAAGATCTAGTAGAGAAAACTGGTTAGCATATATGGAACAGAACAGTTAGTACAGACATGCCAAATTTAGAGAACCTAAATAGTGGCAATTAGTTCTGTATTTATTTATTTATGTTTCAGGAGGCAATATGCAAAACATTAAAAAAAGTGGCACATATTTTTATTAGTTTATACTTTTCTACATTTTATAAACTTTATTTACAAGATTCTTTAAGAGTTAAGAGCATAAAGAGTTCATACCAAGTATTATGTCTTAACCTATTTTTATTACAATGGTATAGATTATTATGATTTTTATATATGATTTTATTATAACATTCCAATAAAAATAACTGGAAGAGTCTCAAAAATGTTTTAAATATAAACTCTACCTAGTAAATACACTAAATGTACTATGGGTCTTTAGTGCAAGTACTGCAACTATTTTAGGTTTTTCTCACGATCACATTTCATCTAGATTATTTCAATAGCATCCCAAGTGGTCTCTGCCTCTAGTTTCCACCCCAACACACATTTCAGTTACATCTTCCACATTGCTGTCATATTTATCTTTTTGTGATTAAAATCTGATCAATACTTAATGTTAAAATTTAATTTTCCCACCCCATACCCTTCAGAATAATATCTGAACTTAGTACCCTGTCATGTTAGGCCCTAAATATATCCAGCCTGGTCTTCAACTGCTTTGTCTTTTCTCATTCATTTCCTCCTTTGCCCTCCCCTACCCCGACTGCAGCCAAAGTACTTGCCAAACTTGTAGTTTCCAAAACTTACCAGGTCAAGTTTGCTGAGACCTTACATTGTTCCCTCTGCCTAGGTTTTCTCCTTTTTTACCCCCCAGTTATGCCTTTTTTCATTTCTTTAAAGACAACTCTCTTCCACATAGAAACTTATCCTGAGCACCCCCAGCTAAATTAAGTACATTAATATTACTCTATGCATGCATTTATGTCATCACATTATGGTGACAGATCCTTAAAAGTATCCCCCAATTAAAAGACTTTCTGAAAGGTGGCAGCTGGATCTTTCACCTGTGCATATTCAACATCTAGCTCAATGCCTTGCATATAATACGCATTTGATATGTATTTTTTTAAAGGTTTTACTTTTTATTCATGACAGATACACAGAGAGAGAGGCAGAGACACAGGCAGAAGGAGAAGCAGGCCCCATTCAGGGAGCCCGATGTGGGACTCGATCTCGGGACTCAGGATCGCGCGCCCTGGGCCAAAGGCAGGCGCTAAACCGCTGAGCCACCCAGGGATCCCCTGGTATGTATTTTTTTAATATTTTATTTATTTATTCATGAGAGTCACACAGAGAGAGAGGCAGAGACACAGAGGGAGAAGCAGGCTCCAGGCAGGGAGCCTGATGCAGGACTTGATCCTGGGACTCTAGGATCACGCCCTGAGCCAATGGCAGGCGCTAAACTGCTGAGCCACCCAGGGATCCCGTATTTTTCTTTTCAAATCAACAGGGAAGATGGGAGTAATATCAACAGGTCTCTATTACATTAACATTCTTCAGCCTAAACCTTCACTTAAGGAGAAACTTCCACTTGGCCTAGTTAGACCCAAATATTGCTGACTGACAAACTCTGAGTCTCTTGGTTTTGCCTCAAGTGGCATGAAAAACAGTCCTATACTGGGCAGCCTGCGTGGCTCAGCGGTTTAGTGCTGCCTTCAGCCCAGGGCCTGATCCTGGAGACCAGGGATCCAGTCCCATGTTGGGCCTCCTGCATGCAGGAGCCTGCTTCTGCCTGTGTCTCTGCCTCTCTCATGAATAAATAAGTAAAATCTTAAAAAAAAAAAAAAAAAAAAAAAAAACACAGCCCTATACTATAAACGGATGTTATTTTTATTTCATTTATTTATTTATTCATGAGAGACATGGGGAGGGGGGGTGCGGCTAAACTGCTGAGCCACCTGGGCTGCCCCTAAATGGATGTTTTTAAAAGCCACAAATAAGGAGGCTTTTGGGATGGAAGAATGCACTATCATATGTGAACGATGTTAGATTGACTACATTTCAAGTTAGCAAGTACAGAAATGGCAATCAAGTTGTGTAAAACTGAACCACCATAATAATGGTAGCCTAAATTCTATGCCTGAGGGTAATTCTTACAGTGCTTGAGCAAAGAGGAGGAAGGAAAAATATATATCCTTTTTCCTTGTTTCCTTAAGAATAGTTTTGCCTTTGACATTTTTCTTCCCACTTCTGCACACCTCTTCAATGTCCTTTACCTTTTTTCCCTAATTATAGCCCAATCCAAGCCAGTAGGCATTTAGTCTTATCTCTAAAATGCTCCAGGGTAATCTGTCTTTTCATTACTGCAGAATAAAAAGGAAAACAAGGAAAAGCTAAATTCACAAAAATCTGTGAACATCTAATTCTATCTTAAATCTCAGTGGTTTTTGTTGAAAGTACTCTTGGACAGTTGAATTTCAAGATTGTAGCACCCAAGATTCTCCGTTTTTGTATGGGTCTTTTTATAAGACAGAGAAGCTGTATCATACTGTTCTCTTACCAAGTATATATATATATATATATACTATAAAGCCTAATCTCATTATTACTTTTGAGATTTTAATATGCTTTGATGATGGGTATCTCTGAAACTGTCACACTTCTATAACACTAAATAAGCCAAATTCTTTAAAACTTTTTTAGATATAGTGAATTGTTTCTTAGTAAATTTCATTCTTTTAGTGCCTGTGTTAAAACTACTGCTTTGGTGCAATGAAAAAATCAACAGGTACCAAATAGCGTGTATTAAAAACTGGCAGAAAAAAAAAAAAAAACTGGCAGTATTAGGCAACCAACTCTTTTTTTTAATAATAAACTTATTTTTTATTGGTGTTCAGTTTGCCAACATACAGAATAACACCCAGTGCTCATCCCGTCAAGAGCCCCCCCTCAGTGCCCGCCACCCAGTCACCCCCACCCCCCGCCCTCCTCCCCTTCCACCACCTAGTTCGTTTCCCAGAGTTAGGAGTCTTCCATGTTCTGTCTCCCTTTCTGATATTTCCCACTTATTTTTTTCTCCTTTCCCCTTTATTCCCTTTCACTATTACTTATATTCCCCAAATGAATGAGACCATATAATGTTTGTCCTTCTCCGATTGACTTACTTCACTCAGCATAATACCCTCCAGTTCCATCCACGTTGAAACAAATGGTGGGTATTTGTCATTTCTAATGGCTGAGGAATATTCCATTGTATACATAAACCACATCTTCTTTATCCACTCATCTTTCGATGGACACCGAGGCTCCTTCCACAGTTTGGCTATTGTGGACATTGCTGCTATAAACATCGGGGTGCAGGGGTCCCGGCATTTCATTGCATCTGTATCTTTGGGGTAAATCCACAGCAGTGCAATTGCTGGGTCGTAGGGCAGATCTATTTTTAACTCTTTGAGGAACCTCCACACAGTTTTCCAGAGTGGCTGCACCAGTTCACATTCCCACCAACAGTGCAAGAGGGTTCCCTTTTCTCAGCATCCTCTCCAACATTTGTGGTTTCCTGCCTTGTTAATTTTCCCCTTTCTCACTGGTGTGAGGTGGTATCTCATTGTGGTTTTGATTTGTATTTCCCTGATGGCAAGTGATGCAGAGCATATTCTCATGTGCTTGTTGACCATGTCTATGTCTTCCTCTGTGAGATTTCTGTTCATGTCTTTTGCCCATTTCATGATTGGATTGTTTGTTTCTTTGCTGTTGAGTTTAATAAGTTCTTTAGATCTTGGAAACTAGCCCTTTATCTGATACGTCATTTAGGCAACCAACTCTTGACTTCTACTCATGTCATGATCTCAGGGTCCTGAGATTGAGCCCTGCACGTGGGGCTTTGCATTCAGCATGGAGTCTGCTTAAGACTCTCTCTCCCAGGCACCTAGGTGGCTCAGTGGTTGAGTGTCTGCCTTTGGCGTGGGTAATGATCCCAGCGTCCTGGGTTTGAATCCCACACTGGGCTCCCTCTGCCTGTGTCTCTCATGAAAAAATAAAATCTTAAAAAAAAAAAAAAAAAAAAAACACCCTCTCCCTCTTCCCCCACATGCTAATGCCCACACTCTAATAAATCTTAAAACAAAACAAAACAAAACAAAACAAAACTGTAAAGTGTCATAGTGGCTCCATGAAGTCACTTACATACTAAATAGATCAGATCCTTCAGAACCCATTACAATCATTCCCATCACACCTTACAATTCCCCTTTTTTTTTTTTTTAAGATTTTATTTATTTATTCATGAGAGACAGAGAAAGAGAGAGAGGCAGAGAGACATAGGCAGAGGGAGAAGCAGTCTCTATGCAGGAAGCCTGATGTGGGACTTGATCCCGGAACTCCAGGATCACGCCCGGAGCCAAAGGCAAACACTCAACTGCGGAGCCACCCAGGTGCCCCACTTCTTACAATTCTTTAACAATTTATTAACTTACTAAAGGATTCTTGCATAGATATATTTAAATAAATCCAGTATTGGCAAAACAAGGATCCATTTCTGGTCTAAATAACAGTATGTTTCTTTTGTTTTTTTTTTTTTTTTATATTTTACTGAAGCAACATAGATTATATTTTTGTTGGTAAGTAATATCAATTCTAAATACTTATTTTTCAATTAAGTCCTGATGTTGTTGATTTGCATATTGGGATCCACAAAATGGAGGCCACCTTAGGGGCCTGGCCCATGTCACAAATCTAAACATAAATCAGCCAGAGCTTATGGAAAACACCTGTCCAGAAAACCCAGCATACACCAATCAGAATTCCTCAACTCAGCTTTAGCTAGCTTACCTTACCCTAAAAAACAGGACGTATTAACCTTGTAAGGAAATCCCCAACCTCCTAGCCAACCATGCTGCTACCATCTTACTGCTTCTAATGCTCTGTAAAACTGGCCCCTTCCCCAAATCCCCTGACAAGAGTGCTCTACCACTTGTTAGGAAGTATACTCCCCCAATCCATGGATTATTTCTTTTAGAACATCAAATTTGTTACTACATTGTTTCAGTTTTCTCATTTGATACCAATCTTCAAAATCCTTACCTAGGTGATTTATCCATGATTTTCTTTTTGTTATTATTATTTTTAAAGATTTCATTTATTTATTCATGAGAGAGAAAGAGAGAGAGAGAGAGAGAGAGAGAGAGAGAGGCAGACACAGGCAGAGGGAGAAGCAGGCTCCATGCAGGGAGCCCAACATGGGACTCAATCCCGGGTCCCCAGGACCACGCCCTGGGGTAAAGGTGGTGCCAAACCACTGAGCCACCCGGGCTGCCCTTATCCATGATTTTCAACCTAATTTAATTTCATTTTTAATTTTAAAGAAAAGTTTTTATCTATTTAGACTTTTTGTAATTGGATGTATCTATTTCTGGCCATAATTATAAGCTCCTTAAAATTAATTTTTAATCACTATCTTTTATTAAATAAAATTGGTGAAAATACTCCCAAATTAAACACTAATTAACAGCAAAGCCTTATTATATTAAAATCTAACCTGAATTATATTGTTTGTATTGAAGGAAAAACCTCTTGCCAGCTGTAAATTTTTCACATTTAGAAGGATGCTATAGCTTATTTATCATCAGTAATCTGAGAATGTTGAGATATTGAAAATATTTAGTAAATAAGCTTCCAGGTTGATTTCACATTTGGTTCTATTTAACTTTTTTAACTCAGATAATTCACATAAAATTCTTTCAAAGTGTATAATTCAGAGGATTTTAGTTTATCTGTAGAGCTGTGCAACCATCACTGTTATCTAATTTTAGCACATTTCATCATCTCCCCCCAGAAGACCCCATACTCATTTAGCAATCACTTCCCATTCCCCCTGCCCCCTAGTCCCTGGCAGCCGGTAATCTCCTTTCTGTTACTATGGATTTGCCTATTCTAGCCATTTCCTATTAATGGAATAAAGCATGTGGCCTTTGTATCTTTATTTTTTCACTTAGCAGAATATTCTCAAGCTTCAAGAAATGTATCAGTATTTTGTCCTTTCTTATTAACTATTCCATCATATGGATATGCCACATTTTATTTATCCATTTATCAGCTGATGGACATTTAGTTCTTCCACCTTTTTAGCCATTATAAATAATATTCACATATATAAATTTTTATGTGGAAATGCTCAAATTTGTTTTTAGCTAAAACACTGGTGCATGGCTCATTATGTACCAAAAACCATCTTAAATTTAAGGTCAAAATGATGTTATTAGCATAAAATAAAGTATAGTTCCCTAAACCACATTAACTTGTCCTGATCATAAAAGGAGATTCTGAACTGGTAAGGTAGAGAGAAGGGATAATTTGATTCTTATGCAAACAATATGAAATAACATTTGGTTGACTTGGGCTTCAAATTACGTATTCCAAGCAGCATATATAATCATACATTCTGAACATAAAGTCTAGACCACAGCATTTACAATTTATAAAATAATAAAATGGCATACACTGTGTTAGAGCCAGTATCCTTAGCAAGTTATAAAACCCCATGACAAAATTACATAAGTATATGCATCAATCTATGTTAATATTAATTCACAAGTACATTTTAATTAATCAGGACTCAAGTTTTTACAATAATGTGGCTTTGCTGATACATTCACATAATAGGACTTTTATACATTTTCATTAGTTTTTTTTTTTTAATTTTTAAGATTTTATTTATTCATGAAAGACAAACAGAGGCAGAAGCAAAGACCTAGGCAGAGGGAGAAGCCGGCTCCCTGGGGAGCCTGATGCGGGACTGGATTCCGGGACTCAGGGATCATGCCCTGAGCCAAAAGCAGATGGTCAACCACTGAGCCATCCAGGCATCCCTCCTTAATTATTATCTATTGCCCCTTTATACTGATTTTCTTGATCCTTTATATATTTTTTTTTTGTTTTACATCAATTCACGCAAGATCTACTATGATTAGAAAGTTTTTGAGACTTCAGTGTAATATTCACTAGGAATTTTTTAAAGCTCTTTTCAAAATTTTTGTGCCTGTATTAATTTTTGAATGTGTTTCTTTCATATATAAAAATTTTTGGGCGTCCCGGGTGGCCCAGCGGTTTAAGCGCCGCCTTCAGCCCAGGGCCTGATCCTGGAGACCAGGGGTAGAGTCCCGCGTCGGGCTCTTTGCATGGAGCCTGCTTCTCCCTCTGCCTGTGTCTCTGCCTCTCTCTCTCTCTCATGAAAAAATAAATAAATCTTTAAAAAAAAAAAAAAAAAACAAAACTTTTTTAGGCCTTTGTAGACCCAATATAAAAACATGTCTTTTATCAGATATAGACGTTTCAACCACTGTAATTCAAATAGTCAAAAGAATGTCGGTTTTAACCTTATTTGCAACTGTAAGGTGAGTGCTAACACTAGATATGTGAACTAGGCTGCCCTAAAGCATCAAAATGTTTCTAGTTCATGTTCATTTAAGTTCAACTCTAACAAAATTGGGTAAAATTGTTAAGTTTGCTGGTATAATTATAAAAAGCAAAGTCTAATCAATAAATTCACTTTGGTGCGAAATAAAAATTTGAGATTACACAATCATTTGTTTCTCAGCATATATAATCTAGACTTTCATATATCAGGATTTATTTGTATGTCATCATTTCTTCTATACAATCTTGACAGTGGCCAACGTAAAAATATAGTGGCACCATTATAAAATAAAGGTTTAATACCAGATGAGAAAGCATGTTTGTAAGGCAGGGAAAGGCTAAGTGGATTTCTTGATCTTCTAAACAAAACTCTATTGCAATAAAAATCACTGCAAAACAATTTTCCTGCCCGAAATGGTTGCTCACTTAGCTAAAGGTGGCACTGGATACTATAAACAATATTGCTGCAAAGGAAGAATTTAAAAAAATTCCTTTCAGTCGCTGGATGGAATTTTACTTGGAATATTAAGAAATGCATAAATAATTGAGGCAGCAAATACGTACTTGTTTCACTATTAGGTAAACTAATATCGCTCAATAGTCTAAGTACTAAAAAATAATTCAACAATTTACTGGTTGAGTGTGAGCTTTGAGGCCAAACTGCCTAGGTTTTATTTATTTTATTTTATTTTATTTTTTTCTGCCAAGGTTTTAAATCCTGACTCTACTATTTAATAATTTGGTGACCTTGAGTGTTTCATCTATATAACAGGGATTTGATAAGACAATGAATTAAAAGACCCCACACACAGTACTTCAAATAATAATTGTTAACACTTATTAAGTAATTTACACAGTATTTAATTTCACCTTTGGCTATTTCATTTTGGAGCTCTTCCACATTTTTTTTTTAAGGAATTCTTTTTTTAAAGATTTTATTTATTCATGAGAGAGAGAGAGAGAGAGAGAGAGAGAGAGGGGCAGAGAGAGAAGCAGGCTCCATGGAGGGAGCCCGATATGGGACTCGATCCCGGGACTCTAGGATCACACCCTGGGCCAAAGGCAGATGCTCAACCGCTGAACCACCCAGGCATCCCCACCACAGTTTTTTTTTTTTTTTTTTAAGATTTTATTTATTTGACAGAGAGAGACAACAAGCAGGAGGAACAGCAGGCAGCCTGATGAGAGGTGCAGGGCTCGCTGAAGGCAAACTATTAACTGACTGAGCCACCCAGGCACCCCCTTCCACCACATCTTATTTGTAAAGGTGTGTAATAAATAAGAATGATATAGTAAAAACTAAGTTACCAGAATGCTTGGGGAATGAATCATCTGGATAGGGAAGTTTTCTATAGGGTATGTTTATAGGTACAGTTTAAAAAAAAAAAAAAAAAAAAAAAATCAACGGATGGGATAAACTATTTCCTAGACCTATTATGTACTTTCATGTATTCTTAATAAGTATACTGGTAGTAATTAAACCTTTTTTAATGAATCACTACTGTTATGAATATAAATTATAACCATATGTTAAAATTTCACAATCCCTTCAAGGTTTACCAACAGGAATAAGTCCACTAAGACCTTACCGAAAATTTTTTATCATAAAGTTCATGGACAGAACTAGGGAGTATGTGAATTTGGATGGGGAAAAATACATCTTTATTTTTACTAATCTCTAACCGAAATTTACTATTTCCTTCAATTTTAAAAGTAAGCAACAATACCTACATCTGTATCACCAAGAGAAGTAAGATACTTTACATCACAACATAGTTGTTGCTATGAATTTTACTTTATACATTTAAAAACATTACTCTTAGAAGAGTCCATGGCTTTACCAGACTGCCAACGTGGTCTGTGGCACAAAAAAGTGAAGAACTCTGACCTCAAATTTGTGCCAGTCTGTTATACTTTGTTAATTAAGAGCATTAACATGTTCCATTACACTTTCATACTGAAGTTTGTTTAGATTAGGGGAATACAAATTGGCTTATCTGAGACTTTTCTTTATGGACCTCCTGGATATTGTGAGTTCCCTTTGGGGGATGTTTCCTATCTCTTGTAACCTTGGCTTCTGAAAGAACAAAACAGAGGGAGAAATAAGTCAAAATTAGATTCAGAGGACACTGAAAGTAGAAATATAAAGCATCTTACTCCCCTACTTTCTAAATTATTTTTTTAAACAAACTTTTTTTTAAGATTAAAAAATCTCTTTTTTTTTTTTTTTATTCGTGAGACACACAGAGAGAGAGAGGCAAGAGAAGCAGGCTCCATGCAGGGAGTCCGATACGGGACTCAATCCTGGGACTCCAGGATCACGCCCAGGGCAGAAGACAGGTGCTCAACTGCTGAGCCACCTAGGTGTCCCTCTACTTTCTAAATTAAAAGGCAGTATTAAATTCCACTCATTAAATACCCTGAAGTTAACTGCCTGGGTTCAAACTCTACTTCTGCCATTTATTAACTGTGTAATCCTGGGACAGTAACTTCATCTCCCGAAGCATCAAGTTCTTTATTTGTAAAAGGTTAATAAGCACAGTACCTGACACATGACAAGTGTTGCATAAACATTACCTATATTTATGATTACTCTTACATGTTTGTTTCACATTCTGGCCAGTTAATGTCTGACTGGTTAGATTAAGAACTTATGTTTATCAAGTATTATAGTCTACAGTGCCCTTTCACATACATTATGACACCTGAACTATACCACAAACCTGTAAAAAAAAAAAGGCTGCTATTATTATGTATAGTTCAGTGTAGGAAGAAACTAAGATGGTAAGCAACCACACAGTATCACACCAACGAGAATAGAGCAAGAACTCAAACCTGGATTTCACCCTCCACCCCAACTGCCTAATTCTGTGTTTCTACTCAAGTAGACCGGTTAAATCAGAGAACAAAGATTATTCTAGGAGAAGGGAAACAGGCTATGTGATGAGCACTTTAGTACTCTGCTATTCACGGGGCTGTACTCTGACCAGAATCATCTGTACCACCTGGGAGTTTGTTAAAACTGTGAAATCTCATGCTCCACCAAGGCCTACTACATCAAAATCTACATTCTGAACAAAATCCTTAGCTGATTCACAGAGATACTAGCTTGAGCAGGGTTTCACCAATTGCTCGAGTGACACTCCTCCTGACCACGTAAGCGGTATACATTAGCCCATTCATCACAGACCTACTTTAGCTTTTATTAGGTAATACTTTATTGTAACCAGAAATTGCTGCTTTTCTTTTTTTTTTAAACTATATTTTAAAAACAAGTTAATTTTCCTCTTTGATTCTTTAAAATATCCACTTCGTTAAGTCAGGAAATGTTCGAAAACTTTAAGCAGGTCAGCGCTTACCTTTAATCCTTTTAAAAATTACTGTCGTACCACCCCTTTGCCTGAAGGATACCCTAGAGAGCCAAACCACCTTCTCCATTATTTTACACCCGGCAGATTAAACAGGCCAATTCTGCTCTTCCCTTTCTGCCCGCCCCCGGATGTTTCAGTTAAGTAATACGTTTTTCTGACCCAAAACTCTGATCTTTTGAGTTTTGCAACTCTGTGGACCTAGAAGTTGAAACACGGCAAGAGGAAGAAGGAGGTGTTAAGTCTCTTCCCGTACCTCAATCCTGGCGGATGGTGACAGGCAAATAGCCTGCCCCTATTTCCCTACCCTCCACGTTAATCCATAGTTGAATCTGATGCCTAGACGACTGCGACTGGGAGGGGCTCTAGGAGGCCCCCTTTCCTCAGTACGGACCCTCTAGGTCAGAAACGCGCTGTGTCTCGGCACGTGAGAGCGCTCATCAGCGGTCCGCTCGGTTCTATTTACAACGAGTGTTGCACTTTGAGGGGTGCCTCCTCCCCCTGGTTAACGAGCCCGCACGGGCAGGCGAGTGCGGATATATTGCTCACCTGCTCCACCGAAATCTCGGAAGGCCCGGATCAACCTGGACTAAAGGTACCCGGTGATTAGCCCGTGGCACCTCCCGCCGCACATTCCTGATTGGGCGCGTGAGGGACGGACGCGCCGGCGCGCGCTCCAACCCGTCCGGGGAATTCCAGTTCCCCTCCCTCCCACCAGCAGAAGCATCCAGGGGCGGTGCTTCCCGACGACGGCCCGCCCCTACTCCAGCCGGTGCCTATTGCATCTCGCGAGAACTTGTAGATTCGGGGGGCGGGCCCCCAACAGGAAGAGCTCACGCAACTGCCCTTAAGTCATTGCAGGGCTATCGCTCCGGCTAGCCAGCCACGAGGTTCTCGCGAGATCCGCCGCCTCAATACCAAGTGAGGAAACTGGGGGACGCTGCTGGGAGGGGCGTGGGTCTCGACCGCGCAGCTGCCGCTTCCATTACCTTCCTCCCATGGTCTCCTTCCGGTTCTCGATGCTTCTCTGAGTCTGAGGGTTTCCGCCGCTCGTCCACCCTCCCCCCCCCCCCAGCCCATGACCCGCCTCCGGCCCCCGCCCTCCCAGTCCAACCTCCGATCTGTTTAGTAAGAAGGTGCTGTTCCGAAAAGAAGGAAGAGGGGGTAGCACAGATCAACTCGGTCCCGGACGTAGGAAGTAAACCGTCCCCCCGTCCCCCTTCGCTTCGTCCTGTGCTCGCGACGGCGGCGTTGGCGGACTGATACGCGGCGGTGAAGAGGCAGGAGGAGGGGGGAGGGGCGGAGCGTGGCAGCTGGCAGTAGTTCCGTCAGAGCGGACATCTTGTGGCTGTGTCGTGCGCGTGAGCCCCGTAGGGCCGGGGAGGCACCAGCTGCCGCGCGGGGAGGAGGCCGAGGCCGCAGCTTGAGGGAGGCCCCGGCCCCTCTGTACGCGTGGGTGTGGACGGCTAGGGGAAGGGAAGGGAGGCCGGCCCCCTGGCCGGCCGGGTAAGAGGGGAGATCCGGGCCTCGGGTGGCTGGAGTGACCAGCCTGTTGGGTGGGGTAGGGTGGGAAGGCTGGGGAAGCCGGGGCCTCGCCTGCCCAAGGGGGTGGGGGAATGGGCGCGTCCTCGCGCCCGAGCCGGAGCCTCAGGGGCAGCTCGGGCGCGTGGTGGCGGTGGCGGGGCGGGCGCGTGCGGGAGCGCGCTGGAAGGCGGAGTGTACGGTGGCGTCAGGGCCGACAGAATAGCTCTGGCTGCGGGGACGGCAACCTACAGCAAGTCTCTTTATTATTTCCTTCTCCTTCCGGGCCGCACCTTTGAGCAGAAACCGAAAGAACCCCGGCGTCAGTCCGGAGCCTCCAGTCTTCCCCCTCCCCCCTAGCCTTTCTTCGCCCTAGTGACGCCGGCGCAGCGCCGACTAGGCCCCGGCTCCTCCTCTGCTGGGCTCCGGACCCTGCCCCGCACCCACCCCTTTCTCCTACGCCTCTTCCTCTCCCACCCGGGTCTCTTTCGAGAGGCCGGGAAGTCAAACTTGTAGCCGCCCCCTCCGCTCTTCCCGTCACCCTCGCCGCCTCTCCGGGCCGAAGCACGGCATAGAGGCTGTTGGTGGCTTTGCCACGCCACCCCACCCACCCCGGATCGCGACCGTTTTAAGGGACCTGGATTCATCAGGGTCTCTCCGGGGCCTGTGCGAGTGCTGATCTGCTCCGTTTTTGCAAAAGGCGCCTGTGTCTGGCAGAGCCGGTGTGAGACGAAGAGAGACAATCCTTCCCTGCCGCCCGGGTAATCAAGAGTTTTGGCCGGACCTTTGAGCACACACCGAGAGAGTGAGGAGCCAGACGAAAAGCACAGACTATGGCGCTGAAACGGATTAATAAGGTAACCCACGGGGCTGAAGGGAAGGGGGTCGTGGGAGGAAACGAAGGCTCGGTCTCGGAGGAAAGCGTGGGGGTGGGGAGGAAGTATAATTAGGAAAACGTCTTTCCTTGGGTCACTTCTGTGGGGGGGGGGGGGATGGGAAAGAAAGGAGGCTTAAAGCTAGAGAACAGAACACTTGTGGCGAATGAGCTGTTTATCTTGAGTATGTTTCAGTTGGAGTCGGCCCAAATGAGGGGTGGGGGAGAGTGATTTTAGGCGCTTGGGTTTTGCTGCTAAAAAGAGTTTTTTAGTCTTGTTTGAGGGTCAGAATTGCCCAGAGACGCTCCCGCAGATGTCATGGCGCTCCCTAGTCTCGGTGCTTGAGAACTTTGGCTGTAAGATCAAGGTTTTCGGGTTTTCTAGGGGGAAGAGTCGTAGGAAACTCCTAGGGGAGGTGATAGAAATCTGGCGGGTCCTGAACCTAATTGGGGGTCGGTGTAGAAGTCTCTTGGCGGCTGAAGAGTAGTGACTGAACCTAGTTAAACTTCATCGACTCTGAGCAGGTTACACAAGAATAAGTGGGGCTGGGAAGAGATGGGCTGACACGATGTTACCACTTCCTATGTTTTGTAGTTGAGACTTCTCACTCGAATTTATAAGAGGGACGCTGCGAACTGGTGTAAAAGGCTTCTGGAAGCTCCCTTCTTTTGACTGGGGGGTGGGGGGGTGGGCGGTACGGGTGTGATGGCAGTAAGGGAAGGTTTGGTGTACCTATCTTTGTCTCGGCTGATTTTATAACACTTTCGGAGATGATTGGCTACTTGAAACGTGGTTTGATAGAAACTATTGATAGATAGAAGTTGAAAGAAATACGTTTTTTCGAGCCTGGGGGGGGCGCCGGGTGAGCGGAACCTTCACCTCCGGTGGTTTAGTCTCATTTTCTTGCTCTAACTTCTATCCCGCATTTTAAGATGGCGGCTGCTTTAACTGGTTCAGGCTTTTTCCGGCATCTCCTTTCGTCATTATATGAAATAATATTCTTTGTTAAATGTTAACTTTTACATCAGATTGTACACAGCTCTTGAGACGTCCTGCTGAAGACTCGATGTTCAAACTCTCAAACTGCATTTCCCTTTTTTGTAACTTGTGTATGTGTGGTGTATTTGGTTCTTGCACAATCGAGGAGGGTGGAGTATTTACAGCTAACTTGAAAAAAATGTCATGGAATAAATTCAGCCTTACTAAAAAACTAGGGAGACCGAGGGGGCTGTGGGTTAGAAACTTCGGTTTTCATGGGTTACTTTTTTTTAAAGGAGTTCTATATGGGAGGCATGGCAGGGACTTGGCTTGTACTAAGTAGACCTGATGCTGCCTAATTTTAATTATGTGTGACTTTGAGTTTATTTGAGCAAACTGGTATTCTGAAAGATGATGGTTCAGATTTTCGTGTAATGAAAGAGACTGAAATCTTGAATTTTGATTTAGTCCATCATTGCATTGTCATTGTGCGTTTATGTAAAATATACACTTAAATGTTTGTTTTGGAGAGGAAAAAACTTTTAGGAGTTAAGATTTAAAGTAAAAAGGATTAAGCATTTCTTGACCCATTCTAAGGCCAGCAACACATTGGAGAAGCATGGTCGTATTTTACAGCATAGTTAATACAAAGAATAGAATATTCAGTACAGATCAAAACCTTTTATCTATGCGAATTAGTTCAGGTTACTGAGATGTGGAGTAATTCCAAATCCATAGCTTTTTATGCATGTGGAACAACACTTTAAAGGAAGGTCTCATTGATTTTTTTTCTTTTACAGGTGATACCCAGCTGCTGTGACACTACTTAATGATTTAAAAGCTTTAGAGAGGCAATATAATAGTTAAGAATGTGAACTTTGGAGCAGAAATTATCCAGTTAGAGTTCTGGGAATGGGCAAGTTATTTGTATGCCTCTATAAAGCGGATACTTGTTATCTACGAACAATAGTTGAGTGCCTAGTATGTTCTAGACAGTAGGGATGCAACAGCGAGCTAAACAAATTTAGGTACCTAGATTTTATTTCTTTTTAATTCTAGGATTAAAGAGGTCAATGTGTGGCTTTGAACAGGCCCCTGGCACAAGGCAATTCAGATTATTAATACTACTATTTTTAATCTTCAAAAACTTGCTAAAGAACTTTCTTAGTTTAGTACTTTTCATTAATACCGGTCTGTCTTTCGCTGTAAATATTTTGAAGGTATGCGTAATACAGAAACTGGACGTAATACTTTCCAAATTGGAAGAAACTGTGTTATGTGGGACTGTTGATTCAGCCTATAGAAGGTTTTTGAAAGGCATGTGGCTTGGTATTTAGCTGTTAATGTCAGAATCACATGATGAAACGTCAAAAAACAAAAAATGCAAGATCCAAACAATTTTAGTGAGTGGATAAAGAAGATCGCTCTTTTGGGGGGAACCTCTGTTCTAGAAATGAGGTCAAGTAGGCATTGATGTTAGTATGGTATTTCTTCTGTCATGTATCTGTTTGTTTTGAATTTACTGTCTACAGCCCCTAAATTCAAACTATTAAGAGATCTGTATTCCTTGTTGATACTTTCTTGAAATGCTTATCAATGGGAAATTTTTAGCCATTAGTAGTAGTTCCTTAGATCAAGCCTTTGGATTTTTTTTTTTCCTAATGCTTACGTTACGATATTTTGAGTATTTATTAGACCAAGCAGCCCTATCAAATAATCTTACTTGGGTTTTTTGCTGTATTATTTATTTCATAAGCTGTAGTTTGGTTTTACAGGACTATTTAATTAAACAACTAGAATCAAAAAAAGGGAACTCCCAAGTTGATTAGTGGTGTTTGAGGACCACAATTTTACTACTTCCATTAAACAAAATAACATAGAGTGCTTGTATTTTGGGGAAATTTTCAGAACTTTACATAAAATAAGTGAGCTGAGCCTAGATGAGCAATGTTTTGTTTGCAGTGCGTCAGAACTATTTGAAACATCTGAATTAACTCCTTAAATATTACAACAACTCAAGGAAGTGGGTACAATTAAATTATTATCCTCATTTCAAGATTAGAAACCTGAGGCACAGAAAGGTCAAACAAAAACCGCCCAGGGTCATACCATGGGAGAATTGGGATTAGAACCTGGATAGTCTGGCTCTACATTGTGTCTTAACTGTTATATCAAACTTTAGGTTTTTGGTATTTAAAAGAGTTTTCTTTAGCATTATTGTGCTGCTGATAATAGTGAAGACTTAGCATTTACTATGTACCAAGCACTATTCCTAAGCCCTTTGTAAGAATCCACTTCTCTAATCCTCACAACAGTTCTCTGCGATAGATGCTCTTTACCATTCCATTTTATGCATGAGGAAACAGGCAAAGAGAGGTTAAGTTCCTTGTGTAGTCACACAGCCAGTGAGTGACTGAGATGCATATCAGATAGTCTACCTCAAAAATTTAAGCTTTTAAACTCTATGCTATACTGCTATTTCAGACCATTTGAGTTTCTCTTTTTATCAGATGAATGAATGAATGAATGTCAGTTTGGTCTTGCTACCTGTTACTCTCCTCTCCCATTTCACATTTAAATAACTGGGATTCAACTTCAATCTTATTCTCAGGTTATGGCTAAATGTGAACTAAGTGGTCCACTAACCTAAGTTTCGAAAACAAGAGTGAGTTTCTTTTTGATTGGTCTCTTTTCAAGGACTGTGGGAACCACCATGTGCCGACTAATTGCTAGATGTATCTTAAAATACACTTTTTCCCCAAAGAGCCTATAGGCTGGATAACATGGTTTTGCAGGTGTTTCTTTAAGATCCTTAAGGTGCTTCGGTAGCCAGCTAATTTTGTGGGATTGTTGTGTGACTCACGGATGCTGATGATGGTGACCTTGGAGTTTAGTTTTATTAAGAGTGACTAACTTGGACGTTGCTTTCATCCTCCTTCTCATCTGTAGTAGTCTAGTTTTCATTATTCCTGCAAATATAAAGTTGAATACTCTTATTAGCGCTAGGGGAGAAAACAACTACTTCTGTCTCTAGGTTGTAGGTTGTTTAATTCATGGATTCAGTGCTTCCTGTTAGTCCAAAATACAGTTTGATTCTTACAGATTTTTCAAATCCTTTTGACTATAATGATCCACCCCCCCCCTTTTTTTTATGGGTTTATTTATTTATTTATTCATTCGTTCATGAGAGAGACAGAGGGGCAGAGACACAGGCAGAGGGAGAAGCAGGCTCCACGCAGGGCGCCCAACGTGGGACGTGATCCTGGGTCTCCATGATCACGCCCTGAACCAGAGGCAGGTGCTAAACCGCTGAGCCACTGGGGCTGCCCTAATGATCCCTATCCTGTAAGGAAGACACTTGATTAGGTTCCTACTACTGACATAAAAGTTTTCAGATTAAAATCTGAAACCTGGGATCCCTGGGTGGCGCAGCAGTTTAGCACCTGCCTTTGGCCCAGGGCGCGATCCTGGAGACCCGGGATCGAATCCCACATCGGGCTCCCGGTGCATGGAGCCTGCTTCTCCCTCTGCCTGTGTCTCTGCCTCTCTCTCTCTCTCTCTCTCTCTCTCTGTGACTATCATAAATAAATAAATAAAAATTAAAAAAAAAAATCTGAAGCCTTTGGCTTTTGCTTTCTGTAGTATATGTTATGGTTTGTGAATTTTGACAAGAGCTGCATTTATATATCAGAATATTAAGCAGTTTCTTTAAAGATTTATTTATTTTTATTTATGATAGACACAGAGAGAAAGAGAGAGGCAGAGACACAGGAGGAGGGAGAAGCAGGCTCCATGCCGGGAGCCCGACTCGGGACTCGATCCCGGGACTCCAGGATCGCGCCCTGGGCCAGAGGCAGGCGCCAAACCGCTGAGCCACCCAGGGATCCCCTATTAAGCACTTTCTTAAAGACTATTGTATGTGGGATCTTAGCCAGATTTATGGAATCATTTTCTCTGGGAATAGGCGTAATTTTGAAGTGTCCCCTAGGTGATTCTGAGGCCTCCCTCTGGTTAAGATCCACAGACCTAGGGATAATCTTTTAATCAATACTTACATGGAGGTTTTACTCTGTTTGGCACAGTAGTCTAGTCCCAGGAGATAAAAAATGAGGAAGCCTTATTACCCACGAGAATCTCTGCTTTGAGTGGAAGAAACAAGTGTATAAATACAGGACTAGGTGTTTGTCAGAAACACCCATTTAAAAGAATTAAGGGGGGGGAGGGGAATCCCTGGGTGGCTCAGTGGTTTAGTGCCTGCCTTTGGCCCAGGGCCTAATCCTGGAGACCCGGGATCAAGTCCCACATCAAGCGCCCTGCGTGGAACCTGCTTCTCCCTCTCCCTCTGCCTGTGTCTTTGTCTCTCTCTCTCTCTCTCTCTCTCTCTCATGAATGAATAAATAAAATCTTAAAAAAAAAATAAAAAAGAATTAAGGGGAATCTTTTTTCACGTATTAGGTTTACCCATTATTATTAAAGACAGTTTAAATATTTTACCTGTATTTTATCATCTTAGGGTAGTTTTTCTAACTTAATTCTCATTGTCAAAACAAAGTATTTTGAAATTAACAAAATGATTTTCAACCTCTGCTTGGAAAATTTTGTGTTCATGATTTGATTTTGCTACCAATAGCAATGATCTTATTTAAAAATTGAACAGTGTAATTAAGAACAGATGAATTTAGTGAATATTTTATTAGCCAAGTTAATCTTGGTAGATAAGATTTTCAAAACTACCCTCTGCCTTGTTATTTGGGGAAGGGAAAAATTGATGAAGTATTTTATACTTTCCCTTAAACATCTGATTTTTATCTCCAACAATACTTCCAACATAATCTTGTATCATTCAGACTTTGAACTTTGCACAGCTGGATTTGTCATATTTGGCCTTGTCGGTTTCAGTTATGAATCACTACTTGGTTACTTGTTCATTTTTAGGATGGAGTACTGGTTCACATTCATCCTAGTCTTGTTATCATTTCAAAGCTAATGTATAATTGGATGTTTTCAACCACTGGACTCTGTTAATTTTGTTTTATTTATTTTAAGATTTTATTTACTTATTCGTGAGAGACAGGCAGACTCCATCCAGGAAGCCTGATTCAGGACTCGATCCTGGGACTCCAGGATCATGCCCTGGGCCAAAGGCAGGCAGACAGACGCTCAACTGCTGAGCCACCCAGGCGTCCCTATTTTTTCCATTTATGAAATACCTTGTATCCTTTTACATATCAAAGCTGAGAACCTGAATTTGGCTGTTTTTGCCTATGGAAGGAGAGCTTGAATAATTCTAAGTGACTTAAGTGGTGATCTAAAGAAAAAATTGTATTATTCGTTCGACCCATTTTTTATATCTTGTCTAATGAGCAAGCACACTGTCTCACCTGTAATTAGAACTAAATAGGAAATTAATATATTGTCAGTGATACAGTGAGACATGGTTTGTAGCACCTACCTACCTGTTAATCCTTAAGGTAAAAGAAACTTCCAGGATTTCTCAGAAATTACAAATTCCAAACTAAAATGATTTTAAAGTGACTATTCCTTCTAATTCATGTCTACAGTTTTATGAAATTGTTCAGATCCCCAAGTATTTTTGCCACGCTTCCTTCTGAAATAACTTAGGGGAGCATACATCTCTGAAATGTTTGCTGTTTTCTCCTTTACCATTTGTGTTTACACATGGTATATAGAAATTTCACAACATTAAATTTAGTGAAATTTTTTTACTTTATTGTAAAGATTTTATAAATTCATGAGAGACACAGGGAGAGAAAGAGAGGCAGAGACATAGGCAGAGGGAGAAGCAGGCTCCTCTCAGGGAGCCCGATGTGATGTGGGACTGGAGCCCGGGTCTCCAGGGTCGTGGGCTGAAGGCGGCGCTAAACTGCTGAGCCACCCGGGCTGCCTGAAGTTTTTTACTTTATAGTAAACCTGATCTTTATAAGAACAATTAAAATAGTTTTTATCTGCCTAATTAGGCAATTGTGCTGCATTTTGTCCTATCATTGATCTGAATATGTACCTTTATATTTTGCTAGGTTGTAAAGGCTCCTTGAGGGTGATTCTTACCTCAAATTTTCTTGTAAAGGCACTCTTCTTGCCTCCCACCTCATGGCCTCATCTCATCCAGCCCCCAACGTAGTATTTTCTTGTGCTCAGTATAGGTCTTAGAGGCAAGTCAAGGGCTGTCCTTATAGTGCTTTTCCCCATAGTAGTTATTTATGCATATTTTGTCTTTAAGTCAAAAAATTTTTAAAGAGGTTGACTCTTTAATAAAAATACAAGAAATTACTTTTCAGTAATGGCCTGAACTTCTAAGTTTTCCCAAAAGTGATGATAGGAATTTTGTCTATGCTACTGCTATCATTGGAACCTTTGTGTGATAATGTGCAAGATGAATGGTGGAGTATGGGATAACAAATTATTGTGAACATGGTGATTATTATACCCAAGGGTGGAACCCATGAACTTGGCGTTACCACAGTAATCATCTTTGTTTTCATAAATACTGACTTTGGTTCTTTAATATGTAAGTAGTGGCTATCATTGGAAGAATGTTAAGCAGATTGCTTAAATGGTTATTACTTAGAAGCATTAAATCTTCCTGAACACTGATCTAACATGGCTGTTGTGTAGCTTCATTGTTTGTAAATAGTTCTTGTATTTCCAATTTTATAAGTTCTTTAAAAGGTAGAGACTGGGCAGCCTGGGTGGCTCAGCGGTTTGGCACCTGCCTTCAGCCCAGGGCGTGATCCTGGAGACCCGGGATCGGGATCGAGTCCCACGTCTGGCTCCTTACAGGGAGCCTGCTTCTCCCTCTGCCTGTGTTTCTGCCTCTCTCTCTGTTTCTCATGGATAAGTAAATAAAATATTTTAAAAATAAAATAAAAGGTAGAGACTATTTTTTTATACTTCCCTATCATTTCTGTATGCTTTTGTGTTTGATACCTTGGTTTCCTGTTCTTCACAGCCTATGATTAGTCATTTCACTTTGAAATGAGTAAGATGTAGCAAGGGAAGCAAGAAGCAAATATTTAGCAGTCTGTTTAGACTTCTAGGCCAGTGTCTCAGCCTTTTCTTTCTTTTTTTCTTTCCTTTTTTTTTTTTAAGATTTTATTTATTTATTCACGAGAGACCTAGAGAGAGAGGAAGAGACACAGGCAGAGGGAGAAGCAGGCTCCATGCAAGGAGCCCGATGTGGGACTCGATCCCAGGTCTCCAGGATCACACCCTGGGCTGCAGGCGACCGCTGCGCCACCTGGGCTGCCCTCGGCCTTTTCATAATTTACTTTTTTTTTTTTTTTTTTTTTTTTAAGATTTTATTTATTCATGAGAGAGAGGCATAGGCAGAGGAAGAAGCAGACTCCTCTTAGGGAGCCCGATGCGGGACTAGATCCCTGGACTGGGATCACGCCCTGAGCCACAGGCAGACACTCAACCACTGAGCCACCCAGGCGTCCCTCATGATTTACTTCTAACAGTCAACTGTCAAAAAGAGCCTGTGTGCTGTAATGATCAAAGCAAAGATCTTTCTCAAGATGACCTGGAGGCTGGGTCCCACAAAAGGAATGGTCAAACTCCTTAACGTTTAGTCATATACCTCCAGACCAGAACACTCAGTGGCATAAGCTATACCTTTTGGTTGCCTTTTAGATTTCTTGACTCTCTTATCCTTTGAGTCTGCTTAAGCTTTTAAGTGGAAAGAAGCATATTTCTAAGTGAGAAAAGGCCTGGATTCTCACACTTACCAGGTGTTCAGGAAGTTTTCAGGAGAAGTTCAGAGGATGGTGATCCAAAAAGAAAATTTTCTTCAAAGAACACACTATGGCAAAGAAATGTCTAACTTTGGTGAGGTTTTTGGTGTTTGTTTTTTTATGTCCTTGTATGCCCTTGGTCCGTTTTAAAGTGTCAACATGAGTGGAGACATTAGCAACTCCTAGTGTGTGACAGCCTCCCTGCCAACCTCTATGCTATTTTAGTGGTCTTAATAGTTGGCTGAGAGCCCACCTTAGTAATCCTCTTCTTGGGGAAAGGAGTGGTTAACAGTATGAAGACGTTACAGGTGCTGTATGTGAGCTGTTCTCTTTGGTCCTTGGCTGTGGTCCTCTCTACTATGAAGCAAAGAGCTAACTTTTTCAGTTCTTTGTATAATTTTGCAAATTGTTTTTGTCCCTAAAGCATGTGAAACTTTTAGGATCTAAAGCATAAGGTTAAAACCAAAGACAATTTTGAAAAATTTTTGAGTAGGGGCTTCATTGAAAATTGATCTTCAGTCCAGTAAATACAGTTTCCTCCTGGAATGGAACCGATAATTATTTTCTCAGTGGCTTTAATTTAAAGGCTAGGTAATGCTAGGTTCACACTGATTGTAGAGGAACTGATCCTTAGGAAACCTGTATTCCATATCATTCATTCTGGGGCATTTATTCCTTGAGTATAATGGAGAGTTGGGTTGGTACAGTTGAAATTTTTTTCTTCAGTTTGCCAAATACTGTATCAAGATCACCCTTTTGAAAAAGCAGCCATTTTGAAATCTATTCCTAGACCTCTAATTTTCAAGCATCTGGTAGATAAACTACTTTGTTTTCTGACCCATCCTTAAAGCTTAGTATGTCCTACACTTGAATGCAATCTTTCCTCTAGTAGGGGGCTCTGACATAAATAGAAATAAGGCCTGTTTCCCTAAGATTGTTGAAAGGGTAAAATGCTTGGTATTTAAGATCCTTTTTTCATTCTCCATGACTTAGTTCTCATGTTCTTCTCTTACCTGAACTACTGCTGTAGTTCCTAATGTTATCTACTTCTCTGTTGTTTGTATTAGGAATTTCTACAATATGGGGTTGAGTGAGTGATAGCCCCACAAATTAAAATTTTGGGTAGCATAACGTGTATTTTAGGAGATAGAAAGCACTTAGAGTCTTAGAAGTCCTAGTCACAAATAGCATTAAGAGCCAATGCTCTGAATGATACATAACAGAGATACAGACCTAGGTTTATATATATAGATCGTTTTTACATCGCTTAAAATTTGAGGCCCTACAAAACAATGCTATATGTGAAAAGGTACAGATCTAGTTGCACATAAAAATATGGAGAAATAGTGGAAGCCAAATTTGGGCTAATCTGTTAGCTCCTGTGGGGGAAAGGGAATGGAATTTGGGGAGTATGTGAGCTATCTTCAATTATATCCACAAGTTTTGTTTTGTTGTTTAATATGAAGAAAGTGTAAAAATGCTAACCTTTACTTAACTGACAGGCTGGGTACATAGACTCATGGGTACTTCTACGATATCACCTAATAATTTAAAAAATTAAAAGAATCTCTTCTAGTGTACTATTGCCAATACATCTTAAAAAATAATAAAAACCAAATATGATGTCTTATTCCTGCTTAAAAACTATCCATGGTTCAGGGTGCCTGGGTAGCTCAGTTGGTTGAGCATCTTCTCTTGGTTTCAGCTTAGGTCTTTATCTCATGGGTCCTTAGACTGAGCCCCAAATAGGGACTACCTGCTAAGTGTGGAGTCTGCTTGAATTCCCCACCCCCCCCCTGCACACGTACTCTCCCAAACGAGTGGGTAGATCTTCAATTAAAAAAAAAAAAAAGGGATCCCTGGGTGGCGCAGCGGTTTGGCGCCTGCCTTTGGCCCAGGGCACGATCCTGGAGACCCGGGATCGAATCCCACGTCGGGCTCCCGGTGCATGGAGCCTGCTTCTCCCTCTGCCTGTGTCTCTGCCTCTCTCTCTCTCTCTCTCTGTGACTATCATAAATAAATAAAAAAAATAAATTAAAAAAAAAAAAAAAAACCACTATCGGTGGTTGACATTGCCTTTGGGATACTCTTGGACATACTCAAAGCTCATGAAAGATCCAGTCGTGGTTAACGATTTCTGGCCACATGTGCTACTTCCTTACTTGTATACCCTGTTGTGTTTCTGGTATGCCAGACTATAAGCAAATGTTTATAGCCTGTATTTTACACTTTTTGAATGAGTTTCTGTTTGGAATGCTTAGCCCTCCATCAAGACCTAGCTCAGTTGTCACTGTTTTTAAACACAGGCAAGGTTAGTGGGTACCTTTTTAGGATTCACAAAGCATGTGAATGCTTTTATTTTAAGCATGTTAAGCTGCTAAAGTGTGGTTTGGTTTTTTTTGTTGTTTTTGCATTGTGCCTACTTTATTTTATATTGAGTCTTTTGGGGAATGCATTCATGTTTTATCTTGGTATATTCAAACCTAACATGCTTGATGCCAGAAATGCAGTCTTGCGAATGAATGTTTTGATGGTGAAACTTGAATAGCAGATATTACACTTTTCATTTTAGAAATGGATTTAAATTAACGTCTAGTTTCTGATTAGATTAAAAGTTGTTAGACAAGACACATGACTGCGCCTTCTAGCTTAATTTTAAGACTGCTTCATTTAGATTTCTTTCTTAAAATACATGACTTGAGCATTACATTGTGCTTTAGGTGGGATAAAGTCTATATGGGTGCCAGTAGTAGCTCTACTTAGAATGGGTCTCTTCACTCTTCCGTTTTTTTCCCCCCTTTGGATTTATTAGAAGGAAACTGGAGTGGTTAACGATCAAAGGAAATAGCTTTAGGAACCCCAGAGCAAGCTACAACCTCAGGGACTAAAATTGCATGTGTATATGCCAAGTCAGCCCTTATTATCTCTGCTGCCCAATGTGGTCTCTTTTTCTTTGGATTCACCATGTAATTTCAAGGCACATGCCTGCCAACAGCTCTTGGTCACATCTTTACAGCTTCTGATTTAGAGAAAGAAGTGTTCCAGCTTCAATTTGAAAAACCAGGCAGAGATGGGTGGACTTGATTAGGTCAGGTCCTGGTTTAGGGTTACTTTCCAACCCTTTGAGCTAATTACAGGCTGAAGGAACAAAATTCTGCGATTAGTCCTCTGTCTGAGTAATGGGTGATTAGCAGCCACCATTAACTAAACACTACAATCACATGTTTGGAGTAAGGGAAAGCATTTTCATGAAAGAGTAAGATGGTTTATTGAGTAGACAAAATGTCCTATATAGAAGTGTCTAGGATGACTTGTGACTATGCTCTCTCATATTTTTCCTCGCTAAGTCACTCTATAATCTCATTTGCTTATGCTACGAGCATAATAATGTCATGAGAATTACTTGTTATGTTAAAGGTGAATGCTGGTACATGATTCAGAAGACGTGTTTTTTGTTTTTTAAAGATTTTACTTATTCATGAGAAAGAGAGGCAGAGGGAGAAGCAGGCTTCCTTTGGGGAGCTGGATGTGGGACTTAATCCTGGAACTCCGGGATCACGCCCTGAGCCAAAGGCAGATGCTCAACCGCTGAACCACCCAGACATCCCAAGACCTATTTTTGATCCTTAAAATAACTTGTCATTTTTTTTCAACGTTGCATTTAAAGTAGATTTTAGTACATAAGGTAATTGGCCTAATTTTAGATCTTTGATTATTACTTCAGAGGTGTCTTGTTCATGGAGAACTTGGAAAATAAGACATTTATAAATTATTTGAGACCAAGATCCTAAAATTATTGGGGGGAAGAGCTGAAATTAGACCTTCACTCTGGAGTAATAATGCCAGCACATAAAGGTTTTAATGATTTATAAATACTGTGCCTGAAAACTTTTCTTCTATAAGAAATCATTTCTTAGATTCTTCATAATTAAAACGTGTGATTTTCAAACAGGATATTATGTATTCTAGATCAACTTTAGAGATGCCTACAGTTGTATTTATAATGAAGTTGTTTCAAGGTCACTTGGCTATTTTGTTAGATCAACCATCATTGGATTGGTTTTTATTTAAAAATAACGGCTAGATTTTTTTTTTTTCCCCCTCGGGCATTTCAAACAAGTAACATAATTTGGGGTAGATCACTGTAAGAAACTAAGAGGTAAATATCTGGAAAAAGAGGGAGGGGATAGTTTGAAACAGGTAAGTTTTTAACCTTAAAATAGGCCTTTTTTTGAACCCTATGTTCCTGAAGGAAAGAGGGAATTAGACTGAATAAGTTAGCTTTTGGTATCGTTTCTTGGTTGGCCAGTTAAACAAAAGAATTTGTAAAAAAAAAAAAAAAAAAAATTTTGTTGTATAAGCTTTGGGACATGGGAGATTCTCTGTTCATTTTAGTTACAATTCTTTTAGATTACCTGATTCTTACCTTCAGTAAAATTTTTATACCTTGAGATGGTTTCAAAGTAGATTTCCATCATAACAAAAGTGGCTGATTATGAGATGTAAATAAATATCATACGAAAACTCATCTGGTCTATCTGTGACAAAGTAATTTGCTTGATAATGGCTAGTTGATTAATTCAAGTTGCAAGTACATTTCTTTTTTCTTTTTTTTTTTTTTTTTTTTTTACATTTCTATTTTCAAAGAAGTATAGTTTCCAAAAAATTACTGGTTCAAAATTATTTGATACACAGGTGTTCATTTCTGCTTTTATTTTTAAGCTAAAACCATACATAGTTTCTTTTAAGCAGTTGTTTTTAACTTTCAGTCAAGAGTTTCTGTAATTCCTACTGGTGAGGATCAACGGTGAATTGGAATAAATTTTCTCCCATTTTTTAAATATGTTGAACATTTGAAGGTATATATTTACAAAGACCAGCATAAATGATCTGATACTCCATTATCCTAAGGTTGTGAATCCTGTATCTCTGGATGCTTTGATAATCTTAAAAGCAGATATGGTATGAGTTTCAGATGCAAGTTAATAGGGTTTATCAGAACAATCCCCCCTCCACACCCCAGTTTTATTGAAATAAAATTGACCTGTAACATTTTTTGGCTTAGATACACCACATAATATTTTGATATATGTATTTTGTGAAATGATTACCACAGGACAGTTCTTCTGCATTGTTTGTTTCTTAATGGGATGAATCTAGATTGAGCATTCCTAAAACATTAGCTATTTCCTGAAGTGCATTTCAATCATATGGTAGAGGCAAGTTTTTGCTCTGGTTGTCTTCCTGCAGTATCTTGTATTTCCACCTTTTTCTTAGAAACCCACTATTACCTCATGGTTCTGTAAATCCCTATAGAGATTTATATATAGGCATATATATAGATGCAGTTACATCATCTTTAAAAACGTAAGGAAACAGTTCTTATTACATTATCCATATTATGTACAGGTCATGGAAGAGCTAAGAATATATTTGTAAATAAAAGGTAATATGTAATTTTGGAAACTGCCTGTTTTACTAAGAGCAAACATCAGGCACTTTCAGAGTTGTAATTTTACTGAGCATTGTATAAAAGACATGGTTGTGTTGCAGGAATAAGATCAAACCAAAAAGGATACTTACCTCACCCCATGAGAGATTTTTCAAGTGGAAAGTGAGGTCTGTGCATAGTGTGGTTCAGAAATAACAGGATTTAAGATAGTAAAAACAAGGGCCTCTGAGATGTCCAGAAAGTTCAGCAAACAACATGAATGTTGAAAATTGCCTTGTCTAAGTTCTTAGGCCATGAAAGTATCTGATAAGAGTTTTTTTGTTTTGGACAGCTTTTATTGGTATAACAAATTTTTATATCTATGCCTACTAATGTCCCAGGATCTGGACCATAGTTACTTAGGTTTTCTCTCTTTTATTAGAATGTATTGATGTGAACTCTGTATGTTCCTTAAAGGATGGAGTGAAAATAAACAGTTGACCCTCTGCTTGCTTGTGTTTTTTTTATTATGGTTACATAACCCATGATTTTCTGTTTTGATCTAGGAACTTAGTGATTTGGCCCGTGACCCTCCAGCACAATGTTCTGCAGGTCCAGTTGGGGATGATAGTAAGTAACTCTCAAGTTGATTTTAACAGCTAATTTCAAACAATCTTGTCCATTTTTAGATAACAGTTGTTTTGTTTGTTTCCTAGTGTTTCATTGGCAAGCCACAATTATGGGACCTGTAAGTATTAAGAATCAAAATTTTTTGCTTTTAATTAAAAATTCAGTATTGACCTAGTTGTATTTCACTTACGTGTCTTACATTTATTACATTGTAGTACCATTTTGGAATTGCCATGGTTGTACTGCTTTTGAAAGGCACAATAACTTAATGAATTAGTCATTTGTTAACATTTGCTGTGTGTCCCTGATTTCAGGTTCTAGAATATAACATTTCTGACCTATCAAAATGTTTTTTTCACTTTATACTAGTTTTCTTTTATAGTAATGTTGTAAAACATTGTCACAGAGCTTCTTTTATAGAGCCAATTAACTTACTAACTCTTCCATGGTGTTACTCAAAGATCTTATTCTTGTTGCTGCCGAAAATCTAAGTTTTTGTTGTATTACTTTGATACTTGATTCTCTATAGAACTTTAGTTTTTTGCAAAACTTGAATATTTTTAGGTAGAAAGTGATATTTTGAATACAGCAAAATTCCTTTCTATCCTGGGTAGATAAGAAACTGTATATGCTGGATAATTGAATATTCAGAATTATGGATACCATCTAAGAATTTCACAGAATTAGAACGCAGTAAAACAACCTGGGGTAAGACTGTATCTTGCACAATACTTAATGTTTTTTGATTTGGAAGGCACTTGAGGATTTCTATTCTAAATTATATGTATGTCTTAATCTGCCCCCTTCCCTTTTGGTGGTTTAATCTCAACATGTGTCAATAATGTACTTGGTGAGATAATGGTCAATAATGGATGTCTATCATTCTAAATGGAGAAATGATCTTGGAAAAGTTAGCCAGTTAATGAGTTGGATCAATAAGTATTTATTTCGTAGTTCAGATTTTGATAACTAATCTTTTTTTCTATCTTAGTGTGATTACCCCACTGTGTTGTCAGCCATTAAGGATAGATATGATCCCTCTCATTCTTTAGGGAACTTAAAAATCTACTGGGAAATACAGGCAATTAAAACAGTGATAAAGTGGGAAGTAAGTGATACATGAATGAAGCACTTAGTAGGAGAAATTTTATGGGAAATCATAGCAGGGATGAGTTAGAGTAATTATGAAATGTTAGGACCTAAAGGTAAGGAGATTGTGAATCCAGTTAAGTTAAACTTGGTGATGGTGGTAGAGTGGGGTGATATTTAGCTGTGGTAAATTTTATTTTGCTTTAAAAATGCTTCCTTTTATTATTGGGTAGCAAAATTGTTACTTCTTTTAAATGCACATAGTTAGTGTGGCTTTTACCCAGTTTGGTCCCCAGAACATTCTAAAAGTTGGCAGTCTTCACATAAAAACCTCTACCAGGCCTTCATTGCACTGCATTAATGGCTTGGGGTGGAGTAGCAACTACCTCCCTTTTTTATATGGAGTCTGTGTCTCATAGTATTCCTATCAACTTAATTTTGCCTACCTAGTTTCTGTAGGCACTTAGATTTATAGTTTTTAGAATTTTCTCATAGATTACCAATTTTCAAAGCAGAGTACTCAGTAAAATACCTTAGTATTTCTACCAAGTAAAAGCTCATCTTCGATCCAGAGGGTGCTTTCAAGATGGCCTTATTTATAAAAAATTAGTTGTCGGTGTTAAGCACTAAAGAGTTGGTAATCAAGATTTCTAATTGGGCATAATAAACCAACTCTTTGAAACCAGTGTGATGTTTTCCTGCTGGACTTTGAGACTTCACGGTTTTTTTGAACTGTCTTTTCAAAAGGTAAGGAATATACTTACAGTAAATGAAAGTGAAGTATAAGTAAGTAGTTTATGCTAGCAATTTTCCTGAGAATAAAAAGGAGATTGCTTATCCTGACCTTTTTGTAACTGTTTACTTAGTTTGCTTTTATTTTCAGAAAACATTTTTCACTTGTTTTATACCTATTTCAGATTATAGCTATTCCTTGTAAATTTTTTTAGCAACTGTGAATGACCGTTTTCTGCTTTTAAAAACAAATACTTGATTATCAGAACTACTTAAATATTCTGATTAACAAAAGCAAAAACTATTTAAGTAAGCACCTGTTTAGATGTGAACTTGCAAGTAGTTAACAATTACCCTTACTTATAGAGTCATCAATGAAATACCTCATATTCTTATTTTGGCTTTTGATCGCATTTTTATGATAAAATATCACAGTTCAATTAGATAAATAATTGCTTTATTTTGTTAGTAAGTGACATGCAGATAAATGAGCTAAAACATAGGGCCATTGGTGGTATAACAACACATATATTTGCACATTTGCTGAAAGAATAAATGGTTACAAACGTACTTTTGCTTTGGAGTACTTCTTCTAGGTCAGTAAAAGTGATTGGTAGTGCCACATAAGTAAAGGTTCCTGACTAAGAAATGGAGCATCTAATTTGTTTTAATACAGAGTTAACTATTGAATTTAGTGTACTGTAGTCTGGAAATACTCTTAATCATTAAGTTTATGAGGCAGAAATGCTTCTTTCTAATAACTATTTGAACTGACTTATTCTTTCTGAAGGTAGGATACTTTGGAAGCACAAATACTAAACTAAACCTTTGAAGGAATTGATAGCATTGCTGGTTATGTGGTTTTTAAGCTTTGGTTTTTATGATTTTGTTTTTTTGTATTAAGGGCAGTTCCCATTAACGATGCAATTAGAAATTAACTCCTTACCTGATATTTATACACTTGATTTTTCTTCAGTTGGAGATGGAGCTAGCAGGAAAATATTTTGAAATTATTAGGAGAACCACACTGATACTATGATACAGCCATAGTAGAAAGTACCATTTTGAGGGTAATACAATGTAACCTTAGGCCTTGGTCTGAGCAGAATCAGCTGCAAAAACCATCTGAAGTCAACTAACTGGTTCATAGGTATTGTCTTATTGGTCCATAAGGGTTATTTTTTCAACTAATTTTAAATGTATTGTCAGTTCCTATAAAGGCTAATGATCCGTGAAAACTCTTCCCTTATTTTTTTTTTTTAATTTTTATTTATTTATGATAGTCACACAGAGAGAGAGAGACAGAGACAGAGAGAGGCAGAGATACAGGCAGAGAGAGAAGCAGGCTCTGTGCACTGGGAGCCTGACGTGGGATCCGATCCCGGGTCTCCAGGATCGCACCCTGGGCCAAAGGCAGGCGGTAAACCGCTGCGCCACCCAGGGATCCCAAACTCTTCCCTTTTTAAGGAACTTTGTAGTCTAGAGGAAGAGGGAAATAAAAGTAAATAAGTTACAAGCATGTTGAATAGTATAACTGTGCACGGAAAGGTATAAAAGAAGGACAACAGGATTTTGAACTAAAGGAAAGGCAGTATTATCTTTTTTAAGGACATGTAAGCTTGAGATGGATCCTACAGTATAGGTAGGGTCCTAGAGATGAAGAAGATAAGGATGCAGATAAGAATATTTCAAGTTAGAAGAAAGAAATAATAGAAAAAAGAGGTGTGAAATATTTTAAGTGCAGTAAAGAGAACATATACAGGAGACGAGGTGGAAGATGAGACCAACTGTATTTAGTGGGAAAGAGATCATAAAGCACCTTGTGTCCTTAGGAGTTTGCAGTTTATCTTGAAAGCTGTACTAGATTTCAAGCAGGGGTGTAACTTGTATTTTACGACAATTTCAGCATTGGGGCAGGGGATAAATGAGAAGAGAAAGAGTGAAGGAAGGAATACCAGAAGTAAGACATTGCCGTAATTATAAACAAAAACTGGTAAGATCTTGAACGCAGAGTAGTGGCAGTGGGCATAAAGGAGAGGAAGGAAGCTAGCTAGTTCAAGAAACTTTAAGGGTCTTTAAGATTAATAACTACTTTGATTAATGAAGAGTTTGTGGTTTGTGTTTTGGACACAGGAAACATCCAGAAATAAATATTTATAGGCATTTGAATATATATGTCTTGGAACTAATAACTATACTAAAGAAAAATTAAAGAGTTGCCAAAATAAGTATGGGTCAGGAGATAAAAGCAGAAGATGGATCTGGGCAACTTAATGGTTGCCCTGGGGGAGGAGTACAGACACTGAGAAGGAGTGACTTTGGATTGATGGGAGTTAAAACCAGGGTGTAGAAGGTTTCTAAAGAAGAGATCTAATAAAATTCTGGATTTCTAAGATTTGGGTCAACTGACTGATCAAAGTATTCCTTTTTGCTTTATTTTGTTTGCTTTCAATTTTTTTTTTTTTTTTAAGATTTTTTATTTATTCAGGAGAGGCAGAGAGACACAGATGGAGAAGCAAGCTCCACGTAGGGAGCCCGACGTGGAACTTGATCCTGGGTCTGCAGGATCATGCCCTGGGCCGAAGGCAGTGCTAAATCACTGAGCCACCAGAGTTCTGCTTTCAATTTATAGTAAATTTGATACAGAGCCTCAATTTTTAGATATAATAGTTCGGTTACCTCAGGATTTTGTGATTTTTACCAGCTTTTCCTCTGAGTTGAAAGAATGTAGGGTTGAATTGTTCCTTCTGTATGTTCTTTTTTTGAACAAATGAAATTTGGCAAGACAACTGGGTGGCTCAGCGGTTGACCACTTGCCTTCGGTCCAGGGCGTGATCCTGGAGTCCTAGGATTGAGTCCCACATTAGGCTCCCTGCATGGAGTGGAGCCTGCTTTCTCCCTCTCTCTCTCTCTCTCTCTCATGAATGAATAAATAAATAAAATCTTTAAAAAAAAAAAAAAAAAGGAAATTTGACTTTCCCTAAATCTTAGCATTAGGGGCCTGGTGCTTGGGTGGCTTAGTCCTATGCACATGCCTTCAGCTCAAGTCATGATCCCAGAATCCTGGGATCGAACCCCACGTTGGGCTCCATGTTCAATGAGAATTCTGCTTCTCTTCCTGCCTGTGCTCTCTTGCTCTGTCAAATGAATAAATCTTTAAAAAAAAATAAAAACTAAATCTTACCATTAGATTGCCTTTATTCAGAAGCCGTCCAATACAGCACTTGCGATTATATGAAACTTGGAATGTAAACTTAGAACTTCATGATTTGGTTTTATAAAAACTTTCACTATTTAAAATTACCCTAAACTTGTTTATTGTACATTGTACATTTTCCATATTAGTTTATTTTGTAAAAGCATATGCCATTTGAAGCATCTATTGCTAGTCATTGTAGCTGTTAACAAAGATAATGCTAATCTAATAAATTTAGATCATATTCTGTGCTTTGTTTTTTTCTGTACTTTTAATATCCTACTTTTCAGTGTTGTTTTTTGAATTAAAGTTTTTAGACAATAGGAAAAGAAAGAGCTTTGGAGTAAAAAGGACTCAGATTATACTAGTTGAATGTTTCTTTGAACTTTATCAGTAAATTGACATTTTTCCTTCAAGTTGCAGGTATCTCCTGTTCATTTTTCTTACTTGCAACATTTTATTTCATGTCTCTTTACCAGAATGTTAATTATCCCATCAAGATAAATTGTTCTCTATATCCTTTATATGTGCCTGGTCTATAGAATGAAGTTAGATTAATTCAACTGTTATTAAACTATTTTACAAAGGGCTGGGAATTAAATGAGCTATATTTTAAAGTTTCAGATCTGAAAACATTTTTACTTGGCTGATACCAGAATGGGCATTGTAAAAGGCTCATGTTAGCACTACACACATACTCTCTTGAATGTAGAGAAATGGATGTTGGTAATAACTCAGTTACTATACATTTTCAAAGACCTTGTCAGGTGGCTTCTTTGCATATCCATAGGCAGTTTTCATATTTTCTTCAACTTTAAGGTGAAAGTTTTTGACAAGGTCACTGTCCTTTGTCATCACTCTCTAATCCATGTTGACCAGTGATCTTTATAAGACCTGGATTTGGGGGCACTTGGGTGGCTTAGTTGGTTAAGCATCTGCCTTGGACTCAGTTCATGATCCCAGGGTTCTGTGACTGAGCCCTGCAACGGGCTCCCTGCTTGGCAGGGAGTCTGCTTCTCCCTCTCCCTCTCCTTCTGCCCCTTCCTCCTCTGTGTGCTGTCTCTTTCTCTCAAACTCTTTTTTAAAAAAATGTTTTTAAAAGCCCTGGTTTCAATCTTGGTTCTGTCTTCTACCACCTAAGTTTTTCCTTCAAGTCCCATTTTTATTTATAGGTAAAATGGGAACACAATTCTGTCTTTTTCCTGGTAAAATGTAAGATTCTAGCAAGTAGTGTTTTCCAAATGCTACTTCATACTAACTTTGTGTGATATTTAAGAGAGTTCTTCATACTCCAATTATAATCAACAAAGGAGGAAGAGTGGTGCTATAGCCTGAAAATTTCTATTTTTCTGTTGAAGTGGAAGAGAAAATGTTATATGTTGTTTTCCAGATCTAGTAATCCTGTGTATTGATTTGTTGTGGAAAATTCAGTATGCTTTTGAAGAAAAATATTCCATGGTTTCGGGGGTCCCTTGGGGGACACAGTTAAGCATCCAAATCTTGGTTTCAGTTCAGGTTGTGACCTCAGGGACCTGGAATTGAACCCGAAGTCAGGTTCCGTGTTCAGCAGAGTCTGTTTAAGACTCTCCCTCTGTCCTTCCCTCCTGTTCTCTCTCTCTCAGATCTTTAAAAAAAAAAAAAAAATCATGGTTTTAATCTTTTTTTTTTTTTTTTTTTTTTTTTTAATTAATGATAATCACAGAGAGAGAGGCAGAGACACAGGCAGAGGGAGAAGCAGGCTCCATGCACCGGGAGCCAGACGTGGGACTCGATCCCGGGTCTCCAGGATCGCGCCCTGGGCCAAAGGCAGGCGTCAAACCGCTGCGCCACCCAGGGATCCCAAAATCATGGTTTTAAATGAGAATTTTGAGAAGTTCCTGGCTGATTGGGTTGGAAAAGCTTGTGACTCAATTTTAGAATCAGGAATTTGAGTCCCATGTTGTGTGTAGACAATATTTAAAAAATAAACTTTCAAAAACTGAGAATTTTTGATGAGCTATTTGGGAATTAAACTTTTGTTAAAAACCTGTTTTGTTTCTGTTTTGCTTCTCCTGTGAAGATAGTTAAAGGTTAACCTGCAATAGCTAACATTTTGGTTTGCCAAAGTGATCATCAGAGTGGTGTGTTTTAAGTACAAAGCCCATATATGTGTATGTGGTTATCATCAGAAGAAATAAATATAAGACCTTATTTTAAAATTCAAGTTTGATATGCCATATATAGACGTTATTACAAAGTATACTTTCCTCTGTGAAAATCAAGATCTAGAACACTTGAGTTTCTGGTTAATTTTTCAATTCTTTGATGACTTACATAAAATTGGATCTAAGTAAAAGTAAGGGTTCATTGTTCTATAGTAAATTTTGATTGTGTAGTTTAGTAATACGAACTGAACTGTGGAATAATTTATACTCTTTATTGCAGTATAAACAGGTAATTTTGGTTCATGTTCGAGAAATGCTTAGGAAATAGAAATGTTACATGGGTTATTTCGCAGTGATATTTTAAATATCAGAGTTAAGCAAATTTTTCTTTTCACAGAATGACAGCCCATATCAAGGCGGTGTATTCTTTTTGACAATTCATTTTCCTACAGACTACCCCTTCAAACCACCTAAGGCAAGTATTCACCAAAATCCATTAGTATAGATGTGTGCTTTATTTCAAAGGAGTATAGTTAGAAATCAAGGTTCTACATAATTAATGCTAAATTGGGGTATCTGTAGTGAATAAGAATAATTAAGTTAAAAATATGTGTATTGAGTCACCAATACAGAATGCTGACTTTTAACCTCTAGTTAAGAGAGCAGTTAGACCTGGATTTGAACTTTGTAAATCCAGATAAGAACAGACTTATCCCTCATTGATGCAAGGTTGTGATACATTATGTGGGGAAAAAAAAAAAGTTTTTCCTGTTATGCTCATATAGATTTTTCTTAACCTTTGCAATAGTAGGCTTCAGGTATTTAGTTACGTGTGTATTTGCCAATATTGCTGCAGTCTATGCTGTTTGTTGGGGTTTAGATGGGTTATTTTTCAGGGGTTTATGTTTGCATATATAACAATAAATGTAACAAAACTTAGAGTTTAATGCATGGAGGGGACTGGTTTACAGTTATTAAAAGCATATGGTCCTTGACTGTCCAGAGCAATTAACAAATCCAACCTATATGAATAACAACAGAAAAACAACATTGGGGCAGCTCCAGTGGCCCAGGGATTTAGCGCTGCCTTCGGCCCAGGGCATGATCCTGGAGACCCATTCCCACGTGTTGGGCTCCCTGCATGGAGCCTGCTTCTCCCTCTGCCTGTGTCTCTGCTTCTCATTCTTTCTGTGTCTGTCATGAATGAATGAATGAATGAATCAATCAATCAATCAATCTTTTTTAAAAAAAGAAAAACATTGGCACTTCAGCCATTTTTGCAGTCCTGTTATAGGTGCAGTATAACGGCTACTTTAAGTGAAACACTTTTGGTGATCATTCACATTTGTATTTTATGTACAGTGGAAATGCAGACTAACACACATAACTTTGTAACTTGATACCCTAAATACGTTGATCTGTAAGTTTGGTTTACATTCTGAAGTTCCTTTATTTTTTAATGTTGACTACCTTTCATGGTGTTCTTTTTGACATTATTACATGGTAAAGCCAAAGTTAACCTTCAGAATATCCCACCATATCATGATAATAAAATTTTTGCTTCAAAGTTATATTTTCTATTTTAATTAAAGGGAGCCCCTGAAATATCTTGATCAGAATATACAAACCACTTTCTGTAATTTTTAGTCTTTTTGTGTACAAATAGGTTTCAGCCTTTTGATTTTGTGTTTGTGTGACAGTATTTTAAGCCTTGCTTTAAAAGTCTTCTATTTCAGATTAGGATGCTTTTATTTTTACTTTGGAAAAATACCTAAAAGCTTTTTTTTTTTTTTTTTTTTTTTTAATTTATTTTAGGTTGCATTTACAACAAGAATTTATCATCCAAATATTAACAGTAATGGCAGCATTTGTCTCGATATTCTAAGATCACAGTGGTCTCCTGCTTTAACTATTTCTAAAGGTAAAATACTTTTAGAGAAAGTCTTGAGCTGCTCTCATTTTTTAATGGAGTTTTATTTTGGGGCCTACTTAACCTCCATATACCAACATTTTGGTAAGAGGTAGAGAAGAAAAAAATTATTTTTGCTCTTTCAGCCATATTGATTAAAGATGGGGGAAACATTAAAATTCAAAATGGGATATAGGCATTATTTGCAAATAATAAAGTTTCTTGAATAGATTTCAGTAGTAGTTTCCAATCCTAGGCCACTCACATCTCACTGGCTGCGTTTTATAAAATGGTATATGCAAAGTTAATAGAGCTTTTAAATCTTGGTTTCCATTCTAGGAATATTCTGATTTTGCTTTCTTGTGTGTTTATTACAGTATTTTTTAATAAGGGCCTGTTATGTGACAACTCTAATAGGTTGTCCAGTCTCCACATGAATATCCCAGATAGAATATCCCAGATAGAGTTCTTTCTCCGGTTTGAAGGACTATGGTGGTGTTACTTTTTCCCCACCCCACCCCCCAAAAATAATCCCCTACCTCAAAACTGCATAGTTGAAGGAAGTCTGCCTTCCCGTAAATTTTGATTTTTGTTGTTGACTTAGCATTCAAACAAAAAAATGAGTTTTTTTTAATGTTGCTAAAAAAACAACAACAAAAAAAAACAGACTAGTGTTTCACATATTTGTAAAACGAATCTGAAGTCTTCTGGAGAAGAAAAATCCGTTTTGGTGTATGGTGCTGTAATTTCAAGCGTGACATAATTTTAGATATTTTTCACCTTCTTGGGATACATTCTATTTCCCTTGCAACTCAAGCTCTCTTAACACCAGATACATTACAGATACTCTACAAATACAGGATCAAGAATATCTTAATACTAGATTCCAAGTTTATGATTGTTGGGAATACAGCTCAGCACTAGGTTTCTGTTAAATATGGGTTGCATTTTATATGTGTGCCCTCCTGCCTTTGGGTTTAAAATTATATTTGCTGTAATATATTATGTTACTACTATTTTATATGGTACTGTTATCTTTGAAGATTTTCATGACCAGTCTTTGTTAACACTTTTGCAGTGTGTGGCACATAACAGGCATACAAAATGAATTAGATACATGCTCTGGAATGCTTGGTATCTTCCAAGTTTATATATTAAACAGGTCAGACTAAGAACTAGAGTTGAGAAGGCTCAATTAGTAATAGAGATGGATCTCAGCATTCATTTAACTAATACTGTTATTTTATAAATTCAAGGAGACAAAACAGTGGAGCAGTTGGAATTTTTGTGTAACTCTGGAGAGCAGGGCAGAGAATGAATTTTTAAATACATCTTTATTTAAGTAATTGCTACTCCCAACATGGGATTTGCACACACAACTCCCAAGATCAGTAGTCATAGCCAAGCTCCCTGAGAGTGGATTTTTCATCAGGCCTAACATCTGAAAATAATATTGCATTAATGTTGCCTGCATATTCTTTGCTAGATTTTTCCTCCTCTCAAAGTACCAAGAAACTCCAGTTACTTAAATTCTAATACCACTTTTTAAAAAGGATAAACTAATAGAGCATCATTTGAAAAATGTCAGAACTCCTGAGTTTGTTTTTTATAGGTGGTCAGTACTAGATCCAACAAAGCTCTATTTCTAGCATTCCTTACTTATCAGGAGTTTGTCTTCTGTGAGCAAATCTCTACAGAGCTTTGTCCCATTGACATTAAGTTATAAACTAATAAAAAATCTTTTGAGGGTTGAGGCTTTTAATAGATGTTTTTAGATACATTTTTATTTATCTAAATGCCCAATGCTGGGTAACAGGCTTTTATTTTATTTATTTATTTATATTTTTTTTTTGCAGTTCTTTTATCCATTTGTTCACTGCTATGTGATCCAAACCCAGATGACCCCCTAGTGCCAGAGATTGCACGGATCTATAAAACAGACAGAGATAAGTAAGTATGTAGTAGTTTAAGGAACATAAAGAGTGTGGTTTTTCTTAATGAGCTAGGCTTACACTCTGTTGTAAGTTGTGGCAATGCCAAGAAGATTTGAGGATTTATTTCTGGTAAGATAATAGTTAAGATGTACAGAAAGATACTTTTTGAAATGGGATTTTTAAAAAAATAAGTTTTCGTTTATGTGACAGTGAATAGCCCCTCTAAAATTTTATTTTTCTAACATGTTCAGGGCTTTGTCACTTACAAGTTTTTGGGAAGAAAGCAAAGTTTTCTTTACTCCAGTTATGTTTGTGAAATAAATACTGGTACTGCTATAAAAATTTGGTCTAAATTTCTCAAATATTTGAATTATCTTTATGTACGACTTCAACCATTATAACTTTGTTGTATGTTATAATTAATGCTAAGTGTACTTGTTCAATTAGGTACAATAGGTTAGCAAGAGAGTGGACAGAGAAATACGCTATGTTGTAGGGTAAGAGGATCTGCACTCTATGGTGCGCTTATTCATGGTACTGCCAGCACTTGAGTGCTGCATGCTTTAAGGCACTGTATTAACTAACAAAAAGGTAACATGGGACAGTTTTTTGAAAACTGTACATTTAACTGCTTGATCTCTGTTTAGCGTGAAAGTATACCAAGTAGTCATTATTGCTCTTGAGTATTTTTGCATGGCAAAACAGTTAAATATAGCACTAGTAAGAAATTAAAGTTTAATAAGTAGTATCTTTCTCAAATTACAATGGTATTACATTTTAAATTTGTTATGTTTTAACCTTTATACCAGTACTATATGGAATGTGATTTAGTTCAGATTTGGCCAAGAAATAATAATGTAAGGGAAAAACACATTTAATAAAGCCTCTCAGCATCTAAACTAAATGTTGATTACTGACAAGCATGCATTAATACCAGCTATATTTTGTGGCTCTCTGTATGCTAAATGAAACCTTTGTTTTAAAGTGCTGGCTTTTTGAGAGGGTGTCCTTAAATGAGGTAACCATGAATGGTAGAGAGAACTGTATGCCAAAGTTTAGAAATGTGGTCGAACCATGGTTGGTTCTTGGTTTGAAATGAAGCTAGTTAATGTTTTAGAAAGTTTAAACTGGAAATACAAATCTAAAAGTTCTCTTCCGCTGCCCTTTGATGTATATTCATTTCTTAAAGTTATCACTATATTTTTTGTTTGGTAAGTAGCCTATGTCATGGATATAATACAGGAAGAAAATGATAGTCTTTCTCAATATTAGTGATGTTCCTCAGTAATAAATAACCTTGCTTATGTGTGAATTATCTGTTGATCTTTCTAAACAGATGCCCCCATGTTATACTCCTAGTAGAGATTCCCGTTCATCAGGTCTCAAGTGAGGCTTGTTCCAGTAACCACCCTTTCTAGAAGTAACACATAAGTGTTATAATTAACACATACATACCAGTCACACCCACATCCCTCTTGAAATTTCCTTTTTTTCATCCTCCCCAGTGTCTAATCTTCTACCTGTGCTTAAATCTCAGAGGTATTTCCTGGTATTACGCAAGGCTAGTAATTTCTCAAGGTCTAGGATTCAGATTAAATTGTTTAGTTCCAGCTTTGGTGGAAATTTCTATAGGTTACAGAATGTGTGTGCTATTCTGACATAAATCCATGATGAACTGTAAAATAATTTTTTTAATGTTAAAATTTGTTAGAATGATACTAATTAGAGAATCTCTAATAGAACATTTAACTCGGTAGGGGAGAGAAAGGATCTAATTTTTGTTAGTCTCCCCAATCTCAGTGCCACTAGATTGTGTTTATTAATACTTAAACTTTCAGTGTATTAGAACATTGCATTGGAAGCATTAAGATTTCCATTTCCCACATTGCTTTGAATACCAATGCTTTTTCTCCCTGTTGGCTTAATTCTAATCATAACCATGAGAGATGACTCCATGATGAGTCTGGAGGTAAAATTGAAATATTTTTAAGTATTAAGAATTCTTTGACTTTTTAAATAACATCTTCTTTATTTACAGGTACAACAGAATATCTCGGGAATGGACTCAGAAGTATGCCATGTGATGCTACCTTAAAGTCAGAATAACCTGCATTATAGCTGGAATAAACTTTAAATTACTGTTCCTTTTTTGATTTTCTTATCCGGCTGCTCCCCTATCAGACCTCATCTTTTTTAATTTTATTTTTTGTTTACCTCCCTCCATTCATTCACATGCTCATCTGAGAAGACTTAAGTTCTTCCAGCTTTGGACAATAACTGCTTTTAGAAACTGTAAAGTAGTTACAAGAGAACAGTTGCCCAAGATTCAGAATTTTTTTAAAAATGGAGCATGTGTATTATGTGGCCAATGTCTTCACTCTAACTTGGTTATGAGACTAAAACCATTCCTCACTGCTCTAACATGCTGAAGAACTCATCTGAGGGGGAGGGAGATGGATGCTCAGTTGTCACATCAAAGGAAGCAGCATTATTCTAGCATCCAGATTTTTTTTTTTTTAAGCCTTCCACTGTTAGAGATTTGAGGTTACATGATATACTTTATGCTCATAACTGATGTGGCTGGAGAATTGGTATTGAATTTATAGCATCAGCAGAACAGAAAATGTGATGTATTTTATGCATGTCAATAAAGGAATGACCTGTTCTTGTTCTACAGAGAATGGAAATTGGAAGTCAAACACCCTTTGTATTCCAAAATAGGGTCTCAAACATTTTGTAATTCTCATTTAAATTGTTAGGAGGCTTGGAGCTATTAGTTAATCTATCTTCCAATACACTGTTTAATATAGCACTGAATAAATGATGCAAAGTTGTCAATGGATGAGTGATCAACTAATAGCTCTGCTAGTAATTGATTTATTTTTCTTCAATAAAGTTGCATAAACCAATGAGTTAGCTGCCTGAATTAATCAGTATGGGAAACAATCTTTTGTAAATGCAAAGCTGTTTTTGTATATACTGTTGGGATTTGCTTCATTGTTTGACATCAAATGATGATGTAAAGTTCAAAAGAGTGAATATTTTGCCATGTTCAGTTAAAAGTGCACAGTCTGTTACAGGTTGACACATTGATTGACCTGATTTATGCAGAATTAATAAGCTATTCGGATAGTGTAGCTTTTAGTATGCTGCACATGATACTGCAGCCCTGGAGTTCATAGATGGACTTGGGACCCAGCAGCTTTGAAACATGTATATGGAGTTTAAGAAATTTATTTACCAGGTGCAACCCCCCATCTTATTAAATTCTTTCTTCACCTTGTACACTTGACAGCTGAGAAAACCATAACATGGGAGTAATAATGAGTCAAAATTCAAAAAATAAAGTACTGTTTTGGTGTGGGAGTTGTCATGAGGCTGTGTTGAAGTGACTTACCTATGTGGGATATTGAATATCCATTGAAATGGATTTGTTCAGCCATTTACATTAATGAGCATTTAAATGCAACAGATATCATTTCAGGTTACTTAACATGAATGAATAAAAGTTAATGCTATTGGATTATTTTTTGTTTGATAAGTGCTATCTGTGCCACTAATTTAACTTCTGTAGTAACAAGGGCATTATCATTCTTCACCCTTCCTGATCCTGTTAGTTTTACTTCTTTTTTTTCTAGTTCTTTTGATTTGTCCATTGCTTTCTTAAAATCTTGTATTTGATTTCTAGCACATCTGTGACTTTTCTCCACTTACACATTTTGCACTGCTTATTACACTTAACGTGCAATCTTACTCCTTGTCTGCACACAGATGTGGAAAGCTAGATATAAAATAAATGTTAAAGCTTGATTTTTTTTTATAAACATTTTAATACGTAGTTCGGACATGGTTTATTGACTTAAGGTTTTTCTCTAAACTGCAAGTGAAATGCATGCCTTCCGAAGATGTTCTGACTTTGTTAATTCTGTAATTTAAGCATTTCATTGAGAAATATCAACCCAGCTATACAATTTTCCAATGAGTGAATTTTTTTCATTTCCTCTTTTACTTAAAAAACTACTCTTTAAAGGTAGACATCATACTGTTAAAGCTATTTTGGATTCAAATTACAAATGAGAAATTAGTAATCTTAAGGTAAGAAATACTGTTCTTTTGCTTTATTTTCAAAATAATTACTTCTGATTCTATACTCAAAATAATAGCTTTAGTAGGCCTATCTTTGAAAGCCAGCCGTGAATAAACAGTTTGTCAGCTTCTGAATTCCTAATTGACTTTCAAGTTGATTTTTTTTTTTTTAGCCATAGACAACTTTTAAGTCATCTCTATGAATACTTAAACCATTGATTGTCATAATAATTACTAGATGTGTCCAGTCTCTGTATCTTTGATTTGATGCTTTCTACATTTCTTATGTCACTTAAGGGAATAAGCCATAAAGGCTTCTCCAGGTTTAAGAGAACAGTAAAGTACCTGGAAAACCAACATTTTTGAATGTATGGACACTGGACTTGAGATCATCTCCAATGAAACCTTCAAAAGAATCCAAGAATTTGCCCTTTCCCCCCATATATACATTACTAGTGCCATGTGTAGGGCTGGATGCATATTAAAAGATTAAAAATTGATTTTGGTTCTTAAATATATCTTTTAATGCATAAAGTCATTTTTAATACTGAGTTTCGATCTAAGAATTATAGTCCAGCTGACCTGTTAATAGTACATTATATTTTAACTAATTTTTCCTGGGCAAGTTTGCAATGTGATACTAGATTTTTTTTAAAAGCTTGTTAGTTTGCTTTCTTGTGTGGGTGTACTCACAATTTTTTAAAGTATGAACCACAGCTAACTAGTGGTCTCAGGGGTAGTGAAACACTCACTTTTATTTTTTAATGGCTTAGTTAAGATATGCTTCAGTTACTGATCATGCTGTGTTAGTGATTTTGGAGGTGACTCAAATTAGCCGTGTTTTGTGTTGGCATAACAAAACTGTTAAAATGATTGTTGATTACACTTTTAAGTGAATTTGTCTTTTATGAGGAAACCAGTACAAGTCACTAAATATTGTCTTAATAGTGACATCTGCATAACACTTGTAATAGCTAAGGTTAATTGAGCTTAAAGGAATTGTTACCATTAAAGTCTGTGTTTAAAGACACTTTGGTCTCAGTAATTCCAGCTAACATGAAATCCACACTTAATACTGTGTGTGAGTTCTATTTTGAACTTCTTAAAATAGTAGTTATAAAACAGTGGTCTATAAAGAAGACTGGTTCTCAAAGTGTGGTTCCAAGACTAGTTAATAATCCTTATCATTTGGGAAGTTCTTTAACATGGAAAATACCAAACCACACTCCAGGTCTACTGATAAACTTGAGAAACCCAGCAGTCTCCTTTTAAAAGCCATCTAAATGATTCTGAAGTCTGCTCCTAGATCTAATAGCCCACAGCAGCAGTTCTTGGGCCCAAAAGCTATTTGACACCTCTTGCTGTTTCATAGGAATAAGGGAACCTCCGTTGGATGCCCAAATAAAATTTATAGCACTTTGAATTACAAATAAGTTGTTTTACACATTTACTTAACTAATTTGATTGTCTAGCGAGGACCTTCAAATTTATAACAAGGACTTAACTGTGTATGTATAATTCAACCAATGGCCAAGTAGTATTTAAAGGGTTACCAGGTACAAAAGTCTGCTAAAGTGTTGGTTAGATAGCTAAGCAAGGATTTGAACACTGGTCTCATTCTTTGGCCTTAGAAAATTGTTTAGGTGGGTTTTTTGTGTTTTTTTTTGTTTGTTTTTATAGTGAAAAGGTAAGTTTTCATAATGAGGGTGTTTGCAGTGTTCACTGGATTTAGCATATAATAAACATCTGAAAGTAGCTATTAAAGTTTTCAACACTCCCAAAGTAATACAAAAATTGTGATTTGGAAACAGGATTTAAGAATGACCACCTCTACACGCCCAACCCCCCAAAAATTTATGGAGGAACTTTGTAAAAGATCGGAAAGCCTAGGATAATCTTGTTTTCTTTAGGTCCCCAGTAATTAACACAATTTTGCATTCTTTCCTGCACTCTAGAACTATTTGGTCCTTTCTTGCCTCATTTTGAAGAATTTTTTTTTTTAAATGATTCTTAACTCTGGCTTGCTATTTCTAGTAATTGCTCTTTTAACGTGGAATTTTAGTTAAGGTTCCATTGTCCGTTAAATCATCCCAAATTGTACACTATTTCTGGATGAAACTCACGTTTCCCTGTACTGAAAATGGTTTTTTGAATAACTCATGTTCATTTTACATACTATTGTCTGAGCCTCTTAACCTCTATACCTTCCTTGTTGGTATATCAAAATTGAATAATGTCAAGTAAGACCAAACAATGGAGTTTCATGCCCTAATTGCTTAAGAATATGGTTAACCATTGTCCTCTGGCGTCCCAGCTATCTCGCCTAAACTGTGTAGCTTATTCTTTATCCACCTGCTACCTAAAGCTACCTTCAAAATGTCTAAAACCTACTGGGTTTCTGCACACAGATACACACACCCTGACCTCCTCTAACATCCATTGAGTTGGACTGGCCCAAAGCTAGGCATCAACCTTGACTTCTCACACTTGCACTTTCAGATTGAACAGCAATCCTTTAAGATCTGCTTTTAGTTTTTACTCAGAATCTTTAATCTTTATTCGCTGTTTTTACTGCTGCCACCATGGTATAAAGCTCCATCACCCTCTCGGATTACTGCTACAGCTTCCTCTGGTCCTCCTTGCTTTTAACTTTGCCGCAGTCTCCCACACACACCACTCAGGATAATCCTTTTAAGCCACATCAGATATGTCATCAATGCAAACCTGAATGTTTCCCATCTCATTCAGAGTAAAAGCTGAAATACTAAAGTGATTTGCAGGTTTTATTTTTATTTATTTTTTAATTTTTTAAAAAATTTTTTAATTTTTTTTTTAATTTATGATAATCACACAGAGAGAGAGAGGCAGAGACACAGGCAGAGGGAGAAGCAGGCTCCATGCACCGGGAGCCTGACGTGGGACTCGATCCCCGGTCTCCAGGATCGCGCCCTGGGCTGAAGGCAGCGCTAAACTGCTGAGCCACCAGGGCTGCCCGATTTACAGGTTTTAATGACTTTTCCCACCACCTCTACTTCTCTAGTACACTTCCACTGCTCCCCAGGTCCCTCAGCTCAGCCACACAAGGCCTCTGGTGAGATTTGAACATGCAGACTTTTCTCTCACCTTAAGATATCTGCCCTTGGTTCCCTTTGACCTAGAATTATCTCAGAAGCCATATAGCTCCCTTTTCTCTCTAAGTATTCAAATGTCAAACCTATTAAAGTGGTTTTTCTCAACTCTGCATAAAATACCAACAACCCTGCCATTATGGAGTGCCATGGCATATTCAGTATTATCCACCTTGAATTTGATATTTGATCATGAGCTAAATGGCAGACTTTACCAAAAATATTCCTTGCTGTATGTTTAACTCCAAAAGTACAAAAAACAAACTATACAGTAGTACTCCCTTGACCACAGTCTAAAGTTACCCATGGTCAACTGTGGGTCAGAAGCAAATCATCCTGTTATATTGTCAAGAGGTCAGTGGTAGCATAAGTATGTCACATTTACCTCACTTCTCCCATCACAGACATTTCATCCTCTCCTATTACAAGAAGGGTGAGCACAGTGCAATAAGATTTTGAGAGAAAGCCCACATTCACATAACTTTTATTATGTTGTTACAACAGTATGTTGTTACAATTGTGATAGCTTATTTTTGTTAATTTTACTGTACCTAATTTATAAATTAAACTATCATAGGCATGTATGTATAGGAAAATACATAAAGGGTTCAGTACTTTAGCAGTTTGAGGCATCCACTGGAGGTCTTGGAATGTATCCTCCACAGATAAGGGGGACTGATGTAATGCATGGAACTTTCTTTATTCTCTGACTACTAATAAAAGTATAACAATATAAGCATACATAAAGTAGCATCACAGTAAATGGACAGTTTAGCTTCTCTTAGCATGGATGCTTATCCGGATAAACTCCTGTACAAAAGCAACTAAAAACCCTGGGGAAAACAATTTTTTTAAAAAAATGTGTCCGTAATCAAGAAAGGAGTACTCACAAGCCAAAAACAAATTGAAGCCAGAAGCCCAAAAAGAAAATATAACCAGAAACCAACTTTCACTTCAGAAACACTTGAGAAACCAAGTGAACTATAATTTTTGTGAAGCCCAGAATGCATCCAAAGAGTGGTGGCAAGTAAGAGAAGCCCCTCCCTAATACAATGGAGTCTGCATATCCTGAAACTTGGTGCTCTGTGGCAGGAGAATATTCGCTCAGAATCTGTAGTAATAGTTTGGCCTTTGTGAAGATTTGCAACCCTAAATCTTACTACATAAGTGGTCCCAGAAAACTCAAGCGAAAGATTTAATTTTTTTAGAAGATTTAATTTTTAAAATAGTTCCAAATCAGAGCAGCCAAGTATTGGCAGAAGCAAACAAATACTCTGCAGGAACTCAGTAATAGCTCACAGTTACATAGAAAAAAAGTATACAAAGGAACATGGCACCATGAATGGGAGCTGTGTGACTTGCAAAAATTTCAAATATATCAGGTCATCAAAAATTGGAAAGAAGTAAAACTATATATTCACAGATGACATGATACAGAAAATCCTAAAGAATCACTTAAAAATTATTAGAGCTAAAAATGGAATTCAGCATAATTGCAGGGTACAAAAATCGCAAGAATCAGTTCTATAACTAGCAATGAACATCGGAAATTTTATTTAAAAAAACAATTCCATTTACAATAACATCAAAAAATAGGAATAAATTTAACGAAGGAAGTGTAAAACTTTAACACTAAAAGTTACAAAACATTTCTGGAAGAAATTAAAGAAGTCCTAAATAAATGGAAAGACATCAAAGACATCTTGTGTTAATGGATTAGAAGAATTATTATTGTGAAGATGACAATGGTCCTCAGCATATTCAGTGCAATCCCTATCAAAATCCTGATAACTGTTTTTTCAGAAATGAAATATTTTAAAATTCATAGGGAATTGCAAAAGAACACAAAGAACCAAACAATCTTGAAAAAGAACAGTTTGAGAACTCATACTTCCTGTTTCAAAATTTACTGCAAAACTACAGTAATTAAGAATATGGTAATAGCACACAGATAAACATATAGACCAAGGAAATAGAACTGAGAATACAAAAATAAACCCATACACATCTGCAGTCAATTTATTTTCAACAAGGGTGCTAAGACCCTTCAATAGGGAAAGAATAGTCTCTTCAGCAATTAGTTTTAAGACAACTGGATATTCACATGCAAAAGAATGAATCTGGATCCTTATATGCAAAAATTAACTGAAAATGGATCAAAGTCCTAAATGTAAGATCTTCAACCATAAAACTCTTAGAAGGAGTGAATTTTCATGAGTCTGGATTTGGCAATAAATTCATAGAAATGATACCAAAAGCAAAAGCAATGAAAAGAAAAATAGGTAAGTTGGATGTGTCAAAATTATAAACTTCTGTATGTCCAAAAACACTATGAAAGTGAAAAGAACCTATAGAATGGAAGAAAATATTTGCAAATCATATATCTAATAAGCATCTAGTTTGCAGAATATATCAATCTTTAAAACTCAATAAAAAGACAAGTAACCCAATTTAAAAATGGGCAAAGGATTAAAATACCTCTCTAAAAAAGATCTACAAATGGCCAGCTGGCATTTGAAAAAGATGCTCAACACCATTGTTTATTAGAGAAATGCAAATCAAACCACAATAAGATACCACTTTGTATCCAATAGGATGGCTATAATTTTTTTTAATGGAAAATAAATGTTTGTGAGGACTCGGAGAAATTAGAACCATTTTACATTGCTGGTGGGAATGTAAGATGATGCAGACTTTATGGAAAGCAGGTTGGCATTTCCTTAAAAAGTTAAACACAGAATTACTACATGACCCAGCAATTCCATTCCTAGATACATACTCCAAATAATTGAAAACAGAAATTCAAACAAATGTTTGTACATGAATGTTCATAGCATTATTCACAATAGCCAAAGGTGGAAACAATGGATGAATGAAAACATTGTGGTATATTCGTATGATGGCATATTATTTTGCTATAAAAAGGAATGTAGTACTGATGCATACTACAATGTGGATGAACCTTGAAAACATACTAAGTGAAAGGTGCCAGACAGGAAAGGTCAAATTTTGACTTCCAAGGAAGATGGCAGAGTAGGAGGACCTAAGGTACCTCATGTACAATGGATAAAGCTAGGTAACAGCCACATCAGTGTAAGTAACCCACAAAATGACCCGAAGACTGGCAGAATCAAAGAGGGTAGGAAGGACAGAGACACAATTGGGAGCTAAATGGACCTACAGGAGGGAGGGATGCCATGGGCACAGAAAGAAGAGAAGAGCAGACCCACACCAGGCACCCCAGGCATGGAGGACCCACACTGGGGAGACGAATCCCCATAACATTTGGCCTTAAAACTCCAAAGGGCTGAATTTCACAAGTTCTTAAAATCAGCTAGACCTAAAGCTTGGAACTTAAAAAATTAGCAGGCCAGTGGGAAAGCTGAGAGGGCAGGAGGAAACTGAGGCTCAACCCTTCAAGAGTTGGCACAACAAACCATCTCGCAGAGATATATCATGGAAGCAGTCTGAAAAAGTATACAGGAGGGAGATTTGTTTACTAATCTCATAGCATGTGCTGGAGGGGCAGGGATCTTTGAGAGATTTCTCCAGGAACAAAGGAGCTGGAGGGCATCATTTCCCTCCACTCATCCTTTCCTCCCCACCATAAACACATAGGCCACCTGCAGGAACCAACATGTTGCCAACACTCTACTATCTACCTTTTGTCCACTCCAAATCTCTTCCCATATCAGTATACTGCAACTCTGGCAAACGCCTGGTGTGACTCAAGCCCAAGGCAGCCCCAGACGGGCCCACTAACAACAAAAAGACCAAACCCTGACCCAAACAGACAAAGAGAGCCATTACAGATAATTGGACTGAAGGCAAAAGCAGCTCAGCCACAATAACAGGGTGCATGCAACTTACATAGGAGACACCCCTGAAACACCAGGTTCTGAAAAACAGGGGATATTGCACTGCAGGGCACTATAGAACCTGTTCTTCATAACGCCACGACTTTCAAGAGCAGGAGACATAGCTGACTTTCCTAATACGTAGAAGCAGACACAGACAAAATGAGGAGACAAAGGAATATGTCCCAAATGAAAGAACAGGACAAAATCACAGCAAAAACCTAAATGGAGATAAGTAATAGGCCTGATGGAGAATATAACATAATGGTAATAAAGATACTCACTGAACTTGAGAAAAGAGTGAAGGACCTGAGGGAGACCCTTAACATAGGAAACATAGAGTATCAGAGATGGAGAATTCAATAAATGAAATTTAAAGACACTAGATATAAATAACTAAACTAGAGGAGGCAGAAGAATGGACTAGTGACCTGGAGGAAAGTGTAATGGAAAGCAATCAAGCTGAACATGAGAGAAAAAAGAAAAAAAAAGAGGGAACTTAGTAACACCATTAAGCCTAATAACATTCACATTATAGGATCCCAGAGGAGAAGAGAAAGAAAAAGGGGAAGAAAATTTATTTAAAGAAATAGTAGCTGAAAACTTCCTGAGTCAGGGGAAGGAAACAGGAATCCAGATCCAGACAGCCCCCCAACGAAATCAACCCAATGAGGTCCAAAACAGTAATAGTAAATTTAATGGCAAAATGTTATGATAGAATTTTATTTTTTAAAAGAATTAAAATATCAACAAGAGAAAAGAAAATAGTTATGTACAGGGGAAACCCTATAAGACTATCAGCTGATTTTCCAGCAGAATTTGCATAATAAGAGAATATTATGAAAAATTATATGCCAGCAAATTGGATAACCTAGAAGAAATGGATAAATTCCTAGAAACACATAACCTACCAAAACTGAAGCAGGAAGAAATAGAACATGTGAACAGACTAATAATCAGCAATGAAATTAAATCAGTAATCAAAAAACTTCCAACAAATCAAAGTACAGGACCAGATGGCTTCACAAGGGAATTCCACCAAACATTTTAAAAAGAGTTAAGATCTATTTTTTCTCAAACTACTCCAAAAAGAGGAAAGAAAGTAGCTGGATTCATTCTATGAGGTCAGCATCACCCTGATACCAAAACCAGATGAAGACACTACAAAAAGAGAACCAGAGGCCAATATCTTTGATAAACATAGGTGTAAAAATCATCAAGATATTAGCAAACCAAAGCCAATAATACATTAAAAAAAAATCATTCACCATCATCAAGTCGGATTTATTCCTGGGATGCAAGGGTGGTTCAATATTTGCAAATCAATCAATGTGATACATTTTATCAACAAAAGAAAAGATAAAAATCATATGATCATTTCAATAGATGCAGAAAAAGCATTTGACAAAGTACAACATCCATTCATGCTAAACACTCAACAAAGGTTTAAAGGGATTCATACTTCATCATAATAAAGGCCGTATATGCAACATCATCAAAGGCCCACAGCAAACATCATCTTCAATGATGAAAAACTGAAAGGTTTTCAACTAAGATCATGAACAATACAAGGATGTTCACTTTTACCACTTTCATTTAACATAGTGCTGGAAGTCATAGCCACAGCAATCAGAAAAGGAATAAAGTCATCCCAATTGAGAAGGAAGAAATAAAACTTCCACTCTTTGCAAATGACATAATACTATATATAGAAAATCCTAAAGACTATACCAAAAAACTACTAGAACTGATAAATGACCTTTCAGTAAGGTCATGGGATACAAAATCAATATACAGAAACCTGTTGCAGAAAGAGATACGAAGTAGCAGAAAGAGACATAACGAGAACAACCCCATTTAAAATTGCACAAAAATAATAAAGTACTTAGGAGGGCAGCCTGGGTGGCTCGGCAGTTTAGTGTCACCTTTGGCCCAGGACGTGATCCTGGAGACCCGGGATAGAGTCCTGCATCGGGCTCCCTGCAGGGAGCCTGCTTCTCCCTCTGCCTATGTCTCTGCCTCTCTCTCTGTGTCTCTCATGAATAAATAAAGAAAATTAAAAAAAAAATAAAGTACGTAGGAATAAACTTAACAAAGGAAGTGAAAGACCTATACTCTAAAAACTATAAAACACTGATGAAAGAAAATGAAGACGACACAAATGGAAAGATATTCCACGCTCATGAATTGGAAGAACAAATACTATTGAAAGCAATCACCAGATGTAACGCAATTCCTATCAAAATACCAACAGCATTTTTCACAGAACTAGAACAAACAATCCTAAAATTCATATGGACCCACAAATAGTCAACATCAATAGTCACAATCTTGAAAAAAATGAATAAAATTGGAGATATCACAATTCCCAGTTTCAAGTTATATTACAAAGCTATAGTAATCAAAACAAGTATGGTGCTGGCACAAAAACAGACAAATAGATCACTAGAACAGAACAGAGAGCTCCAAAATAAACCCAGAATTACATGGTCAATTAATCTTTGATAAAGGGGGCAAGAATATGCAATAGAAAGGGACATCTCTTCAATAAATGGTGTTGGGAAAACTGGACAACTGCATGCAAAAGAATGACAATGGACCACCTTTCTTACACCATACACAAAAATAAGCTCAATATGGAATAAGGACCTAAATGTGAGACCTAAAATCATAAAAATCCTAGAAGAGAGCACAGCTAGTAATTTCTCTGACAACGGCTATAGCAACATTTTTCTAGATATGTCTCCTGAGGCAAGGGAAAAAAAGCAAAAAAATAGACTACTGGAACCTACATCAAAATTAAAAGCTTCTGAGGCACCTGGGTGGCTCAGTCAGTAAAGCAACCAACTCTTGTTTTTGGCTTGGGCCATAATTTCATGGGTCATGGGATCAAGCCCTACACCAGGCTCCACACTGAGCAGAATCTGCTTGGGATTCTCTCTCCTCTCCCTCTGTCTCTCTCTCTCAAATAAATAAATCAAAAAAGAAAACAAAAGTCTTCTACACAGTGAAGGAAACAATCAACAAAACTAAAAGACAACTTACTGAATGGGAGAAGATACTTGCAAATTACATTTCCAATAAAGGGTTAGTATCCAAAATATATAAAGAGCTGATACAACTCAACACCAAAAGAACCCAAATAATTGAATTAAAACATGAGCAGAAAATACAAACAGACATTTATCCAAAGAAGACATATATATACATGGCCAAAAGACATATGGAAAGATGCTTAACATTACTAATCATCAAGAAAGTGCAAAGCAACACTACAATGAGATATCACTTCATACCTGTCAGAATGGCAAAAATCAAAAACAAAGAAACAATTGTTGGCAAGGATGTGGGAAAAATGAAACTCTGTGCATGGCTGATAGGAATGCAAACTGTACAACCACTGTGGAAGACAGTATAGAGGTTCCACAAAAAATTAAAAGTAGAATTGCCATTTGATCCAGTAATTCCATTACTGGGTATTTACCCAAAGAATACGAAAACACTAATTTGAAAAGATATATATGCACCTTTATGTTTACTGCAACATTATTTACAATAGCCAAATTACAGAAGCAGCCTACGTGTCCATCAACTGATGAATGGATAAAGAAGTGGTGTATATTGAATAGAATGTTACTGATCAATAAAAAAAGAATGAAATCTTACCATTTACAACAACATGGTTGGATCTAAAGAGTATAATGCTAGGTGAAATAAGTCAGTCAGAGAAAGACCAATACCATATGATTTCACTCATATTTGGAATTTAAGAAACCAAAAAGCAATAACCATGAAGAGACAAACCAAAAAACAGACTCTTAACTATGAAGAGCAAATTGATGATTACCAGAGGGTAGGTGGGTGGGGGAATGAGTGAAATAGGTGAAGGGTATTAAAAATACACTTATCATGATGAGCACTGAGTACAGAATTGTTGGATCACTAATATTGTACACCCGGAACTAATTTAATACTACATTAACTATGCTAGAATTAAAAAAAAAATTTTAAATAAACATTTCGGAAAAGAAACAAACAAATCACATATTGCATTATCCCATTTATATGAATATAATATAATTCAGAATAGTTAAATCTATAGAGACAAAAAGACTGATGTAGGCCAGGGATGTGGGTGTAGTGGTGGAGATTGGGGAGTAGCTGCTTAATGGATATGACGTCTTCCTTTTGAGTGATAAAAATAAATTGGAACTAGATAGAGGTGATGGATGCACAACATTGTAAACGTTCTAAATGCTGCTGAATTATACATTTTGAGTTGGTTTATTTTCTATTATGTGAATTTTACCTCAAGTGTGTGTATATATATATATATAATAAAGAATGGTAGCCAATACTTCTGTAATACTTTTTTGATGCCAACTATTCTGAATTCTTCATATATATTAATTCTTATTTCTCATAGCAAACATACTTATATATTTACATTATCAACAAATACATGCTTACTTACAAACTAACATATTTATATTATTATCCCTGCTTATATAGATGAGGAAGCTAAGTGACAAAGAGGCTAAATGATTTACCCAAGGTTACTCAGGTAACAGAAGCTGGGACTTAGGTCCAGGTGATCAATTTCCAGAGTCTTATCTCTCAACGATTATGCCAGAAATGAAAGAAGTTTGAAATATAAAGAGCAAGAGATTATAAAAATTAAAACAAGATGAAATCAGAGAGGAAGACAAATCAGAATAGATTCTTAATCATAGGAAACAAACTGAGGGTTGCTGGAGGAACGTGGGGATGGGGTAACTGGTTGGTGGACATTAAGGAGGGCACATGAGGGACACCTGGGTGGCTTAGCGGTAGAGCACATGCCTTTGGCTCAGGGTGTGATCCTGCGGTCCCAGGATCAAGTACTGCATCGGGCTCCCCGCAAGGAGACTGCATCTCTCTCTGCCTCTGTCTCTGCCTCTTTCTGTCTATCAAAATAAATAAAATCTTAAAAAAAAAAAAAAAGACAAAAAGGAGGGCATGTGATGTAATGAGAAGTGAGTATTATATAAGACTGATGAATCACTGAACTCTACCTCTGAAACTAATAATACACTATAAATTAACTAAAAGAATTTAAATTAAAAAATTAACAAATAAAATGAACATAACATTAAACTTTCTCAGTAGAGGGTATTGGAGGGATATTGCAGGAAAAAAAGGCTCTCCAGCAGTTCCTGGTGTGAAGTGGTAGTTGGCTGGTATGGGCCTGAAGACATTCAGTAAATTCCACATGCATACAACACATTTCATATATCACTTTGCAGCCTTGGCCAGGTGATCATCTTTTTGCAATCCCCTTGATATGGAAACCAACGTTCCTGTATGGCCTACACACAGCCTCTCGTGTCCTGGAGCATCGTACACCAGAACTTACTTCTACAAGCCTCTGTACAGCATATGCGCTTCCCACCTGTAGTCCAGGGGTCCACATAGAACTGCCACTCCTTCAGCAAGTAAACTAGATTACCTGCAAAGAAACAATAAGTAGATCGACTTGAGCAAAAATGAAAGATTTCTCAATAAATCTTGGAAACAGAAGATAGTGGAATATTATCTTCAATGCACTGAGGAAAAATAGTTACCACCGTAGAATATTATAACAAGAAAAAGATCTTTCAAGGATAAAAATGAATAACATGGATAAATGTGAGGAACGTTACATTGAACAGGAACCTGGCTAACTGTGGGACTGATTGGTTAGACCTGGGTCCTGGGGATGCTAAGGCCCATGTGGGTTGCCATGCTGGGTTGTTTTGAGTCTATTGGGTTATGGACACTATAATTTCCCATTGACAGTTAACACTGGGCATGGATAAGAGATATTCCACTGACTCCCCAAGGTTCCAAACATAATCATCCCGGCATTCATTAAGCTGTAGCAACTCTAGCTTCACATGGTAATCAGAATTCATTACCCTAGCCAGTACATTAACTCTGTTTTTTTTACCTGTTTGTCCAATAGTATGAGGAACACAAAGTGACTCCAAAATATTAGTCGCAACTTCCAATTGGGTGGAACATTGTACCTGCCCCACCCCTGGAACCAAGACTTCTGACCTAACACAGGCAACACAAATTCCGTTAGTGAGTCACTGATAATGATGAAAGGAGAGGCAAAAGCTACTTCTACGTCTTGGTTCTTATACCTGAGTATTCTAGTTCTGGGGGACACAATCCCATATATCGGCCAGAGATCAGTATACATACTGCATCCTGAAGGAAATAGCCCCAACCTCACAAGATGCTGTCCTCTAGCTGACACCTATGCTAAAATTTCTATTTTGCTGTTTTTGTTTTATAAATTTATTTTTTATTGGTGTTCAATTCGCCAACATATAGAACACCCAGTGCTCATCCCGTCAAGTGCCCACCTCAGTGCCCGCCACCCAGTCACCCCCACCCCCCGCCCACCTCCCCTTCCACCACCCCTAGTTCGTTTCCCAGAGTTAGGAGTCTTTATGTTCTGTCTCCCTTTCTGATATTTCCCACTCATTGTTTGTTTTGTTTTGTTTTGGATGGCTGCTCCTGGGTAATAGGGTACTTGGTAAAATCAGTGATTCTTAAGTTCATGAGCCCATCTTCACATTTCCTTTGACACCGAGTGGGTCTGTTTTCTAAGGCAATGTTGTAGTAATATGTTAAGAGAATGAATTCTATAACTCTGGGATGGTCCTAATGGAAACACTGCAGTCAGGAAAGGCAGAGCATTTTCAGAATATGTATTAATTCCAGTAAATCAATTTGATGGCCCCACCAAGGAGGAAGGGGTCCAGTGTAATCAGTCTGCCAACAGGTGGCTGGCTGGTACCATTATCTAGAACTCAGCATCTGTCTCTGCTGCTGGCTGGCTTGGCAACCAGCAAAGGCAGCAAGTAAGATCATCCTTGGTGAGAGAAATCCCATGTTGTTGGAGCCATGCTTGGCTTTCATCTTGGCTACTATTGTCACTTTCTTCAAGTGCTCAATGTCAAGTACTGGAACGGTGCACAGAGAGGCTGGTTAAAATCCATAGGACTGGGCTTTCTGTGTACTTGATTGTCAAGACCCTCCTCTGTGATACATGTTCTCTTGTGAGCATTAATGTGAGACACGACAAAACTGCATGTGTTGTGTCCACTCCTACAATGTCCATCCACATATTATCTACCCAGGCCTCCATGTCACCCATCTTCCACTCTCATTTCTTTTAAGTCCCCTCTTTTTAAAAAAGATCAAAAGATATATTTATTTGAGAGAGAGAGAGAGAGAGAACGCACACAAGAGAGAGCACAAGCAAGGGGAGGGGCAGAGAGAGAGGGAGAGAAGCAGACTCACCACTGAGCACACAGCCAGACATGGGGCTCAATATCATGACCCAGGGATCATGACAGGAGCTAAAATCAGGAGTCAGACACTCAACCAACTGAGCCACACAGGCACTCCTCTTTTAAGGTCCCTTTAAGGCCCCAACCAAATAAGACTTTTGGCTCTGCTCAGATGTTCGATATATAACTGTAGCTCAGGCTACCTCTCCTTTCACATAAAGTGAAAAATCAAACATAGGTCTCACAACTCGGTATAATAAGATTTCCTTTTACCAATGTCATGCAGGGCCATTCTTGAATAGTGCTGTAATGTGGTTGGCGGCTATCCTTTTATGGGTAGTTCCAATATTGGAACCACCTACATGTGAATCAGACTTCTGTCAATTGGTCATAAGGAACTCCCCAGGAGGTCATCAGTGCAGCAGAGATAAGTGACATGAAAGACTAGACCATCTATTCATACTTGAGTTCTCTGGGCTTTGCTTGAGTCTGAATATATCACTTTCTACATACAATGGGACATTTCTGCCTCTACCCAGCTTTATGATTTGGTTGATTTGATAAACCGCAGTTCAGGCTGCATGGTCCTCTAATGTACCATGGTGAGATGTTTGATCTTTGCTAAGATCCAGTAGCATCCTGGGACCTATTTTTCAGAATAGTTTTTTATGGTGAAGTACACAGCTTTGTTCCAGAATATAAGGACACCTGGCTGGCTCAGTGGTTGAGCGCCTGCCTTCGGCCCAGGGCGTGATTCTGGAGTTCCAGGATGGAGTCCCACATCAGGCTCCCTGCATGGAGCCTGCTTCTCCCTCTGCCTGTGTCTCTGCCTCTGTGTGTGTGTGTCTCTCATGAATAAATAAATAAAATATTTGGAAAAAAAAAAAAAAAAAGGATATACACCATGACTCTTCAATTGGAGCTTGCTCCAAACTCATTTTCCTCCATGGAGAAATCTCCAGCACTATCAGATCTGTTGGATCACATGATGTAAGTATAATTTTTCAGGCCCAACCAAAGGCAATTACAAAGGCTTTACCTGACAGGCCTTCTGGGAAAAAGCCATCCCCTCATACCAGATTTAGCATACAGCCAAAGTATTACAATCTCTAAAGGGAATTGCAGTGAAGGACTGATGTTCATGCTCTTCACATATTTACATCTATCGCCCCAGTAACTTCATTCCTAGGTCTCTTTATCTGAGGTCTTGGGCAAAGGTCTTGTTCAGCTGACTCTGCTGATATCTCCTTATTGGTCAGGACAAGTGAGAAACCTTAAACACATTTATCCTTACTTAGACTCAGTACCCAGCAATTTTCTACTCCTAGCCCTTCCTCTCTCCACCCACCACTGCCCCTGTCCATAAAGCAACCAGAGCCTCAGCAGTGAGATAACCCACGTATCTCTGCTGATCCACCTGACCTTCAACTGGTATGCCATTTCATGGAGGAAATGATGCAGGGAGAATTGGCATCTTCTCTATTTTAGTCTTTTTTTTTTTTTTTAAAGATTTATTTATTTATTTATGATAGACAGAGAGATTGAGAGAGAGGCAGAGACACAGGCAGAGGGAGAATCAGGCTCCCTGCTGGAAGCCCGACGCGGAACTCGATCCTGGGACTCGATCCTGGGACTCCAGGATCGCGCCCTGGGCCAAAGGTGGGGGCCAAACCGCTGAGCCACCCAGGGATCCCCTAGTCTTTTGTTTATACTATCACAAGTAAGTGATTAAAAGCTTCATTGTTACTTTCATTTTGGCTTCTCGTTGCTTTGATTGGTTGTTCCAACACCTGGCAGCTCAGTTCTCTCTCCCAATTCAACTGAGTTCCTGATAGGGTAATGTTCAATTTTGTTTGCCTTCTTCAATACTGTCTTAGTTATTCTGGGCCTTTTGCCTCTTTCTATAAACTTTAGATTCGGTTTGTCAAAATCCACAAAATAACTAGCTGGGATTTTAATTGGGATTCCAATGAATCTATAGATCATGTTGGGAAGAATTGACTTCTTGACAACATTGAGTCTTCCTATCTGTGAATGTAGAGCATCTCTTCATTTATTTCATTCTTCCTTGATTGCTTTCATCAGAGTTTTGTAGGTTTCCATATAGATCTTATACATTTTTGCTAATTTATATTGGATGTTTCATTTTTGTAGTGCTAATATAGTGTTGTGTTTTTTATTTAAATTCCAGTTGTTCATTGGTGATATATAGGAAAATAACAGGCTTTTTTATATTAATCTTGTATCCTGCAACCTTGCTATAAGTTGTATATTAGTCCCAGAGGTTTTTGTAGTCGTTCTTTCAGATTTTCTACATAGATAATCATATCTTCCTTCACAATTTATACACTATTTACTTCCTTTTCTTTACTGCATTAGCTAAGACTATGATGCTGAAAGGGAGTGAGTGGTAACAGGGGATATTCATGCCTTATTCTTGATCTTAGCAAAAAAGATTCTAGTTTCTCATCAGAAAATATAATGTTAGATGTAGTTTTTTTGTAGTGTTCCTTATCAAGTGGAAGAAGTTCCCCTCTCTTCCTAGTGTGCAGGGAATTTTTTTTTTTTTATCATGAATGGGTATTGGGTTTTGTCAAATGTTTTTCTGTATTTATTTATATAATCATGTAATATTTATTTTTTAGTTTGTTGTTGTGATGGATCACATTAATTTTTGAATATTGAATCAGCCTTGCATACCCAGTATAAATCTCACTTGGCATGGTGTACAATTCTTTTTATATGTTGTTGGATTCAATTTGCAATTTTTTTTGTTAGGGATTATTCCATTTAAGCTCATCAGAGATACTGATATGAAGGTTTTTTTTTTTCTCATACTATCTTTGTCTGGATTTGGTATTAGGGCAATGCTGGACTCACAAGGTGAGTTAAGGAATATTCCCTCTGTTTTTACCTCCTGGAAAATATTATAGAGAACTGATGTAATTTCTTCCTTAAATGTTTGGTAGAATTCATCAGATAATCTATCTGGGCCTGATGTCTTCTATTACTGAAATGTATTAATTTAATTCCTTAAATAGATAATGGTTTATTCAGATTGTACCCTACTCCTGCATGAGTTTTGGCACATTTTGTCTTTCAAGGAATTTGTCTCTTTCATCTAGGTTATTGCATTTGTGGTCTGGAGTTAATCCTTTATTATCCTTTTAATGTTCATGGGATCTATAGTGATATCATTTCTTCATTTCTGATATTAGTAATTTCTGTCTTCTGTCTTATTTTTTTCTTAGCCTGGCAAGGGTCTTATTGATTTTTTTTGAAGATTTAATTATTATTATTATTATTATTATTATTATTTTTAAAGATTTTATTTATTTATTCATGAAAGACACACAGAGAGAGAGAGCATGCGAGAGAGAGGCAGAGACACAAGCAGAGGGAGAAGCAGGCTCCATGCAAGGAGCCTGATGTGGGACTCGATCCTGGGGCTCCAGGATCACATCCTAGGCCTAAGGGAGGCGCTAAGCCACTGAGCCACCCAGGGATTCCCTGAAGATTTAATTATTTTAGAGGGAGAGAGAGAGAGAGAAAGAGAGAGAGAGATGCAAATGGAGAGGGAGAGAAAGTGCCAAGCAGACTCCATGCTAAGCATGGAGCCTGACACAGGGCTCAATCCTATGACCTTGAGATCATGACCTGAGCCTAAACCAAGAGTAATTTTCAACTGACTGAACCACCAGGGCTTATTGATTTTATGGATCTTTTAAAAGAAACAGACTTTGGTTTTGTTTATTTCCTTTATTGATTTGCTATTTTCAATCTCATTGATCTCTCCTCTAATTTTTATTATTTCTTTACTTCTGCTTACTTTGGATTTAATTTGCACTTTTTCTAGCTTTCTATTGTGGAGGTTTACATCATTGATTTTAGATCTTTTCTCTGGAATACAGGAATGTACACACTTTTTTTCACTGCATCTCACAAACTTTGAGTTGTATTTTCATTTTAATTTAGCTCAAAATATTTTTAAATTTCTCTTGAGTATTCGGGAATCCCCGGGTGGCTCAGCGGTTTAGCGCCTGCCTTCAGCCTAGGGTGTGATCCTGGAGTCCTGGGATCGAGTCCCACATCAGGCATCTCTTTCCCTGCCTCTCTTTCTCTGTGTGTGTGTGTGTGTGTCTTTCATGAATAAATAAATAAAATCTTAAGAAAAAATTTGTCTTGAGTATTCATCTCTGATCTATGTGTTTTAAGAAGTATTTTGTTTAGGGAACCCTGGGTGGCGCAGCGGTTTAGCGCCTGCCTTTGGCCCGGGGCGCAATCCTGGAGACCCGGGATCGAATCCCACGTCGGGCTCCCAGTGCATGGAGCCTGCTTCTCCCTCTGCCTGTGTCTCTGCCTCTCTCTCTCTCTCTGTGTGACTATCATAAATAAATAAAAATTTAAAAAAAAATTAAAAAAAGAAGTATTTTGTTTAAACTCCCAGTATTTTGAGATTTTTCCAGTTATCTCTCTGTTATTGATTTCTACATTAATTCAATTGGTCTGAGAGTATACATTGTATGATGTCTATTATTTTAAATTTGTTAAAGTGTGTTATATGATTCAGAATGTGGTTTGTCCTGGAATGTTCCATGTGAACTTGAGTAGAATGTGAATCTGTTGTTTAAAAAAAAAAAGTGGTCTAAACATGTCAATTATACCCAGTTGAATGATAGTGTTGTTGAGTTCAAGTATGCTCTTACTGATTTTCTGCTGATACTGATAGATGGGTGTTGAAATCTCCAACTACATTTGTGGATACATTTTTTTCTCCTCCAGTTCTACTAGTTTGTGACTCACATATTTGGTCTTCTGTTGCTCTGTTGTTAAGCACATACACATTAAGGATTGTTATGTTTTCTTGAAGAATCAATTCCTTTGACGTTATTTACTTCCCTTCTTTATCCTGATTATTTTCTCTGCTCTGAAGTCCGCTCACTATGAAATTAATATAGCTATTCCAGCATTCTTCTGATTAGTATTAGCATAGCATGTGTTTCTCCATTCCTTTAATGTACATCTGTCTTTATATTTAATATAGGTGACTGTAGGCTGCATATGCTTGAGTTTATTGCTAAACTCTGATAATCTCATCTTTTAATTAGTATATTTAAACTACTGGCATTTAAAGTGATTATTGATATAATGGGATTAATAACTACCATGTTTGTTACTGTTTTTTATTTGTTGTTCTTGTTCTTTGGTTCTGTATTTGTCTTCCATTCTTTCCCTGACTTTTGTGGTTTTAACGAGCATTTTATATGATTCCATTTTCTTTCTAGCATATGAATTATTATTTTTTAACTTTTTTTTAGTGGTTAACCAAGAGTTTGCTATATACCTTTTACAACTCCACTGTCAAAGTCCACATTCAAAACATTATACTGCTTCAAGTGCTTTATAATAAAATATTCCTAGTTCCTCCCCCCTAGTACCTTGTGTCATTACCGTCAATCATTTTACTTATATATAAGCTAAAATCACCAAATACATTGTCACTGTTATTATTTTGACCAAATTATTATTTGTTAGATCAATTAAGAATAAGAAAAATAAAAGTTGTGATTTTGTCTTTACTTATTTCTTCTCTAATGCTCTTCTTTTTCTTTATGTAGATCTAAGTTTTGGCACCTATATCATTTGCTTTCTCTCTGATGAGCTTTTTACATCTCTTGTAAGGCGTATATTTGACAATATAGTCCCTCATTTTCTGTTTGTCTAAGAAAATATTTTTTCTTCACTTCTGAAGGATAATTTAGCAGGGTACAGAATTCTAGTTTGGTGAGTTTTTTTTTTCTTTCCTTCAACACTATACATTTCACTCTACCATCTTCTTGCTTGCATGGTGTTTGAAGAGAAATTGGATGTAAGTTTATTTTTATTCCTATATAGGTAGGGTGGGTTTTTTTCCTCTTGCTTCTTTCAAGATTTTTTCTTTATCTTTGGTTTTCTAAAGTTTGAAAGTGATATGCCTAGTTGCATTTTGGGGGGTTTTTGTGGTTGTTGTTTCGTTATTTATTCTGATTGGAGTTCTCTGAGTTTCCTCAATCTGTAATTTGTCCTCTGATATTAATTTGGGGGAGATTCTCAGTTATTATTGTTTCAAATATTGCTTCTGTTCCTTTCTCTTTTTCTTCTCCTTCTGATATTCATATTGTTTGTTCCACCTTTTTAAGTTTTCCCACGGTCCTTTACTATTCTATTCCATTTTCCTCCAGTCTGTTTTCTTCACTTTTTGATTTGGGAAGTTTCTGTTGACATATCCTCAAGTTCAGAGATTTTTCTCTACTTCTATGTCCAGTTAATTAATGATCCTATTAAACACATTATTTATTTTTCTCCATGTTTTTGATTTCTAGTATTTCTGAATCTTCCTTAGAATTTCTTTCTTAGACTCTCTCTGTGCTTACATTCTCCATTTGGTCTATCATGCTATTTATCCCATTAAAACCCTTAGCATATTAATCATACTTAGATAATCCTACATTCCTGCCATATCTGAGTCTGGTCCTAGTACTTTCTCTTCCTATTTAAATTGTGTTTTTCGCACTGTAATTTTTTGTTGAAAGCCATACATGGTGTGCTGGGTGAAAGGAACTGTGGTAAATAAGACTTTAGTAATATGATGGGAGGATGTGAGAAGAGGAGAAGCTTTCTTTTTCTTTTTCTAAAGATTCTATTTATTTATTTTAGAGGTAGAGGAGGAGAGTTTAACTGTCTAGGGAGATACTTCTGGCCTATTGTCTCTAGCTTTGGGAATTAAGCAGACATTCTAAGTCATTTTTCTTTCCCTCATTATAATTTATGTAATTATCTCATGGGATTAGAACATCCTTGGCCTTCTTATACCTTGGTGTTCTAATGATTTTACCAACTTCATATATTTAGAGCTGATGGAAGCATTGTCACATGGGCCAAAAAGCCATCATTGGTCTTCTGTAGCAGGATGCTGACCCTGCACACCATTTAACTTCTAGAAGACTTATTTTTATTTTTAAACCAGGAAACCATCATTTGATCTAAACAATTTGAATTCTGGAAAGAATCAAATGAGTGATCAAAATAGAATCCATTTATACAGTGTAAGGACTTGTGACTATTTTTAAAATTGTGTTTCATGTTGTGACTTTAAATTACTTAAGTTGAGAATTTTTTGGCTAAAAATAAGATTTATTCTTCCTGGAGAATGGACAAAAAATTATCCTATAACAAAATGAAAATGCATCATGTTACCTGTGCCAGTCCAAACTTTAGGCAGAATAGTTATTAGGGGTTTGGTTTTCTCAAAGCAGTTCTATCTCAAGGTGAAGCAATCCAAGTCACGCCATGTTTGCTGTCTGGAATGGAAGGAGAAATGATAAGTGTGTATTCTTATTTTTTTCTTAAAATATATTTTTAAAACTCTTTCTTAATAGAACAACAGAACATATCCAAATACATTTGCTGGGATCAATTTTCCTTTGAGTTGGCTTAATGGAATCTCTGAGATTTATGGAAAAAATTGCTTTGCCATGTCTTGCCATCATGTCTTGTCATTAGTTTTGAACAGACCAGGGCTGACTATATAATGTACTGAATTATGGCATATTATTTGAATTGAGAGCTTTGCTCCTATCAAAAGTAAGAATGCTGCTGAAGTGAGGAAGGCTTTGAGCCAGCCAGAGCCTTTTCACTTGGGTATCAATAGGCTCTACTACAAGAAGACTAAGCCAGAATGGAGAATTTTGGTCCTGTCTGCCAGCGTATTGATAGGCAAGTCACCTGACCCTTTGGACTCTGTTCCCCCAGCTGTAAAGCCAGAGGCTTGAACAGGATAATCCATAATGCCCCTAAAGCCGAGATGCTAGGCTTGTGAAAAATAAAGACTCTGAAAAAGTAAAATACCATCCTTTGTCTACAGATTTGAGCAATTCCAGGGGCAGTATAAATAGCCAAAACAAAGTTCAGATTTGATACGGGGAGAACTCTTCAAAGACTTCCTCCTAAATATGGAAATAAGGGAGATAACATCAGCACGGGAATAAATCTATTTTATGCTATGTGAAATTCCATGTCAACTTCCTAAGATCACTGTTACATCCTATTGCAAAATGGTCTTAAGTAGACCACGTGATGATGAAAGCCTGCGCTATTCCTTGGGTAACCCTGCGTGGTTAGCCTTACACGGTCCCTCATTTTAGGCTTACAACAACGTGAGAAAAGCGCACCGTCTACATTTTCGAGTTCAGGAAACTTTCCAGTTCGAGTCTCACAGTCAGCGACCAACAGAGGATTTTAAATTCTCCTGCGCATTTAGTGCAACGTTCTGGAACCTCCAGAAGCCTCTTCCCTAAGGCTTTTTAAAACAGTGTTAAACGGAGTCCACTAACATTAACTAACGTGCTGTTTTTCTCTGGGCCAGGCCCTAGGCGTGCAACCTAGGGGGTCCTCTCGGAGACCCACCTGTGGAGCTCGGGAGGTGAGCGTTAGCGCCGCCGGGCGCGTCCTGCAGCCCCCGCAGGGCGGATGAGGGTCTGCGGGCACCCGGGGGAAGGGAGATGGCGAGCGGCTTGGTGCTTCGGTTCCTCCAAGCAGTGAGGAGCCTGTCTCTTGCTGCGTCCCATCATCCTGTCTGTCCTTGAGCTTCCCCAGGCTTTGAGCGCCACTTTGTGCCCAGGGCTCTGCGTCCCAACTACCGCGCACAGTCCTCGGCCCCCGCCCCCGCCCCCGCCCGGTTCAGGCACCAGGGAAGCAGGAAGACGCGCGGAGAAGCGCGGGGACTGCAGACGCCCGGGCAGGACCCGGGCAGGGCAGGACCACGCTGGGCCCACCCCCTGCAGCTCCGCGCTCCCCGCCGGGGGCCGGGCCGGGGCGGGGCCCCGCCGCTCAGCTGACCTGGGGGCGGGGCCCGCGCGGGGAGCCCCGGAGCCACCGCCCCTTCCCCGCGCGCGGGCAGCCGCGGCCGCTGTCGCGATGCGCTTCGGGCCGCTGCTCCTGCTCCTGCTCCTGCTCCTGCTCCCGCTGTGCGGCGCGGGCTCCCCCGCCTTGTCGCGCAGCCTCAGCTTGCGGGGAGGCTGGAGGATCCGCAGCGGGAACGGCTCGCTGGAGCTGCCGGGGGAGGTCCCCGGGTGCGTGCACAGCGCCCTGCGCCGGCGGGGCTTCATCCAGGTACTGTGTGCGGCCGCCCCGCCCCGACTCGCCCCTGCGCGCCCCTGGCGGTGACAGCGCCCCGCGGGCCCTGGCCGCGCTGCAGCCGGAGGCCGGGCTCCTGGCTTTGGCCCGGTCCCTGCCCTGGCGTCCTGCGGTCTGGCCCGGGGCCGTGCCGAGGCAGCGCAGCTGCAGTGGGCGGAGAGCACCCCGGGGTCCGCGCCTTGGGGGGGGGGGGGCGGGGGCGGCCGACGCAGGCTGGGACTTGAGCAGTTCTGGAAAGCGGAACTTCAGAGCGGCGCACAGTGCTGCTCCTTGCGGTTTTCCTATTGCGGTAGTTCTCCACCGAGGAGTGTCTAGCAAGGACTTGTTACTGACGGAGCCTGAGGCTTTGCTGAGTGTTGCCTGTAGTCCGGAAGGTCTGCTGTTCTCCTTGGGGTTGATGCAGCACGGGCGGTGAGGAGAGGGAGCCGTGCAGGTGTGCGGTTAGGAGGAGGAGTGCTAGTGTAAAGGCCAAGTAATTTTTAAGGCTGATTGGGATGTGAAGAAAGATGACGGTTCCTCTCGGGGCACGTGATCCGTGTGTGTGTGTGTGTGTGTGTGTGTGCGCGCGCGTGCATGCCTGTCTTAACAGGTGCTCCAATTTATAGACTCCTTGTGGAGGACTGTTGCCGATTTGACTGCCTGTGTGCGCAGGTTTGCAAATAGACTTTTCCACCTTCCACTGTTTCTGTGGTTACATCAGCTGCATGTGGCGTTCCCATTTTTTAATCGTTCTTGCCTGGGACAGGATATCCTTGATACATTGTCCCAGCCCCCATAACAACCCTTCAAGAGTAGATCTTATCTGCATTTTATGGATGACATGGGGTTATGGAGCCCAGAGTAGTTAGAGAATTTACCCAAGATCACCCAACCACTCAGTGGCAGAGGTGGAATTCTAGCCCAGGCTGGCCTGACTCCATTCCATAGTCTGGGTTTTCATCTGTTCTGCCCTTACTGGTGTTTTGAAAGATTATGATATTCCTGTGATTGACTATGAGGAGTTTCTTTCACAGTTTACTTAAATGACGGGATCATCAACTAGGGTTTGGCAAAACTTTTGATTGTTTCACATTAGCTTTTTTCGAGAAGTACGTATCAGAAAGGAAGTGAATGCTGTAAATGACACTGAACATTGTCTAGTTCAGTTTTAAAAATAACTAATTCCCCAATTTAAGTATTTTGCCTACTTTTACTTAACAAACTACTTGTGACATAGGCCACAGCTGACCTGGGTACCTTGAGGCTTCCCTCACATAGCTTTGAGAATGCCTGTGTTTATTTTGCAGAGTCTCTCCTTGCCTCATTTTAGTGAAAAATTAAGGGCTGTGAGATAATCAGTGACTTTAGCAAACCAAATGGTTATTCCATGTTACAAGGCTACATATTAAGAAACAGTGTTTGGAGGGCACCTGGGTGGCTCAGTTAGTTAAGCATCTGCCTTCCGCTCAGGTCATGGTCCTGGGGTCCTGAGATAGAGCTCGGGCTCCCTGCTCCTCCCCCTCTGCCTGCCACTCTCCCTGCTTGTGCTCTCTCTCTCTCTCTCTCTCTCTCTGGGTCAAACAAATAAATAAATAAAACCTTTAAAAAAAAAAAAGCAACAGTGTTTTATTATTAGCTTATGAAAAGGAGGTTGCTCAGAGTATGAAATAACTGACTTTTCCTCATGGAAATAATTTACAATGTTTTGTTAAATATGTTCAGAAATTCTCGGAAAAACGTAAAGTTCAGTAAGGTGGAAGTGGGTTTTAAATGGTAGTGGGTGAGGGGTCAGACAGGCTTTTGGGGATTGGGGAACTCAAGCCTAATCATCAGCGACATCAGAATTATTATTGAGTGATATGCTACCGTTATTCCACCTCCTTTATTACAACATCCCTTTTTGGTGTTGGCCTCCCTCAGGAAATATTCTACAGTTTAGAGCAGACACTGGCCCCAGTACTGTGTATGAGAACTTGAAACATATCTTGCCAAAGTTATTTACTTATTTATTCACCTAATTCTAAGTATTTATTTGGTACTTCTGAATAAATAGCAGACCCTATTCAAAGTGCTTGAAATTGAGTAGTGAACAAAACGGACTCTTTGTCCCAATAGACGTTCTGGTGGAGGAGATAGACAATCAACAAATTAATAGATAATAATACTGGCAAGTGGTGTGCTGAAAAGAAATAAAGCCAATTAAAGGAAGGGAGAGTAGAAGGGCTGGTTGGGAAGGATTGCTATTAGAAGAAAGTGGCTAAAGATAGCCATTTTGATAAAGTGAGTTTTAAGCAGAGATCTTTTTGATAAGGTTAATTAAGAAGAAGTGGATTTCCAGCAAAGAGGGCAAAAAGCAAAACAACAACAACAACAAAAACCAAGAGTGGAGAAGGGAGAGTCCTTGAGGTGGGAACATGCTTGACAAGTTCTAGGAATGTAAGTTGGCCGGTGTGGCTGGAGACCTGTGAGCCAGCAGGGAAGGGAATATGTTCATAGAAAGCATCTAGGGCAGATCATGCAGGGTTTGTAAGCCAAGGGAAACACCTTGGATTTTATTCTCTACATGTAATGGGGAAGCTATTGGGAGTTTTGAGCATAGAGTTGCATGAATGGATCTGCCTGTTGGGAGGTCATTTGGCTGTGTGAAGACTACAATGCAACAGAATAGGATCATGGACACTAGGTAGAGGACTATTGCCCTTAAATGAGCAAGAGATGACTTCCTGCTTGGACCAAGGTGGTAGTGGTGAAATGGTGAGAAATCTTATGAGAACACATTTTATTTTATTTTATTTTTATTTTTAAAAAGATTTTATTTATTTATTCATGAGAGATGCAGAGGGAGAGAGAGAGAGAGAGAGAGAGAGAGAGAGAGGCAGAGACACAGGCAGAAGGAGAAGCAGGCTCCACACTGGGAGCTGGACGCAGGACTCGATCCCGGGTCTCCAGGATCACACCCCTGGCCAAAGGCAGGCGCCAAACCGCTGAGGCACCCAGGGGTCCCTGAGGCTGTGTTTCCTATACAGAATCTAAATCTTAGGTGTCTTGGAGAGTCTTTTGGGCTGCCTGCTAAAGGTTATCATTCAGGGACGCCTGGGTTGCTCAGTGGTTGGGCGGCTGCCTTCGGCTCGGGTCGTGATCCCGGGTTCTGGGATCGAGTCCCATATTGGGTTCCTGCAAAGAGCCTGCTTCTCCCTCTGCCTGTGTCTCTGCCTCTCTCTCTATGTCTCTCATGAATAAATAAATTTTTTTAAAAAAGGTTATCATTCATTCAGCCTACTATTATACACACACTTAAGTATGCATTATAGTAAAAAGGAAATGAGTAAGACTCAGCTCTTGTTTTGTGGGAGGTCACATTCTTGTGAGGCAGAAAACCTAACTAGTCACCATATGATATACTAAGTGCTTAGATAAGGGGACTCTTGTTAGGAATGTTCTCAGCTTTCCTGTGCAATTCCTCAGTGGTGCAAGTTTGAAAAGCTTTTTTTTTTTTTTTTTTTTAATAAAAGATATTCTCAGTGTGCCCAAATTAGAAAATATAGGTAAGAAGAACACTTGGAAATCTGGCTTTCAGAGGTAACTACCACTAAAATTTAAAAATGTGCTAGATCCATTTAGAACTTTTCTGTCTATACACATTTCTGATAATTATTTAAATATATAAGTGTAACAATTTTTTACGTAGGCTCTTTTTGATAGTTTTACACATGTATAATATATACATATATATACATATATAACCATGTTTAATGGTTCTTTTTTATTTCATTGTATATATTTGTTATCATTTATGATCAACGACATACTATGGGATAGTTATCTGACTCCATTGTTTTCTATTCTTTGATGATCCTTTTAACTAAATTTTAGTGTATATCCTTATTTTCTTAGACAATTCTTAGAAAAGCAATTGCTGATTCAAAGGGTATACACTTTTTTAGTCTTTTAATATGTACTTCTAAGCTTTTCTCAATAAAAATTGAAACAGTTTTAGATTCCCATTATCATTTTATCAGAGTGTTCATTTTAGGTGCTAGACTTGGACATTATTTAATTGATTTATTTTTAAAAAGATTTATTTATTTATTTTAGAAAGCATGCAGGCACATGTGAGCAGGGGCAAAGGGCAGTGGGAGAGAGAGAGAGAATCTCAAGCAGACTCCCCTCTAAGCAGAGAGCTTAGAGGGAGTGTGGGCCATGTCTCAGTCCCTTGACCCTGAGATCATGTTCTGAGCCAGAATCAAGAGTGAGACACTCAACTGACTGAGTCACCCAGGCACCCTATTAGGACATTATTTTATTTTATTTTATTTATTTTATTTTATTTTATTCATTTTATTTTATTTATTTTATTTTTTAGGAATCCAACTTGGTTTCCTTTATTTTATTTTATTTTATTTTATTTTATTTTATTTTATTTTATTTTATTTTATTTTATTTTATTTTATTTTATTTTTTATTTATTTCTGATAGTCACAGAGAGAGAGAGAGAGGCAGAGACATAGGCAGAGAGAAACAGGCTCCATGCACCGGGAGCCCGATGTGGGATTCGATCCTGGGTCTCCAGGATCGCGCCCTGGGCCAAAGGCAGGCGCCAAACCACTGCGCCACCCAGGGATTCCCTAGGACATTATTTTAAAAAGCAAAACCATAAATAATTTATAGTGAAGTTGAATACCTTTTTCATGTTTATTGATGAGTTGGGGTTGCTTACTCATCTTCTTTATTTTTCCATTGGCTATTCATCTTTTATAATACAGATTTGTTAGACCTCTTTACTTGTTATATATATTTTTAAATGTCTCATATGTTAACGATATGTTTTTTCATGTAGATGTCTTAAAGTTCTATTATTGAGATCTTGTAAGTTTTTTTCGTTTTATGATTTCTTCTGTCTTTGATATTATACTTTGAAAATAATTCCCTCTTTCCCAATTAAATAAATATTTATATGTATTTCCTTTTTTTAGTTCATTATAAATCCTTTATATATTTAAAATATTGATCCATTTGAGTTTTTCAAATGGTTAGTTTTTTATATCCCATAATTTCACAGTTTTTCTTTTGTCAACTGATATAAAACATTACTTTTTCACGTATGAAATTCTCACATACTGATAGTTTTATTACTCCCTCTCTTAAAATTATTTTTTAAGAATTATAAATGTTTAATGCTGATTGAACAAAAGAATTGATGCACAAAAATATAAAATATAAAGAACAAGGAAAATAAAACAATAAAAAGCATACTACAAAGCAGAAGTTACCACTGTAAAATTTATGTGTATCTTTCCAGATTTTTCTAAGTATATACAAACACAGCAGTATAAAAATGAAGTCAATTCCTGAAATGGTTTTGTAAGTACTTCATTTAAAATATATGGTGGGAGGGGCAGCCCGGGTGGCTTAGCAGTTTAGTGCCACCTTCCGCCCAGGTCGTGATCCTGGAGACTCGGGATCGAGTCCCATGTCGGGCTCCTTGCATGGAGCCTGCTTCTCCCTCTGCCTGTGTCTCTGCCTCTCTCTGTGTGTCTCTCATGAATAAATAAATAAAATCTTAAAAAAAATACGTGCATCAGTGTGGATAAATGTATGTTTGTACTCTTGAAGTAGCCAGGAGGCAATTGTCATGTAAATATACTTTTAAAAGTTTTTGTTATGTGGATTTCAAACAAATACAAAAATGAGTAGCAAAATGAACTTCTATTTACCCATCATCCTGGCTTCAACACAGTTCATTTTGTTTAGTCCTCCATTCACTATGCCATGCCTTATTTTGAAGCAATCCTAGACATCACATCATTTCATCCTCAAACATTTCACTATGGATTCTAAATATAATGCCATTATTATACATTTGAATATTTTTGTTCTATTTCAGAGGAGGAAGTCTCATGATGACCAAGTATAAACTTATTCTTAAATAGAAGGTACTTTTTCTGGATTCTGTACTCACCTTCTACAAAAGACTTAAAAATGGAATATTTGATTTTATTCAATCATTTTATGATGTGATATGATCTCGAAAGCTTTTAGAAAAGGAGTCATTTAAAGATCTGTATGTTTTCTAAAAGTTTGCTTAAGTGATCTGTGACATTAAGGAGTAAAGGACTCTATTTGAAGTTTAAATTTGAGCAGAAATAGTCATTCAGTTTTGGGGAAGAGAGAACTACAAAATTTTTAAGGCTTCTTTTTTAAGATAGCTTTAGAAAATCCTGATTCTTAAACCTCACATAGGCTTCTTTGTTTGATGCCTTGTGGGGTGTGTTTAGGACATAGGAGGATTTGCTTTTCATGGCCCAACGCTGGGAATGAAAGGAACATCTGAGAGTTGGATCTTTAGGTAAGGGCTGGCTGGTCTTTATCACATATTAAGTGTGTATAGTCAATCTACACTATGAAATTCATCTTCCTATAATGATTATTTAATGTCTTCCATGTGCACTCTCCTTGACCCTTTTAGGTGTACCTGTTCATATAATTCCCACCACAATCCTGTGGAGAAGGTATCATTACTTACATTGACTGAGGCTCAGAGAAGTTATGGACTAAAAGATCATGCATCTGTTAAATGGTGGGGCAGGGATTCAAGCCACATCTTCTTTTGACATCCCATACTGCCTGTTGGCAAGAATAAATAGTAAGCAAAGAGAACAATTACTGTTTTAACTTGAAGATATCGAATGAAAACAGTGACAAGCACAATATACTGTTCAAAATATACCACCAGGGCAGCCTGAGTGGCTCAGCGGTTTAGTGCCGCCTTTGGCCTGGGGTGTGATCCTGGAGACCTGGGATCGAGTCCCACATCGGGCTCCCTGCATGGAGCCTGCTTCTCCCTCTGCCTGTGTCTCTGCCTCTCTCTCTCTCTCTCTCTCTCTCTCTCTCTCTGTCTCTGTCATGAATGAATAAATAAAATCTTTAAAAAAATTATTAAAAAAATGCCACCAAAAGTATCCCATTGCTAAAAGTTCTTGATAAATGCTAGCTAGCAATTGCTGAGGGTCAACCCACATGTCCCTTCTCTGTTCTGTCTTTTGGAAGTCTTTGAGTTTCGGTCATCATTCTGTGCCAGAACTGCTCTGGTGCCTTAATCTCCGATTCTGTCCTCTCCTGATTTGTGGTTGGAAATTTTGCTCCACTCTTCTACCTGAATGTCTTCATGGAGTATTGAAAGTCAGTATATCCAAATGCTTCCTCTCTCAGTTCTCCCAATCCTTAGTTTCTCTTCTTTTACCTACTTCTAATAAAAGCACCAACATTTTCTCAGAGAATAGGGCTGGAATTTTGATGCCATTTTTGTTTCTTCTCACATATATTGCTACTTCTTGGATCTTGTAGGTCCATCCTATGACATCTTATAACCATTTCTGCCCTGTCATTTATACTGCTATCAACCTAGCTTATTGTTTTCTTTTTTAAAAAGAGGTCAACTAATTTTAATGACTTTTACAAAACGATAAGGGATATATAATTGATCCTTGAACATGGGTTTGAACTTTTCCTTGAACATGGGTTTGAACTGTGCAGGTCTACTTACACACGGATTTTTTTTCAGTAAACATGGCAAAATACTGTAAATGTGTTTACTCTTCCTTATGATTTTCTTTTTTTTTTTAGGATTTTATTAATTTATTCATGAGAGACACACACACACACAGAGGCAGAGACACAGTCAGAGGGAGAAGCTGGGCCCATGCAGGGAGCCTGATGTGGGACTCAATCCCGGGACTCCAGGATCACGCCCTGGGCCAAAGGCAGGAGCTCAACCACCGAGCCACCCAGGTGTCCCTCCTTAAGATTTTCTTAACATTTTTTTTCTAGCTTACTTTATTGTAAGCTAGAATACAGTATATAATACAGTATATAATACATATAACATACAAAATGTGTTGACTGTTTATGTTATTGGTAAGGTTTCTGGTCAATAATAGGCTAATAATAGCCTTAAAATAATAATTTTAAGGAGTCAAAGGTTAATAAGCAGATTTTTAACTGTATGAGGTTTAGGAGCACCATATTGTTAACTGTACTACTGAGGGTTAACTGTAACGATACAAATATTTAAAGATGGGATACATAATGAAAGTAAGTATCCTTCCATCCTTCTCTCCTAGTTTTCTAGTTCCCTTCCACAGAAACAACCACTGTTAAGCAGATTCTTGTGTATATTCATGTATCTTGTGATATATGTCTATATACATATGGATTTTTCTATATTTCTCTCCACAAATGATTGCATTCTATGTATATTGTTTGGTACTGACTTTTTTCTTTAATTTGACATATATCCTAGAAGTTATTTCAGCTCAGTGCCTATAACAGTAACAATAGCTATCATTTGTTGAATGCTTGCTATATGCAATGAATGGTTCTAAGCACTTGCCACATTTTACCTCTTGCAATTCTCCTACTGATTCTAGGAGGTATTAGTATTACCCTGTTCTAGAACTGAGAAAACAGAAATATAGAGGTGTTATATGAGTTTCACAAGATCCCACAGGTATTTGGGCCAAGCTAGGATTTGAATTCATGCAAACAAGGTTGCTCCCCACTGCTGTTCTTACCTGTCAGCTCCACCCCACCCCCCAACTCCCAGCTTCATCTCAGAGGCAGGAACTATGGCTGTTGATCTGTTCAATTGGCCCAACCTCGATCCCTGAGCAAGTGTGATCTCTGGCTCCTTTCACCCTTCATGTCAGTCAAGAATCTCTCTCTGGGCATTTATGCTAATCTTTCATGAGTTTTAGCCTGGCACTGTGGAGTGGGCTAAGAAAAGCATCTTGTTTCTCCTTTTAAATTACCCTTTAAATTCTCTTTGGTTAGAAAACAAGGAGTTTCCTTAACTTGCAATCTCTTTTTGCCTAAAGCTGTGGTACACATGAAGCAGTATTTACTAGTTTAAGGATTTTAGGCAAAAACGATGTTAAGGGGCAGCCCTGTGGCTCAGTGGTTTAGCACCGCCTTTGGCGTAGGGCATGATCCTGGAGACCTGGCATCGAGTCCCATGTCAGGCTCCCTACATGGAGCCTGCTTCTCCCTCTGCCTGTGTCTCTGCCTCTCTCTCTCTCTGTCATGAATAAATAAATAAAATCTTAAAAAAAAAAAAAAAAAAAAAAAAACGATGTGAAGGCCAACCAAAATGTCTTGACTCATGAACTTGGGATCTCTTATACCTATGCACCTTCTGAAGTAAGAATCATAGCTGAAATTCATTTTGGAGATGGATAAACTGAGGTTTGGAGAATACAGCTTCTTCGGAATGCAACACATAAATACCCTATGTAGGTTAGAGTAGCTTAGCTTCCTATGAGCATTTTTTTCTTCTTTTTCTTTTTATTATATAGTATTCGATACATGGAAAGTTATATGCACATGTGTGTTTATGACTTTTAAAGTCTAATAATTAAATGAATACCCATGCCCTTAACCATCCAGTTTATGAGCCTGCACATTGCCAACACTATTGGAATTACCTTGGCTCTCCCATTCCCATCACCTGCCTCCCACTAAGGTAACCACTATCCTGAATTAACGTTTTCTTGATTACCTTTCTACAAATTATGATTTTGCTAAATATCTGTGTATCTTAATGTATTGTTTTTGAATAAATGTTTTCTTAAACTTTTTTTGCCAAAGTGTACAAGAAAATATCAGTGTATGAAACAGTTGCAAAGACTTATTTTTCTTTGTAACTCCATTTGAAGTCATTATACCTGGGATAGAATCAGGCATTGGATTGAAGCGGAATTGGGGAGTGGAAAAGGTACACCTGGTTAGGAATTTATGTATTTATAAGCAGTTATAATAGATGAAATTCAGAAGTTTACAGAGAAAATGTGACTGATAATGTCCTTTGTATGGTGTGATGCCACATGGTTGATATACAGCAAGCATGGTAAATGCCAATTATAAATTACTAGCACAGGCTTTATATAGCATGTTTATCTCTTGGTTCCTGCTTGGTAGATAGCACTGACATTGTAACTGTTGGTGGCATTTGTGACATTAATGGCAGTGTTAGGTAATGATTGAGCATATAGACTCTGGAGCCAGACGTCCCGGGTCGTACTCCACCACTTTATTTGACTTTGAGCCTTGGACTCTTTGTTACTAAATGAGAATGATGATAATACCTGTCCCAGTGGTTGGGTGATCATCTGGTATAGAAGTGTAAGTGTATGTGGCATGAGGCACTGTAGTATAGTTGAAAGAATGCAGACCTTGGTGTTAGATTGAGTTGATTTAGTTTCTAGATTAGTTGTGGAACCTCAAGAGTGGAATCTTTTGGAACTTTAGTTTCTTCCTCTGTGAATTTACTGCATATGTTTGTTATGAAGACAAGAGTATGTGAGTACTTACCTTGGACAACAAATGGTACTTCTATTGTTTTTTAGGGTTCATGGGTTTGCTTAACAACTCAGGTACTTACATGGTTTCTTAGTCATCAGGTGTAACACTGAACTGCTGTTAGCTTTATTTTACTTATTTCTTGTTTGTTTTCAGTTTTCAACTTTTTTTTTTTTAAGATTTTATTTATTTATTCATGAGAGACACAGAGAGGCACAGACATAGGCAGAGGGAGAAGCAGGCTCCAAGCAGAGAGCCCAACGTGGGACTCAATCCCAGGTTTCAAGGATCACACCTGGGCCAAAGGCAGCGCTAAACTGCTGAGCCACCTGGGCTGCCCAGTTTTCAACTTTTTAATCAGTGCTATGAAGAATGCCCTAACTGCTAAATGAGACACAACGGAATATTTTTCCTGGTATTAAAAAAGTGACATTCACAAATATTTTAAAGATACTTTTATGTAATACACATGGTGACCTTGAATTAAAAAACACCTCTAATCATGTTCTTGATTCCTTATAGTTGCATTTGAAAATTGCTTTCCACTCATGATAAACATTGTGTACAGGCTTCTAAAATGTCCCTAAATGCACATTATTATCTCTTTTTTTTTTTTTTTGTAAAGCACTCTGGCCAAACATTTTTTTTTTTTTGCCAGCACAAGTAATCCTTAGAGCCCAAACTAAAAAAGTGATAAAAGGAAAAATACCAGATTCTACAGATGTCCCAAAATTTGTCTTTATTTCTTTTTAATTTTATTAATTTATTCATGAGTAGCACACAGAGAAAGGCAGAGAGATAGGCAGAGGGAGAAGCAGGCTCCCTGCAGGGGAGGACACCAGATCACACCCTGAGCTGAAGGCAGATGCTCAACCACTGAGCCACCCAGGTGTCCCCAGAATTTGTCTTTAAATGGGAGAAAAAATTTAAAAACCACATGGAGCTTTCTAAAATGTCTTTAACAATCTACCTTGGGAGCCCATTTCAAAAATAGAAGTTGATGCATTAAACAGATGTTTCACTGCAGCTCTAAAAATTTTTATAAGTACAGCCATTTGGAAGAATGATCCTGGGTCAGAAGTTTTATTCCTGTGTATCTACATTAGGTACACATGCCTCATCTCAGTTGTCATAATTGTCTCTGTAATTTCCTCTGGAGTAGTGGTCATAACCACTCTGGCCTTCCATATCTGTATCCTCCAGGTAGACTGTCATATCTGCCACTCCCATAGTCCTGTTCCCCACCACCTCTAGAGTAGCTGCAACCTTGCCCCAAAGGCACCCCCTCTAGTTCCCTGAGCTGACTTACCAGAGTGATCCATGTGGATCGGTGACCATCCAGAGACTCTCCATTCATGGCTCTCACGGCTTCTGAGACATGCTCTGTCTGGTTTGGTGAAGGTGAAGAAATTAAAACCCCAGGATTGCTGAGTCTCATGAGTCCTTGACAACAACCACCTCAGAAGTGGGCCCAAAGCTGCTGAAGTGGTCTCCCAGAGCCTGCTTATTGGGGTTACATTTGAGCCCTCCCACAAAAAGCTTCTCTTCTTCAGAAGCTGTGACAGTGAGTTTGAGTACTACAAATTCAGCACAAAGACTGGAAGAATAGCTATCGTCAAGGAGCAGAGAGACTGGGCTGTTAGCTTTAGATAGGACTCAGAATTTTAATATGATCTAAGGGGGTCAGACCAGTCTGGAATCAAATTAAGTTGGTTGCTTAGCATTTGGAATAGTTATTATAAATGTAGTCTAAGCTTCTGTAATCTTTATTTTAGGGAAGGTAAGATATTTTCCCTTAGAGGAAAGTTGTGAGTAAACTTTATCTTTTGGAGCAATTTTAGGTTCACAACAAAATTTAATGAAAATGTTCCCATATACACCCCCTGACACAGAAATGCACAGCCTCTCCCCCATTACCAACATCTGCCCACCAGAGTGGTACATTTGTTATCATCAGTGATCCTACACTGACACATCATTATCACCCAAAGTATATAATTTACATTAGAGTTCACTCTTGGTGTTGTATATTCTGTGGGTTTTGACAAATTTATTCTGATATGTATTCACCATTATAGTATTATTTAGAGGAGTTTCACGGACTTCAAAATCTTCTGTGCTTTGCCTATTCACCCTTCTGTCCCTTAATCTCTGGCAACCATTGATTTTTAAAAAATATTTATTTATTTATTTATTAGAGAGAGAGTGTGTGTGTATGGGGGGCAGAGGACTGGGAAAGAGAGAATCTCAAGCAGACTCCCAACTGAGTGTGGAGCCTAATGTGGGGCTCAATCTCGTAACCCTGAGATCATGACCTGAACTGAAACCAGAAGTCAGATGCTCAACCAACTGAGCCACCATGTGCCCTGGCAAGCCCTGATCTTTTTAGCTTTGCCTTGGTTTTGCCTTCTCCAGAACGTCCTGCAGTTGGAATCATATGGTATGTAGCCTTTCAGATTTGCTTCTTTCAACTAAAAGAAAAATTTTAATCTCTAAGTTCTATTTGTCTAGAAAAAATATATCTGAGAAGCTTGGCCTCTTGAACTCAACATGCAGCTTCCTTCAAGGGGACTCGCTCCCCACGAGCCACATCATCAGCTAGCCCCACGGCTTAGCAGGATGACATGTTGCAACTGCGTTAGCCTTCACACCCTCTTCTCATGATATTTTTAACTGTTCTGGACTAAGTCCACAGTGTAGAGTTATAAATAAGGCTGGGTGAAGATACGTGAACAGGCTAATAATTAGGTACTTCTTTAAACCTGTATCCTTAAATATTTATTCCGTGCTTATTCAATGGGGGGGTTGAGTCCTCTGTGTGTGGGAAGAGTAGAAAAGGAAACAAGTTGGCTGGGCCTGGCACACCCCACTTAGCAGAATACAACCTCACTGTTGATCAGTCCTTAAAAGTCAGTTTGATGATTATTGGTTGTTGTTAAATCTCATCATCAACTACACCCTTCCCTAGTAGTATATTAAAATATTTCTTCCGGAGGTGCCTGGCTGGTTCAGTTGGTAGAGCATGAGACTGTTGATCTTGGAGTTGTGAGTTCGAGCCCCACACTGGGTACAGAGATTACTTAAAAATAAATAAAGTCTTAAAAATGAAATAAAATATTTCTTCCAGGCAGGAACAATTGCTGACAGATACCATTCTTTGCATCTTGACATATGCCCAGCCACGTTGTAGTGCTTCTCATTGACTTGAACTCTGAGCAAGTGCCCAACTGGCCATTGTCAACCTAACTTGGTCATCTGTTAGATGTTAGACAAAGTTGGCTTTTCCTTTTCCATCTGGAGATGCAATCCCTGAGGAAATCATCCTTGGTCTTGTCCCAGATGGAGAGGGCTGCACTGTTTCCCTCTTGAAGCTGTGATGATGTTCACAGAAAGATGGGCCAAAAAGCTTCACTTACCACTTTCTTTTCTACATCCTCATTTGAAAGGTAAACAGTGGAAAATGGGTAGGAGAAGAAAGATCTCTAAGTATTATGAAAGGGAGGGCCTGGGACTGGACACTCAGTGAGAACAGTATCTGTGAACACCTAGCAGGCCTGTCACCTAGGGTAGAGATTGGCAACCATTTTCAGTAAAGTACTGGACACGATTTTAGGCATCATGGGTCATATGGCTTCTGGCATACCCACTTAATTCTGCTATTGTAGCATGAAAACTGCCCTTTATGAGTTGTAAGGGAATGAGCATGTTTATGCTCCAATAGAACTTTATTTATTGACACATGCCCATTCTTAGCTCACTGGCCACACAGAATGGGCAGTGAGCTGCATGGCCTGTGGATTGTAGTTTGCTGACCTGGTCTAAGATAATATAAGCAACCTGAAGTTTGTCTGTGCTGGCTGTGTATTCTCTGTAGAGATCGTTTTTTTTGTGCTTTAATAAAGCTTAGTGAAAAATGACTTTGGAAATGCTAAGTGAATCCAAGAAGTGGGAGTTCTGCTGATGTTTGGGTAGTAGAGGAGAACCATTCCCCCCTGGAGGCCAGCTGGTTATAGTGGCACAATAAGCACGGTGAGAATAAAAGGGGTGTAAGAGACTGAGAGTCAGGGCGCCTGGGTGGCTCAGGTGGCTAAGCGTCTGCTCATTGGCTCAAGCTGTGATGCCAGGACCCTGGGATCGAGCCCCACATTGGGCTCCCTGCTCAGCGGGGAGTCTGCTTCTCCCTCCCCCCTGCCACTCCCCCTTGCTTGTGCTCTATCATGTTCTTTCTCTCTGTCAAATAAAAAATAAAAATAAAAAATCTTAAAATTCCCCGAGGGCCACATACCAGAAGTTTTGGCTTATTTTCTGCCAATACCTTGGAAGTTCTGTGTTTGGTTTTAGCAAGGACAGGTAATCTTCATCTCCATACATGTTCTTATTGATAATGAAACTATGTTATTTCTATCTCAAAGCTCTTTCATTGAGGTATTTTGTTGGACTTTTTTAAAAAAACATTTTTTAGTATTTTTTAGTTATGTTAATGCTATGTTAATTTTGTTGGAAATTAAATGAATGGAGCTTTAGCCTTGGGGATGAGATGTTCCAGCATGTGAAATGCTTATACTCCTAGGCCAAGAATTCATTAATTTTTAGGTGACAAATGGCTATTGTTAATAATTTATTTCATGTTTATTTAATTTATTATTTTTGCATAATCATCTGCCATAATTTTTATCAACAGGATCCTTACTACAGATTTAATGATCTTAACTACAGATGGATCTCCTTGGATAACTGGACCTATAGCAAGAACTTTAAAATTCCCTTTAACATTAGGTACGTAAGTGTGTATATCAGTATGTACATCTGTATGTATTTAGTTATTATTATTGGTCTTCTTTTTCTTTCTTTGTAATAACCTTTTGTTTATTTAGAGTACATATCAGAGAGTTGCCAGACTAAAGCATTCTCCTATAAAAGTGAATATTTATGTTTTGATTTTATATAAGAATGGTGCCACTGATCATCAGTCATGAAATTATGTCTTACTCGGTTATTCTTCCAGTGGTTATAATGGAGTCACTCAGACCTATTCAATTCTCTTATTTCCATTTCCTTCTCTCTGGTCTCCACCCCATAATCAATAGAGTGTGTATTTTTATAATTTGTCAAGTAAGATCAGAGATATATCATTTGTTCCATGTGGTGTTAAGCAGCTATCGAGGCCATGGCATTGGCCTTAATTATGTCATGAAGCCATGAGGAAAAGCATAGTACAGTTTCAATAATGTTCCATATAGCAGAAAGTAACCCATTTGTATCTACCACCATTATAGCTAAATAAAAAAAATCTTCTGTCCCTTTTGTCTGACTTTTTTTGGGTAATTATTTACTGGCCTCTTAAAAGAGAAATAAAACCAGATTCTAGTGCTCAACATCACAACTTTGCTGTGCTCCAGGCTCTTATTTCCAAATCATATTTAAGATATCTGTTAAGGGGTCCTTTTTCATCTTGAATTCAGCATATCCAAAATTTAAACAATTGACTTTCCCACATAAAGCTTACTTTATATTCTGACAGCCTTATTGTTTCTCCTAATGTAACACCATTTTGCTGACCTTCTATGCCTAAGGTGTTTTTGGTTTATACTGTCTTCTTCATCTCTGTATGCAGTCTGTTAATTTCTGCCATCGTTTTTCTTGATTCAGCCCCTTCCTCCTCATTTCTCAGTTTCCACATTTGCCTAGGCCTTTGGTAGTGAGTGCCTGCAATTGGGCCAAAGCTGTGTAACTAAATTTCTTGCTTTGTCTTTTTATTCTCTGGTCTTGGTATATAGAAACATTAGACTCATCTTCCCCAAACATTAGATTCATCTTTCCAAAATATTGGTTTTACCATGACGTTCTTGCTCAGAGCCACCTGGGTGGCTCTGTAGTTTAGGCATCCAGCTCTTGGTTTCAGCTCAAGTCATGATCTTTGGGTCTTGAGATCAAGCCCCATATTGCTTCATGCTCTGCACTCAGTGGGGGAGTCTGCTTGATATTCTCCTTCTCTCTCTCAAATAAACAAATAAATAAAATCTTAAAAAAAAAGAATGACAGTGTTTTCCTTTTTTAAAAAAATTATTTATGTATTTTAGGGAGAGGAAGAGAGAGAGGGAGAGACAGAGAGAGAGAGAGTGAGTATGAGTGGGGGGCAGGGGGAGAGGCAGAGGGTGAGGGAGAAAATGTCAATCCCCTGTCCAGTGGGAGTCTGAGGCTGACTTGCTAGATTCGGGGTAGGGGGTACCTTAATCTTATAACCCTGAGATCACGACTTGAGCCGAAATTAAGAGCTGGATGCTTAACCAGCTGAGCCACACAAGCGCCCTGACAGTGTCTTCATTTTAATTGACAAAACCAGTTTAATCCTCTCTGATTGTCTGAAAATACTGCTTAATCTTGCCTATTCCTGTGCCACTTCCTGCAGCCCCTCCTACCCTGCTGACTTGACCAGATTCCTCCCTGTAGCTCCCTAGTGCAGCCTCTGCACCTGAATCTAGCCTATTATCTTAATGTACTAATGCTGTTAGCACTTCCTTATTTTGAATTTTCTTTTCTTTGGGGGTCTACCTTCTACTTAGACATTTCTACTCATTAAAAAAAAAAAACTTTATTGAGACCTAATTCACACACTGTACAATTCACTCTTTTCAAGTATACAATTCAGTAGTTTTTAGTATATTCAAAGAGTTGTGCCACCATCGCTAACCTCACTTCAGAGAGAAAGCCATACCCATTAGCTGTTCTCAACATCCCCATCCCCTCATCTCTATCCCAGCACTAGGCAACCACTGATTCATTTTTTTATGGATTTATCTCTTCTGGGAATCTCACTTAAATGGAATCATACAATCTGTGGTCCTTTGTGACTGGCTTCTTTCACTTAGCATATAATGTTTTCAAAGTTCATCCATGCTGTCACATTCACCACTTCATTTCTTTTTATTGCTAAGTAATGTTTTATTGCATGGATATACCACATTTTATTTATTATATTTGTCCTTAAATTCTTGTTGCTTTCTTGAAGTCTTCCCTTGTAACATAAGCTCTAGATAGCACCGGTAGACTGTCCAACAAGACTATATTAATATTATAAAGTAGAAGAGATTGAGAGGGTTTTTTTTTTTTTTTCATTTCCTGTGTTTTAGGCTTGAATGGCAACTGGACTGCAGATTACTTAAATTCAAAGAGTGTTTTAGTTCCCAGTAGGGCTTAGCAGAGTGCTGGGCACGTAATATTCACTCATGAATACTTGTTGGTTGGCTAATGTGTTCTTTTAGATAGTGTCAGTAAATATAATATTTTGTGAAAATATTTTAGGTCTACTATTTAACTTAATTATCATAAGAACTTTGTAAAGTCCTAGAAGGTCAGTATGTTTCAAAATTATAAGTTGTGCTTATGATTTTATGGCAATTGAAATATTATTCCTTTTTTAGTTTAAATTAAATTTGTCAACATATAGTACTTCATTAGTTTCCGATATAGTTTTCAATAATTCATCAGTTGTGTGTAATACCCAGTGCTCATCACATCACATGCCCTCCTTAATGCCTATCACCCAAATATCCCATCCCCCCATCTATCTCTCCTTAGCAATTGAAATATTATTAAGAAAGATTTGCCTATCACCCAAATATCCCATCCCCCCCATCTATCTCTCCTTGGCAATTGAAATATTATTAAGAAAGATATTATTAATGTTATTATTAAGATTAGATCAGGCAATATAACAAGGGTATTATGCTAAGCGAAATAAATCAATTAGAGAAAGACAATTACCATATAATTTCACTCATATGTGGAATTTAAGAAACAAAATAGGATCATAGGTAAAGGGAGGGAAGAAAATAAGATGAAATCAGGAGACAAACTGTAAGAGATTCTTAACTATAGGAAACAAAGTGAGGGTTGCTAGAGGGGTGGGGGGATGGGGTAACTGGGTGATGGGCATTAAGGAGGGCATGTGATGTAATTAATGAGCGCTGGGTGTTATATGCAACTGATGAATCACTAAATTCTACTTCTGAAACTAATAATACACTATATGTTAATTAAATGAATTTAAATAAAATGTATTAAACCAATGCTTTTGAAAATTTCATCGGAAACTGCTTTTTAAGAATGTGTATTTTCTTTTTTTTAAGAATGTGTATTTTCTGTGAAATATTTATTCCTTTAGTTTTTAACTAATGAAGATTTATCTAAGCTAAAGTTTTTTTTTTAAGCTAAAGTTTTATACATCTTGTTTTAAAAATCTTTTCTTTTTTTAAGCAATTGGCAAAAAGTGAATTTGATTTTTGAGGGCGTTGATACAGTTGCAAAAGTCCTGCTAAATAATGTTCCTATTGGGAAAACAGATAACATGTTCAAAAGATATGTAAGTATACAATGACATCAGATTAAAACCTACTTATATGTGTTTGTGTGTTAATTGTTGTGAGTAGAGAAAGGTAATTGCATAATTGCCCATGCAGGCAGCTACAAGCTCTTTGAAGCACTGGGTAAGTTACTTTCATTCTCAGTTGCCTCATTGTAGAATGATGAAAACACCACAGACCCTATGGAGTTGGGAGGATTTAATAAGCTAATTATATAAAATATTTGACACAGTTCTTGGCACATGATAAGTGTTCAGTAAATGCTGTTCCCCTCTCTCTCATTTGGTGATTCAGTTTCATGTAAAATGCCAATTGACAAATTATTAAAAGAGAAAATGTTCCCTCCTTTCTGGAGTAATACCATTAAGATGTCATATCCTGATCTTCATTCAAGAATATACTTTTGAAACCAAAATAACTTATGACTTAGAATTACATGCTGTTCATACCAGAGAGTCAGGTTGTCACAAAGCCCCTAGGAAACTCCTTGGCAACTTCAAGACCAAATGTAAATAGCCAGAGCAGACATTCCAGGGCTAAAGATACTTTCTTCTTGCTCTCTTGGCCTAGGACCATCATCTGTTCATACAAATAGAAGGAGAAACCTAGAAATCTACTTTTGGGGAGGAGAATGTGCTCAGCTGTAACTTTATGCAGGCAACTAAGTTATACTTTTTTTTTTTTTTAAGATTTTATTTATTTATTTGAGAGACAGAACAAGCAGGGGGAGCAGCAGGCGGAGGGAGAGGGAGAAGCAAGCTTCCCGCTGAGTGGGGAAGCTCAGTGTAAAATCATGACCTGAACCAAAGGCAGGCACTTAACTAACTGAGTCACCCAGGTACTCCTAAGTTATACTATTTCAGTGAAGTGCTTTCTTCTACAAAAAGCCTAACCCTAAAGATTTCAATTATATTATGCATCTCTCATACATTTTTATATGTCTGTATCTAAAATTTTGCACATGAGTCTATTGCTATATCTGTTCTTTCCTTTAATGCAGAGTTTTGATATTACCAGTGTGGTTAGCAATGTGAACTCCCTTGAGCTGCGTTTCCAGTCACCAGTGTTGTATGCGGCCCAGCAGAGCAAAGCTCACACTAGCTACTCCGTGCCTCCAGACTGCCCTCCGCTTGTACAGAAGGGCCAGTGTCATGTCAACTTTATTCGAAAGGTAATGGTGTTGCAAATGGAGGGGGCATTAGCCTTGATAATGGGATGTGCTGGCATGTGAAATGCTTGTTTGACAGCACCAATCTTATTTCAGAAGTTGGGTGTCTCTTCCTGACTGCTTCATGGGATGGAAAACTTGAAATCAGAACCAGAAGATTATATGAATTTTTGTGGAGAATCTTTGTCTCCCTTGATTTCCTTCCTGAAACATACTTCAGAACTTAAGTAACAACAGAAAAAGAAGAAAAATAGGTGACTGATAATGTAATCTTACAAATTATTTTTTAAGAGTTTATTAATTTATTTCAGAGAGAGAAAAAGAGAGGAGGAGCTGGGGGAAGGGCAGAGGGACAAGCTGACACCCCACTGAGTGAGGAACTCAAGGTGGGGGCTCCATCCCAGGACCCTGAGATTGTAACCTGAGCCAAAGTCAGATGCTTAGCTGACTAAGCCACCCAGGCACCCCTATAAATTATTTTTTTAACATTTAGGTTTATCAAACTTTTCACCAGGCTGTACAGTTTATATTTATTAGCGATTCTCATTAATAGGAAGCCTTCTGCAAATATTAATATATTTGCTGATGTGCTCTTATATTTTATTGCTAGGCTCACATAAAATCTAACAAAAATGAATAAAAAATCCATAAAATGATTATTTTTCTTTTCTTTTTTTTTTAAAGATTTTATTTATTAATTCATGAGAGACACAGAGAGAGAGAGAGAGAGGCAGAGGGAGAAGCAGGCTCCATGCAGGGAGCCCGATGAGGGACTCGATCCCAGGTCTCCAGGATCAGGCCCTGGGCTGAAGGCAGCGCTAAACCACTGAGTCACCGGAGCTGCCCGATGATTATTTTTAAGTTTCATCTGAATCTAAATGACTTGAGTTTATTCCAGTATGTGGTTGGATTAGTATTCTGTGCGGCATTAATTTTTTAATTTTATTTTTATTTAAAAATTTTTTAGGGATCCCTGGGTGGCTCAGCGGTTTAGTGCCTGCCTTCGGCCCAGGGCATGATCCTGGAGTCCCGAGATCGAGTGCCGCATCAGGCTCCCGTTGTAGAGCCTGCTTCTCCCTCCTCCTGTGTCTCTGCCTCTCTCTCTCTCTCTCTCTCTCTCTCATAAACAAACAAATAAATCTTAAAAAAAATTTTTAATTGTGTTAAAATACGATAGCACATAATTTTGCCATCTTAATCATCTTTAATAGTGTGGTTTACTAGTATTAAGTATATTCATGTTGTTGTGAAACCAATCTCAAGAACTTTTCATGTTGTAAAACTGAAACTCCATACCCATTAAAAAAACAACTCTCTATTTTCCCCTCCTCCCAGCCCCTGGAAACCACTGCTATTTCTGTTTCTATGAGTTTGACTACTCTAGATACCTCAGATAAGCGGAATCATGCATATTTGTCTTGTTGTGCCTGGCTTATTTTACTTAGCATAATGTTCTTCATATTGCATAGCATGTGTCTGAATTTCCTTCCTTTTTAAGTCTGAATAATATTCCATTGTTTGTGCATGCCACATTTTGTTTATTCATTTGTCTGTCAATGGACATTTATTTGGGTTGCTTCCACCTTTTGGCTGTTGTGAATAATGTTGCTATGTATGGATGTACCAATATCTCTTTGAGATCCTGCCTTCAATTATTTTGCATATATACCAAGAAGTGGGATACTGGAGTATATGGTAATTCTATTTTAAATTTTTTTAGAAATTGGCACTTAGTTGTAACAACAAATGTAATCATTGGTTTCATTATGAAGATACTTAGAGGGGATCCCTGGGTGGCTCAGCGGTTTAGCACCTGCCTTCGGCCCGGACATGATCCTGGAGTCCTGGGATTGAGTCCCACATCGGGCTCCCTGCGTGGAGCCTGCTTCTCCCTCTGCCTCTCTCTCTCTCTCTGTCTCTCATAATAAATAAAAACTTAAAAAAAAAAAAGAAGATACTTAGAATATTTTTCCAGTACTTGTTAGCTAAAGCCTCAGTTGATAAATGCTGATTATTTAAGTTAAGTGGCTCTCTTCAGGCTGGATGGATTTTTCATTAAATTATGTTTACGTAATAGAAGTAGTAAGGTCAAAATTATACCCCCTCTTGTTTTAGTCAGCCTAACTAAATTTGTGTCAGAGTCTCAATATAACCATTTGTTCATAGTACTATAAAGGAACAGTCTGTAACTGATCATTCAGGTATTCTGTGAAATACTGTGTACTTATTCTTCTGTTTAAAATTCATCTTTTGTTTTTGGCCTTGGGCTTCAAATGGCACAGTGGTTTGAATATTAGAGTTTGCACGTTTTCTCTCTCCTCTTCTATCTTTAATCTTCGATCAAAATGAAGACTTGAGGATCCCTGGGTGGCGCAGCGGTTTAGCGCCTGCCTTTGGCCCAGGGCACAATCCTGGAGACCCGGGATCAAATCCCACGTCGGGCTCCCGGTGCATGGAGCCTGCTTCTCCCTCTGCCTGTGTCTCTGCCTCTCTCTCTCTGTGTGTGTGACTATCATAAATAAATAAATTAATTTAAAAAACAAACACAAACAAAAAAAACAAAATGAAGACTTCCTAAGTCCTAATGTTGCCTTTTTAGGTCATCAGTAAAAATATATAATGTTATGCATATATTCATGTGTAATAATCCTCTATCCCTCATTCAGCTTGTGGCATTTAAAAAATGCTTTTGGGGCACCTGGGTGGGTCAGTTAAGTGCCTGCATTTGGCTTGGGTCATGATCCCAACTCCCTCTCCCTCTGATCCTCCTGACTGCTTGCACTCTCTCTTTCTCTCTCTCTCTAATGAATAAATAAAAAATCTTTAAAAAAAACCCACACACTTTCAGGTTATTTAAATGGAACAGAGTTCTATCTGAAACCAAGAATCAGACCCAAATGTTCTGTTCTCAGGATGTGTGGAACGCTAACCCTGGGGCAAACTTGCCAGAGCAATGAATTGTATCTTGATGTTTCTGGCTAGACCAAAATGGTCCAATGGAAAGAGACCTAAATTGGAGAGCAAGTCAGGCATCTTAGATCTGAATTCTGGCTTTGTGACCAGAATGATCTTAGGCAAGTCCATCATTTACATATGGAGCTAATCCTTTCTCTTTTTGACTGTGTTGATAGGAGCATACAGTGAAATAATAATGTAAATGCACTTTGCATATGATAAAGTACTATATAGCTAGCTATTCAAAATGTAGGGTATTGTTATTATTTATTTTGGGGACTTATTTCTGTAGTTACGGATGTCTAAGTGTATAACTGATTATATGAATTTAGTGGAGTAGAGATGTCAATGTAAGTCCCCTCTTGTCTCTTTTCTGTCCAGTCTGGATGGTAGGACACATCACTTCTGCTACCCTCTTAACAATGTTCTCCGCCATCCCCCTTGTTTTCCACTGATATCTCTGAACATTCCTTCTAAGTTTCTTTATCCAGATCAACCTACCCCTTTTAGAAGTTGTATTATTCACCCTCCTCTCTGTTCTAGACACTTTCCTCTCATTGTATACCCTCTCTAGGCTATCTCATTTAGCTTCACTTCTTCAATAACCAAATTTCTAATGACTTCTAATACTGTATTTTCAGTCCGGACTTCTCTTCAATTCCAGACCTTATACTGGATTGCCTACTCGGCATCTTCACTTGCCTGATTCATGATTCACAGGGACTTACAGCTCAGGATGTCCAAAACTATAGTTGGATTTAAACCCTTCTCCCAGGGTTCCCTGTATCATTGAATGGAGTGCCATCCAGAATAGTTGCTCAAGCCAGAAACCAAAGAGCTATTTTTTTTAAAGATTTTATTTATTTATTCATGAGACACACACACACACACACACACACACACACACACAGAGAGAGAGAGAGAGAGAGAGAGAGGTAGAGAAAGAGCTATTTTTGATAACTTCCTCTCTCTTTTCCCTCCAACGCATTACAAAGCATTTTGAGCATGTGGACATTACCTCTTTAATAGTTCTGTGATCTTCCCATGCTCTATGCCTGCTACCATGCTTGAGTTTAATCCATCATCATTTCTTGCATGAAACATTACCTTGGCCATCTAACTAGGATCCTACAACCTTGTTTGCCTTCCTCCAATAAATTTTCCATAGATCAGCCAGAGTGATGTTTTCAGACAAAAATTGTTAGAGCACTCTCCTTCTTAAAGCTCCTCAAAGGGCAGCCCCAGTGGCTCAGCGGTTTAGCGCCACCTTCAGCCCAGGGCATGATCCTGGAGACCTGGGATCGAGTCCCACGTCGGGCTCCCTGCATGGAGCCTGCTTCTCCTTCTGCCTGTGTCTCTGCCTTTCTCTCTGTGTATGTGTCTCTCATGAATAAATAAATAAAATTTATTTTTTTAAAAAAGTGATACATCCTAAAAAAAAATTAAAAAAAAAAAGCTCTTCAAAAGTCTCTCATTGCCTTTAGGCTAAAGGTCTGGGTTTGGTTGGGCTCATGCCCACTTCTCTGGTCGTCTCCCTATTTCTTCCCATTGCTCCCTCTTCATCTCCTGGACTGTATCATACTCTTATACCTCAAGGCCTTTGCATGTGCTGTTCCTTCTGAAAGGGATGCTTTTACTTCCTTATCCTTTAAACACACTGGATAAGTCGTACTCATCCTTTAGATCTCCTTATAAAAGTCACTATTATTCAGGGATACCTGTCTTGACACCTTTTTCTCCTCTCCCCCATTGTATTGTTCCCTGTCGGTGTCTTTTGCATTTGTGATTATTTATTCAATACCTGAATTTCTTGCCATACTGTGAGCACTATAAACAGGATTGTCTGTTTTGTAGGTTGATGTACTCCCAGCCTGAAATATAAAGAGCACTTCACAAATCTTTTTTTTAATAAGTGAAAACTTTCATTTGGAGAAGTTGTATGAATAAGAGTGATTTGTAGGCTTTGATGGGGAAAATAGTCTGCTTTATGAGATGTTGGATATTTTCGCCCTCCTCCTTATCTCTGTCTTAATAAAGGAATTATATACCTAAATTTACAAACTCCTCAATAAATAGCCCCAAGATGGTTTTCATTCCAAACATGAGAATCTGATACTGAAGTGGTGAATTTAGACAAATGTGAATGGTGTGAAGTGATTTTAATTCTTTGCTTTTCTCTGTAATGGAAACTAATTTATCTTTATCTCAGGTAAATACAGATCTTAGGAAATAATACTTAAATGAGAATGATTTGGGTGATTCCTCAGGCTCTATTCTACAAATGCTCCATTCAGAAAGGTCTTAGTACTCCCTGTGGTGCTTATTCCTTTTTAAAAGCTGAGCTCATAGCCTCAGAATGTTAATTATCTTTATTTTTAAATAAAGATTTTTCTCATTCTTTATGGTTATTACACTTAAATAGAATATTCTTTATAGTTATTACACTTAAATACAGTGGTAAATTCAGAGATATTTTGGAGAAGTTTAAAGAGTAACTATTGTATTGCGTCAACGTCAGATGCTTTTTTTTTTTTTAAGATTTTGTTTATTCATGAGGGACACAGGGGGAGAGAGTGAGAGTGAGAGAGAGAGAGAGAGAGAGAGAGAGAGAGGCAGAGACACAGGCAGAGGGAGAAGCAGGCTCCATGCAGGGAGCCTGACGTGGGACTGATCCTGAGTCTCCAGGACCAGGCCCTGGGCTGAAGGCGGCACTAAACCGCTGAGCCACTCGGGCTGTCCTGTCAGATGCTTTTGAAGAATAAATGTACATAATCAGATTTTTATGTTCTGAAAACATTTCTGCCAAATGTAACTATGTTGCATAGGTTCGTAGTTATTGTATTAGTTATCTATTTGCTGTATAACAAGTTATGCCAGAACTTATCAGTTTAAAGTAACATTCATTATCCTAGTTTTTCTCTGTCAGGAATCTGAGTGTGGTATAGCCATGACTCAAGGCCAGTCATGAGGTTACAGTCAAGTATGGACCAGGGTTGTGGTAATCTTATGGCTCTACTAAGCCTGAAGCATCTGTGCCTAAGCTCACTCGTGTGGTTATCACGATTGGCTGATAAGCCTCAGATTGGCTTCTAAGCCTGCTTACTCTTGTGGGCCTCTCCACAGAGCTGCCTCACAGCATAGCAGCTGGCTTCCCTCATGGCCAGGAGAGCGCGTGAGAGAGCACCCAGAACAGAAGGTGCTGTTTTTTATAACTTAATTTTGGAAATGATATCACCTCTCCTGTATTCTCTTGGTTAGAAATGATTCACTAGGTTTAATCCATATTGGAGGAGAGGGATTACACAGGGCATAAATTCCAGGAGGGGATGGTTGTAGGCCATTTTAGATTCTCTATATGGGAAACACGCATAGAACACAAACACTATTATGGACTGAATTGTGTGTCACCCCCTGAATTTGTATGTTGAAGTCCTGATCCTCAGTAGCTAAAAATATAACCTGGTTTGGAGATAAGGTCTTTAAAGATGTGATTAGATTAAAATGGGACCTTTAGGGTGGGACATAGCCAAGTATGAATGATGTCCTTATAAGAAGAGGAAATGTATATGTGTGTGTGCACAGAAAAAGACTATTTGAAGGCACAGGGAGCAGGTGGCTATCTGGAAGCCCAGGAGAGAGGCTTCAGGGGAAACCAAATCTGCCAACACCTTGATCTTGGACTTGCCAGCCTCTAGAACTATAATACAATAAATTTCTGTTGTTTAAGCCATCCAGTCTGTAGTATTTTGTTATGACAGCCCTAGCAAACTGATATATATGTATATAATATTTTTAAAGAACAGATCTTTCATAGTGTTTAAATTTCGTGGTAATCAGGATCTATCTTCTTTTTACCCTTTGAAATTATAGGAGCAGAGTTCCTTTAGTTGGGACTGGGGGCCATCCTTTCCTACCCAGGGCATCTGGAAAGATGTCAGAATTGAAGCCTATAACATTTGTCACCTGAACTACTTCACGTTTTCCCCTATATATGGTAAGTTAAGAGATGTGATTCTTGGTTTTCATTTTTGAGCCTTCTCTTTGTGATAAAAGTTGGGTTTATAATTTGAATAAAAAGATATACTTTTCAGAGACTCATTTAAAAAATTTTTATGGCACATTAAAATTTTAAGCATGAATAATATATACAAACTGATTTGTGGTGAAAATTTATAATATGTAGCAGGAAGGAGGTAGATAGATACTTTAAAACATATTTTGGAAAGAAAAAGAAAGAAAGCCAGAGCAAGCTCTAAGTTTCCTTGAGCTGAGTGTTCCTTCTAAAAGAATTGGGCCTGCTGCTTTGTATTCCTCTTATGGCCTGTATGCTCACTCTCAGAACTCCAGCTGTGCTGAGGTCAGGTCTTGGGTGCTCTCATATCACTGGACTGTCTATCACTGCACATTTTCTCATTGAAAGCCATGACATACCATGACATACCTTGATAAAAGTTGAAAATAAACTGGAATGCAAACGAAGCATAAAGTTTTATAAGGTAAAGAAAAATGCTTTTTCAGCAGAAGGAACTATTCACAGGAAAGGAACATTGAATAAAACCTCAGACATCTCATTGATGTCAACAAATCAGTGAAAAGCTGGTTAGATATTTGTTGTTTGCCTGGCACTTTGTTTATTTGGCGTGGAAAGGACCTGGAGTACATGTACTCTTGCCTGCACATTGGTTGGGGTGGGGGGGGGATGGGAGATAGGAACAATTTACCACACTAAACAAGACTGTGTAATAGGCTTGTGGGATGGGAACCCCACAAAGTCAGGGAAACTGATGAAGGAGGATCTTGAATGCTCAGTCCAGTTATGGATGAAATCAGCAAGCAAGAGCATGGTATGTCCGTATAGGAGTTCTGTTATCTTTAAGGCCCTGGTGACTTGAGATTGCTATTGAGCCAAAAGCTGTTTGGCTTCTGTTTTCTAAAAGCAGAAGACAGTCTTATAGAAGACTGAGGAATCACTAAACTCTACCTCTGAAACTAGTGATACGTTGTATGTTAATTAATTGAATTTCAGTTTAAAAAAAAAGAAAACCAAAATAAAGGCAGAAGACCAAAACAAATCAGAAACTGTTGGTAATTGAGGTTATTAGGTGCTGCTACACTTTTAAACGTTAAAAGGGCATAAAAAGATGCAATTTAAATTGCATGTGTAAATGTGGCTGTTCTTAACTCTCTAGGGCTTCTGAACTATTTAGCGAGGTAACTTGAACTGAGTTTTGCTACTAAATTCAAAGAATGGTTTATTCTTCCACATTCCCATCGATATTTTTTCCTCAGGTATAATAAAATCTAGTGTAAAGAGGGGTCTGATTTTGCAAAGAGTTATTTAATCATTGTGAAGTTTAATCAATGTTTTAGGTGGTTTGCAAAAAGCGCTATGAGTTCTAGAGACCCTGATACCTGAAAATATTTCAGTAACACTGCTCTATTTAATTTAAAATTTTCAATATGAAACTAAACATTTCTTCCTGAATATGAGTCATTAAAGTTCAGTTTATTAGTCACTAGTGACTGTGTGAATTTTATTTGAATTAAATCAATTTAAATGATGTTTAAAATTTAATTTAGATTCAGTATAATCAATTCCCTATATCAACTGAGTTTTTTATATTTTGTGACTGTAATATATTTTGTAATGGGGAGTCCTTATAATGGTGGTTTCCAAACTTTTGCATTTTTTAGTATCTTATGGTCATTTGTTTCATTTTGCCCTAAACTCAGTTTCCTCAATGATTTTCACATATTCTTAATGTTTAAGATAATAAAAACAAATTCATATCTGAAAAAAATACTGAGGTCAAAGGAAAACAAGAATTACTCCTGTTATCTCTCTCTTTTTAAAGATTTTATTTATTCATGAGAGACCCACAAAGAGAGAGGCAGAGACACGGGCAGAGGGAGAAGCAGGCTTCCTGTGGGGAGCCTGATGTGGGACTCAATCCAGGAACCAAACCCCGAGATCACATCCTGAGCCAAAGGCAGACACTCAACCACTGAGCCACCCAGGCATCCCACTCCCATTATCTCCTTTATCTAAGTATTAAGAGATACCAATTCATTGATGTGACTTTCTTTAAAACTTTATTAGAAAATCTTTATTTGAATAATTCCTCTCTTAGCCCTGAAATATTCTAATGAGGTATTTATTTATTTATTTATTTATCTATCTCTTTATTTAATTTTTAATTTTTTTCTAATCAGGTTTTAAATAGCAGTAGCTGGTCTAGAGCATGCACATTTTCAGTATTTTGAACAGTGTAAGATTGACCTGGTACTGAAAAGGGAAGCTCAGATGTTTTATACTGTGTGTAGGAAACCCAGCAAGTTTCTCCTTTTCTTTTGAGTTGGAGGAGTCGGTTTAGTTCTCAGCTAGGCCCTGGCCTGCCCCACAGAAGCCTATATTGAGGGTCATTGCTGCCCTTTGCTTATAGGGAACATAATATTACAGTATAGCAGAGATTTGTCAATCTTGCTTAATACCTTGCTTAATGCATTTTTTTTAAAGATTTAATTTATTTATTCATGAGAGACACAGAGAAAGAGGCAGAGTGAGAAGCAGGCTCCCTGTGGGACGAGTGCCTGCAGGACTCGATCCCAGGATCCCAGGACCCCAACCTGAGCTGAATGCAGAGGCTCAGCCACTGAGCCACCCAGGTGCCCCATTGATGCATTTTTTTAATGTATTCATTTTGAATTATGTTTTCATTGATCTTTGAATTACTTTACGCATAGAATAACAGTATTCATCCTTAAAAATATCTTTATGGGTAGGTAGGTTGCTTGACTAATCTCTCCCGTAATTAGCTGCCTTGTTACCTGAGTAGAATTTTTTCTCTGGAATTTACCAATTTATCTTTGTTTGGGGGAGATTTTGCTTTGTGTCTGTTTCATCTTTGAGGATTTTGTCCGGCTGAGCAAGCAAGGAGATCCTGCTGTTTGGTAAAGAAGGGGAAAACAGCTGTTGTAACTAACTGTAAACCTGCCTTTCTGGCTAATGCAAGCTGTTCGCTCTTTGAAAAGCAGCTGCTGAAGGCTGTCCTATAATTCTAGCAGGAGCACAGGAAAATATCCTCTATTTGAATTGAAACATTCTGAGGCTTGGTCATTTCAGCCTGTCGTCATTACGGTTTCTTCACATGCACAGGACTACTTTTTTACTGCAGCTTTTCATCACCTATTAAAGATGCAAGAAGCGAGCAGGCAAAGGAGATACTGTTAGATGCTCAGCAGGGCGAAGCTAATCACGGCAGCTATCTTTGAATAGCTTTTTACCCCCAAAGAGATGAAGCATCGTTTTCATCTTACATAAGCAACCTACCATCCTTTGCAGATCTTCCCCTGCTGACCTGAATGTTCTTCCATTTCCATGCTAGTTCTTAACCACCCAGATGCCATCCTGTATTCTTAACTGTGACCCTTGGGTATATTTTGTTTCTCTCCATAGATTCAACATCTTGATTTTTTGGATTGGGATGTAATTTGAGTGCCTGTCAAGGTTTACAGACAGTAATTTCAAGAAATATATTTGCATTCTTTGATGCTCCCATGACTGTTGGCATGTGCTTGTGAGATAGTTGAGGTTACAGAGATGGTATTTTGGGAAATGGAGGAACTGTGGCAACATATAATTATGCATTTAGTAGAGGGTCAGGCGCATTCTCTATGTAGATTTCAACGATCTTTTTCACAGACCCTTTTATTTATTTATTTTTTAAAAGATTTTATTTATTTTATTCATGAAAGACGCAGGTAGACAGAGAGGCAGAGACACAGGCAGAGGGAGAAGCAGGCTCCATGCAGGGAACCCGACGTGGGACTCGATCCCGGGTCTCCAGGATCATACCCGGGGCTGAAGGCGCTGAGCCACCGGGCTGCCCTCACAGACCCTTTTATTAAGAGGCTAATATTTTGTTACATTCTGTCCTTCCAAATACTTTGTTTCACATTGAATGTATTTGATATTTGGACATAGGATTCTGAAAGGCAATTGCTTTTATCATTTTATTTTATTTTTTTTCCATTATGGTAAGTGTACTCTTTAATCCCCGTCACCTATTTCACCCATCCCCCACCCACCTCCCCTCTGGTAGCCAGCAGTTTGTTCTCTATAGTTAAGAGTCTGTTTCTTGGTTTGTCTCTCTCTCTTTCTTTTTTCCTTTGCTCATTTTTTTTTAAGATTTTATTTATTTATTCATGAGAGACACACAGAGAGAGAAGCAGAGACACAGGCAAAGGGAGAAGCAGGCTCCGTGCAGGGAGCCGGATGTGGGACTGGATCCCAGGTCTCTGGGATCATGCCCTGGGCCAAAAGCAGGCGCTCAACCGCTGAGCCACCCAGGCGTCCGAGCTCATTTGTTTCTTAAATTCCACATATGAGTGAAATTATATGGTATTTGTCTTTCCCTGACTGACCTTTTCCACTTAGCATAATATGCTTTAGCTTCATCCACGTTGTTGCAAATGGCAAGATTTCATTCTTTTTATGGCTGAGTGATACTGCATTGTGTGTATATATATCACCTCTTCTTTATCCATTCAGCTATTCATGGACACTTGGGCTGCTTTCATAGTTTGGCTATTATCAGTTATGTTGCTATAACCATCAAAGGGATGCATGTATCCCTTTGAATTCATGTTTTTATATTTTTGAGGTAAAAACCCAGTGGTGTGTTTCCTGGTTCATAAGAGTATCTTTGTTTTTTGCTTTCTTCAGTGTTTATACACAAATTTTGATGTGTGCCTGCTAGTGTATTTCTCTTTGGGAAGTGAGAGATAAATGCAAGGTGGAGAACACCAGACTCAGGAAAACTGGGCGCTTGACTTGTCTTTATGCTCAGGAGCTTCTTTTTTTTTTTTTTTTTTTTTTTAATTCATGAGAGGCACAGAGAGGGAGAGAGAGAGAGAGGCAGAGACACAGGCAGAGGGAGAAGCAGGCTCCATGCAGGGAGCCCGACGTGGGACTCGATCCTGGGACTCCAGGATTGCGCCCTGGGCCGAAGGCAGGCGCCAAACCGCTGAGCCACCCAGGGATTCCCGCTCAGGAGCTTCTGAGCTAGGTTCTGCAGTTGGGGCCTTGGGAACCTCATCTACAAAGTGATGAGGAGATTGCTAAGTTTCTTGTGCTTTTAACATTCCATGTTTCTTTTCCTGTGTTCTTAATTTACGACAGTCATTACAACCTAGTGAGGGTACAAGTATAGAAGAATTCAGTTTTTCTTGAAGCTAGACACAAGACTAAAGACTTGATAATTGCGGCTTAATTATCATCAGTTAAAACAAGGGTTTGGATATACTTTGAGAGTTTTTCTGGTAGTTATGGCCACATTTGAATTAAAGTAACTCAGCCATCTCTTATTTTTCTGCTTCTATGCCTTATTACAATTTTCTTTTCTCTTAGACAACTGAATAAGTACTTTTATTTTTTTAAGATTTTATTTTTGGGATCCCTGGGTGGCGCAGCGGTTTGGCCCCTGCCTTTGGTCCAGGGCGCGATCCTGGAGACCCGGGATCGAATCCCACATCGGGCTCCCGGTGCATGGAGCCTGCCTCTCCCTCTGCCTATGTCTCTGCCTCTCTCCCTTTCTCTCTCTGTGACTATCATAAATAAATTTTTAAAAAATTTTAAAAAAATTTTATTTTTAAGTAATGTCTACACACAACATGGGGCTTGAACTCATAACTCCAAGGTCAGGAGTCACACGTACTACCAACTGAGGCAACCAGGCACCCCAAGCTGTTTTCTTTTCTTTCCTTTTTTTTTTTTTTCTGACCACATCCCGACAAAGAAGTGAATATAAACGGAGCAAGCTGGCATACTTTAGAGGATTTTAAAGGTTAATGTATTGGCCACAGCTATACAAATTGGAATTGTCTTGATTGTTTGCATGAAGAAGCAGCACACATGATTATGGTTGAATAGCTACCTACTTTTTATACAAATTTCCATCTAAGTCAGATTCATGGTGGTTGGTCGGTTGGTTGGTTTTTAAAAGGACCTCACTGAGGGATCAGTGGTTTAACGCCTGCCTTCGGCCCAGTGTGTGATCCTGGAGTCCTGGAATCGAGTCCCACATCGGGCTCCTTGCATGGAGCCTGCTTCTCCCTCTGCTTGCGTCTCTGCCTCTCTCTCTCTCTCTCTCTCTTTCTGTCTCTCTCTCATGAACGAATAAAATCTAAAAATAAATAAATAAGTAAAGGGACCTCACTAAATCAGTTTTCGAAAAATCTGAAAATTAGTCAGTGGCCAGAACCACATTCTCTGCTATCCCATGGGTTGCCTGCTGGATTGAGGTTCCATATAAACTAGAGACCATGGTCTCTTCTGCAGGGAGCAGGACGTCAGGTAGGGCATCCCTGAATCTCTGGGCCAGGGAAGGGCTCAAGTTGTAGAGAGAGCAGGTCAGCCTTGTCTGTCTACCCTGTTTTGATAGAATTCCTGTATTGTTTGGGCCCAGTGTTGATTAGAGTAAGGAAAGGATGTAAAATTTGGTTTAATTGGGAAGGATATCTGGGAGGGGATTTTGAGTCATATAATAGTTTTTCTTCTTAGCTACCTCCATCCCCAGTACTTTGTCCATTTTTGGAATTACTTGCATTCTACTGCAGGAGTGCTGGGAGTAATAGGTATTAGTTATTTTTTTAATCTCCATGTTTTATTTATTTTTATTTGTTTTATTTTTTATTTTATTTTTTTATTGGAGTGTAGTTGACACATAATGTTACATTAGTTTCAGGAGATTAAACAAATCTCTATGTTATGCTGTCCTCACCACAAGTAAAGCTACCATCGGGCACCATATCACTCTATTATCGTACCATTGACTGTGTTTTCTATGTTGTGCCTTTTCTTCTGTGACTTATTCATTTTATAATAGGAAGCCTGTATCTCCCACTCTCCTTTATCCATTTTGCCTATCCCCCTCCCAAACCTCTGCCCCTTTGGCAACCATCTTTGTTTTCCATATGTATATATCTATTTTTATCTTTTCTTTGTTTTGTTTTTTAGATTGCACATGTAAATGAAGTCACGGTATTTGTTTTCTCTGACTTACTTCATTTAGCATAAAAACTTCTAGATTCAGGGGCGCCTGGGTGGCTCAGTTGGTTAGGTGTCCAATTCCCGATTTTGGGTTGGGTCATGATCTTGGGCCTGAACCCTAAAACATGGGGCTCCCTGCTCAGCAGGGAATCTACTTCCCCTTTCTCTCTACCCCTTCCCCCAGCTGTGCACTCCTTTTCTCTCTCTAAAAAAATAATAAATCTTAAAAAACAAAAACCAAACCTCTAGGTCCGTTCTTTTTTGTGACTGAGTAGTATTCCATTATACACGCATACACATTGTAGCCTCTTTATACATTCATCCATCAGTGGACACTCTTACTTAGGTTGCTTTTATATCTTGGCTGTTGTAAATAATGCTGCAGTAACCATAAGGATGCATATATCTTTTTCAAATTAGTGTTTTTGTTTTCTTTGGGTAAACACCAGTAGTGGAATTACTGGATCATATGGTATTTCTAATTTCAACTGTCTGAGGGATTTCCATAAGTTTTCCACAGTGGCTTCACCAATTTACATTCCCATCAACAGTGCATGAGGGTTCCTTTTTTTCTACATCCTCACCAACACTTGTTATTTCTTGTCTTTCTGATTCTAGCTATTCTTACTGATGTGAGGTGATATCTCATTGTGGTTTTGGTTGGATTTCCCTGATAATTAGTGATATTGAGCATCTTTTCATGTGTCTTTTGACCAGCTGTATGCCTTTTTTGGAAAAATGTTTGTTTAGATCCTCTGCCCATTTTTTAAATTGGATTATTTGTTTTTTTGGTGTTGAGTTGTATATGTTCTTTATATTTTGGATATTAACACCTTATAGGGTATATCATTTATGAATATCTTTCTGCATTCAGTAGGTTACCTTTTTATTTTGTTGATGGTTTTCTTTGCTGTGCAGAAGCTTTTTAGTTTGCTATAGTCCTGCTTGTTTATTTTTGCTTTTGTTTCCCTTACGTTAGGAGACATATCTAGAAAAATGTTGCTTGGCATGATGTTGGAGACATTACTCTCTATGTTTTCTTCTAGGAATTTTATAGTTTCATGTCTCACATTTAGGTCTTTAGTCCTTTTTGAGTTAATTTTTGAGTATAGTGTAAGAAAGTGGTCCAGTTTCATTCTTTTGCATGTAACTGTCCAATTTTCCTGGCACCATTTATTGACAAGACTGTCTTTTCCCATTGCATATTCTTGCCTCCTTTGTCATAAATCAATTGACCTATAATCATGGATTTATTTCTGGAGTCCTGATTCTGTTCCATTGATCTATGTGTGTATTTTTGTGCCAGTGTCATATTGTTTTGTAGTATATCCTTGAAATCTGGAATCGTGATACTTCCAGCTTTGTTCTTTCTTGAGATTGCTTTGGCTATTTGCTGTAGGAGTGATGGGTATTCCTTAGGAAAAGCTAATTTATCAATCCTAGGAGAGGTATGACAGGAAGCTGTATTCTAGAAATGTTTTTTTGTTGTTGTTGTTGGTTTTTTTTTTTTTTTTTTTGGTTGTTGTTTTAAGATTTTATTTATTCATGAGAGACACAGAGAAAGAGGCAAAGACATAGGCAGAGGAAGAAACAGGCTCCCTGTGGGGAGCCCAATTTAGGACCCAATACTGGAACCCTGGGAACATACCCTGAGCCGAAGGCAGAAGCTCAACGCTGAGCCACCCAGGTGCCCCTATATGGATCTTAATTTATAAGAGGGAGCTCTCCTTAATAAAAAAATAGGATTATATGTTTAAAAAGTAACAAGCAAAAAGTATTACCAGGTAATACCAGGAAGATTATTGATGATTTAAGACTCTACATGTGCTTTAGGAAACTAAATTGCTTAATTCTCTATGGCTTCTGAAACAAAGGGTTGTATTCCATTTGGAAGAAGAGGAGAGGGACAAATATGTTGGCATAGTGTCTCTACTGATGATGTGATAGACTTGCATGTGTTCATACTGAGTGTTTGAATTCTGCAGTCTTAGTTTTTTCAGTTAGTAGCACAAAAGGAAGTTAACTGGGTGAGCCTCAGAGGACTGCTGATTTCTTTAGAATTTTCCCTGTCAGAAATGTTAGAAACTGCCAGTAACCTTTGAGAACTGCATTATTTGTCTTCCTGCCAGAGGCTCTTACAAGCAGCTGATTTTTCACTGAAGAGAGGTGATAGGAAACATCCAAGGGGTTAGCTTGAACTTGGTGGTTATTAGTTGGTAGGAGGTACCTCGAGAGCAGAACTAAAATCTCTAGGTGAAAATTAAAGAAAAGGGGATTTCAAATCAATGTGAGGAAATGACTTTACAATAGGCATTAGTCAAGGCTAGCAAAAAGGGAAGGCTATTTTGTGAAGCAGAGGTTCTTTTCATGACAGATACTAGAGAGATTAGAATAGCCTTTTGAGGGAAATATTTTAGAATAGAGAGCAGTAAACTTTTTCTGTAAAGAGTCAGATAGTGAACATTTTAGGCTTTTGGGCTGTATCACCTTTGTTGCAACTGTTCGACTCAGCCATTGTAGTGCAAAGGCAACCAAAGACAACATTGTACACAAGTGAGCATGGTTGCTGTAGCCTGCTTGGCCTGCCATAACAAAATACCATATTCTGGGTGACTTCAACAACAGACATTGATTTCTTATGGTCTGGGAGCTGGGAAGGCTCAGATCAAGGTACTGGCTGATGGGTTTGTAGAGAGGGCTCTCTTTCTGGCTTGCAGACAGCTACCTTTCTTGCTGTGTCCTCACATGATTAGGGTGATGGGGAGGAAGAAAGAAAAACAGCCAGACAGGCAGACAGAAAGAAAGAAAGAGAGAGAAAGATGAAGGAAGGGAAGGAAAGAAAGAGGTAGATTTCTTCCTTTTAGAAGACCCAGACCTATCAGATTAAGGTCTCACCTTTATGACCTCATTTAACTTAAATACTTCCTAATGACCTTACCACAGTCATACTGGGGAGTTTGGGCTTCCACATATGAATTTTAGAGTGAGGGTGGGGACACACAATTCAGTCCATAGCAACTGTGTTCCAATAAAGTTTTTTTTATAAAAACAGGAGGTAGGTCAGATTTGGCCCAAAGACCAATTGTTTGTCAGCCTATGGTCTAGAGGGAATTAAACACTTACCAGAAAGTAGACTAGGCAATCTGTCAACATACAGTTCAAAAGTTTTATGAATCTGTGCTGCTGTGATTAAAGACTCAGCCAAAAGATATATTTGATGTCTATCTTCACTTGTTATCATTAAAACAAATGCTCCCCTATGTAATTAAACCCTCTCCCTAATGTAAAGATTCTGAGCACCAATAAGACATGGTTTTGGCAGAAATTATTTGGATACAATTGGTGTAATTTAGAAGTTAAGGATTTAGTCTCTAGTTTCAGACTGTCTTGGTTCTTGTCCAAGCTCTGCAACTTACTAACAGTGTGACCTTGGGTAAGTTACCTACCTCCTCTGTGCTTCAGTTTTCTCATCTATACAATGGTGATAATAATAGAATTTACCTTATAGAAATGTTGTGATTCTTATTTTTTATTTATTTATTTATTATTATTATTTTTTAAATGTTGTGATTCTTGAATAAGTTAATGAATGTTGAGAGCATAAAACAGTGCCCAGCTCACAGGAAGTTCTTGGTGTTATCTATTATTATTTCTTTTTTTTTTTTTTTGAGATTTTATTTATTTATTCATGACAGACACACACAGAGAGAGAGAGAGAGAGAGAGGGAGAGGCAGAGACACAGGCAAAGGGAGAAGCAGGCTCCATGCAGGGAGCCTGATGTGGGACTCGATTCCGGGTCCCCAGGATCAGGCCCTGGGCTGAAGGCAGCGCTAAACTGCTGGGCCACCAGGGCTGCCCCTATTATTATTTCTTGAAATAAGAGATAGTAAGGGAAGCAAGGGGACTGTGATAGGGAGCTAAAGGTCACGTAGCTATCAAAGATTTAGGGATATTTTAGAAAATAAATACCTTTGGATCAGATTGTAGTGTGTGTTTTTAGGGATATTTTAGAAAATAAATACCTTTGGATCAGATTGTAGTGTGTGTTTCTGTTTAAAAACAATAAAAATGCTGTAAAAGGAAACTTGAGAGACTTACTATATACTTGATAGGAGAAAAGTATTTTTAACAATCAAGTGTGGTTGTCTTGATATATGTTACTATATCTTAGGAAAACTGGACTCTATGTGTGGGTAAACTCCAGAATTGGCTGGATCAGAACAGATTAATTCAGGGTTCATTGACTAGTGTTCCTAAAAATGGATCATCTAAGGGGCACCTGGGTGGCTCAGTTGGTTAAGCCATCTGCCTTCAGCTCAGGTCACGATCCCAGGGTCCTGAGATAGGGCCCCATGTCTGGTTACCTGCTCAGTGAAGAGTCTGCTTCTCTCTCTTCCCCTCCCTGCGCCCCTACTTGTGTGCTCTCTCTCTCTCTCTCCCTCTCAGAGAGAGAGTATGGGTGAGAGAGCACAAGTGGGGGTAGCAGCAGAGGGAGAAGCAGACTCCCCACTGAGCAGGGAGCCAGATGCCAGGCTCAGTCCCAGAACTGGAGATCATGACCTGAGCTGCAGGCAGCCTCTTAACTGACTGAGCCACACAGGTGCTCCTAAATAAGTAAGACCTTAAAAAGAGAGAATGGATCATTTTATAAATAAAAACAGTTCTTACGTCTAGGATTAGTTTTAACTTCCATGTACAACCAATCTATCTATGCATTTGATTTTTTTTTAAAGATTTTATTTATTTATTCATGAGAGACACACACAGAGAGGCAGAGACATAAGCAGAGGGAGAAGCAGGCTCCTCACAGGGAGCCAGATGAGGGACTTGGTCCTGGACCTGGGATCATATCCTGAGCCAAAGGCAGATGCTCAACCGCTGAGCCACCCAGGTGTCCCTGTACTTTTGATTGATGTGAGATGCAGATGTGGTCCTACATTTGTGAGGAGTGACAGTTATAAAATCTTTGCTCACTGATCAGTATATACACTTTTCCTTCATTTGCAGCAGAGCCATGTTTTTTAGTCCCCTCCTTATTTGTAGGAGAAGGGTCTCTAAGATATTTCCCAGCTGATAACCTCCTTCTGTCCCTTCTTCACAGAGAAAAATAGAAGCCTCTAAGCATGAAATTCCTTAGTTTCTTGCCATAGATCATACAAAGCTAAGTGCATCTGCACCAGTCAACCGTTCTCCTTTCTGTGGCTGTAAGGAATGAGAACTCTTGTTGGTGGTTCTGACATCTTGCCTACCCAGCCTTTTTGGATACTTCCTCCCTGGTTTCTCCCGTGAAGCCTAAAAAATGTGGATCTGTTTTTCCACTCTACTCTTGCCCAAAGCCTGCTTTGACATGTCTTACTTTACAACCAAAACCAAAACAGATTCAATTCTGGAGACATTAAACAATATAAGTTTAATGGATGATGGAGGAAGGGGTTATATTGCATATAATGTAAAACGCTACTTCAGAACTCCCTTGAAACATTCTACCCCATTCACAAACTCCACTCCCAAAGTGTTATTCCTTGGCAGCTGTCTCATCTTTCTTTTCTCCCTGTGACCTTCCTCTTCAGCTTGACTCCCTTTTTCTTTTCTTCCTCTCTGTTGCAAGATTTTCCAAGTGGCACCTTCTATCCCTTTTGCACAGACAGAAATTTCATGTCTCTGCTTCTTTTGTTTTTATCCTGCTGTATCATTGTGATGGGCCCTTTGTAATTTTTTTTAAAAATACAGATCTGATTGTGTTATCCTTTTTGGTGAAAAATCTCTAGCGGCTCCTCATTGGTCTAGGATAGAGTTGCCAGACTCCTCACATGAGCTGAACCCTGCTTACTTCCTCAGTAACACGGATCTCCCTCTCTGACCAGTTTCATTATTGTTCAATTTTTTTTTAAAGATTTTATTTATTTATTCATGAGAGACAGAGAGAGAGAGAGAGAGAGAGAGAGAGGCAGAGACACAGGCAGAGGGAGAAGCAGGCTCCATGCTGGAAGCCCGATGCAGGACTCAATCTCAGGACCTGGGGATCACGACCTCAGCCAAAGGCAGACGCTCAACTACTGAACCACCCAGGCTGCCCTCAAGTTTTCGTTAATGGCATTGTTCTCCTCAGTCATGGCTCTTCACCCTTTCTTTTCATTGTGCCTAGAATACTTCTCATCTGCCTCTGAATTTAGCTAAAGCATCCTCCTGGGCCCAACTAGATACTGATTTTTCATAAAGGCCTTCCCTCACCCTATGTAAGTGAAGTGACCTTCCTTCCTGTGTATATTTTCTCAGAACAACCTTATATTTCTCCCACCCTGGTATTTTCTCACTTTTATATTTGTCTATATTCCATTAGATTCTTAACTAATGAGGTTAGGGACCATGTTTATCCTGATCACCATGTAATTGCTATCACTTAGCAAAGTACATAGCACATAGAATGTTCTCACTAAATATTTCTTGGTTAAATACATTTAAAATAACAGTTGACTGTTGAACAACCTGGGGATTAGGGGTGCTAATCCCCGTGCAGTTGAAAGTTCACATATAACTTTTTTTTTTTTTGTAAGTTATCTCTACACCCAATGTGGAGCGTGAACTCACAACTCTAAGATCAAGAATTGTGAGCTCTACTGACTGAGCCAGCCAGGTACCCCATTGACTCTCCCAAAACTTTACTACTCCTAGCCTGCTGTTGACCAGAAGCCTTACAAATAACAGATAGAGGTGATTAACAGATATTTTGTATATGCATTATATACTGTACTCTTAAAATAATACCTAACTTTTTTTTTTCCGTATTTCTAAGCTATGTAGTTCAACTGTGAGTTTTTTCAAATTGTCACAAATCTTCAAAAAATTTTTCCAATATGTTTTTTGAAAAAAAGTCCTCATGGGGCACCTGGTTGGTTCAGTGGTTGAACGTCTGCCATGATCCTGGGGTCCTGAGATCGAGTTTTGCATTGGGTTCCCTGCATGGAGCCTGCTTCTCTTCTTTCTGCCTATGTCACTGCCTCTCTCTGTGTCTCTCATGAATAAATAAATAAAATCTTGGGGCACCTGGGTGGCTCAGTGGTTGAATATTGGGTTGCCTGCCGAGAGCCTGCTTCTCCCTCTGCCTATGTCTCTGTCTTTCCTGTGTCTCTCATGAATAAATAAATAAAATCTTTAAAAAAAAAATCTTAAAAAAAATCCTCATATAAGTGGACCCGTGCAGTTCAAACCAATGTTGTTCAAGGGTCAACTATATATTTGTTTTATTCATACCTAATTCTACTACATCTAAGTTTATACCTTATTATATGGCTTTAAAACTGAATTTGGGGATGTCTGAGCGGCTCAGCGGTTGAGCATCTGCCTTTGGCTCAGGACATGATCCCAGGGTCCTGGGATCGAGTCCCACATCAGGCTCCCTGCGTGAAGCCTGCTTCTACCTCTGCCTATGTCTCTGCCTCTCTCTCCGTGTCTCTCATGAATAAATAAATAAAACCTTTAAAATAAAAAAATAAAATAAAAACTCTGTATTTTTACTTTGTCTTATGAAAAGGAATAAGCATGTATCAATCTTAGAAAATCTATTATATTTTCATTTGTGACATTCTACTCATGTCCTATTTATAAAGTTTTTATGACTTAATGATTGTCACATTTTTAGAGTAGAAGTATATAAGACACATACTTTTGGTTATTCTTCTTCAAAATGAATGATGTAATAAAACACAAAAAAACAAAATGAATGATCAAGCTCCCAAGATTAAATGAGAATTTCCACTGGACTTTTTGTCATGACTGCATCTGTGGAGTGCTTATTAGTTTAGAAGCTGCTTTTTAGTCTTTTCTTCAATGAATCCTAAGAAGTGTAGCAATAATGTGGGGCATATTTCATATATATATGTGTGTATATATATACATATATATGTATGTGTGTGTATATATGTTTCTTTTTTTTTTTCTCTATGCCTTAGATAACCATACCCAGGTGTGGAGTCTTGAAATAGAGTCTTCTTTTGATGTTGTCAGCCCAAAGCCAATTTCTGGTCAAGTGATCGTATCCATACCTAAACTGCAAACACAGCAGACATACAGCATTGAACTTCAACCTGGGGAAAGGATTGTTGAGCTATTTGTGAAAATTAATAAGGTGAATGATGGCACTTCCTCAGAATCACCAGATGAAAAGCAGTACTATTCAAAAGAAATGGCTAGAAAGAGGGGACTGAGTATGAAATAAAAATATACCTTTCTATTTTCTCCTTCACTTTTAACCTCTCATATATTTTGTGTGTTATGAACTAAGGAATGATATTCCCAAATTTTAAGATTAAGAAAATGGAGAATATGTGATTTGGCATACTTTTATCTCAAGAAGTCAGCTGTTTTGTATCTTAATTTTTCTGTACTGTTTGCAGTATCCTAAATCCAAAATACATTTTAAGCATTAAATTTAAATACAGTGATTACTTTTGGTACGTATTAATTATTTTAAATATTGGTGCTTATTTTACATGCAGAATTCTAAATCTAAACTCATGATCTTTCATGGGTTGAAGTGAGCTGGATTTTCCCTTTTCCCTTTCCTTTTTTTATTCCTCTGATTGATTGTTGTGAACTGAACAGGATGAAGTAAAGCAACATTCAGTGACTATTCAGATAAAGTGAGAACTCCAAACAATTTCTAGTTCTGGGCTTGAAAGAAGAGTCAACCTCAAAGTCCAATTCTTAGTGTTAATAATACAGAGTAAATGTAAGCTTCAGTGTTGGAAATAATTGTTTCTCTGAAAACCTATGTTATTCTATTCTTTTCTTTTCCTTTTGGTGTATTAATCCATGCTAAACACCTAGCATGTTGATTTTTAAATATTATCTATGGAATGGTATAATTTGGCATAATATAGAACCTAGAATTTCTGTGTTTGACTCTATGAAACATTGATATAATACTCATAATCACTATATTATTTTGATGAAAATTTGCCACAGATTACTTACAATTACTTACATTGTTTCTTGAAAGAATGTTACTGTAGAAACTTGGTGGCCTCGTGGACATGGACACCAGACTGGATACAACATGACAATTCTTTTTAAACTGGTTAGAGGCTTAAGTATTGAAAAATCAACTAAGGTAAGCAAATGCTTTAAAATATTTTGTGAGGAAAAAAGTATGTTTCTTGTTAGAACAGCCATATAGATCTTTGTAAGAAAAGAAACCAGAAGAGCTCCTGTGATCTCACTCACTCAGAGAGCCATTAGTGACAGTTACATGCATTCCAAAGCTTCTCTGTGTATCTATATTTATAAATGGATCAGACTTTACATGTTATTTTATTTATAAATATTCTCCTGTGTTTGTAAATTGTACATTGTATCAAAGTAATACATATGTATAATTTTAAAGCTCAGATATTATCAGAAGGTAACAGGGTACCTTGCCCATCCCTTCTTATTCCTATTTTCTATTCCTCAGAATCAATCATTTTTAACTTTTGTTTATTTCTTCTGTTTATTTTCATTTTCCCAAATAACATGCTTCTACTGGTGTTTTCTAATTTTTCAGTTTGATGTAATATCTACTGACTTCAAACCTAGGGGATGAAGACATAATTCTTTCACATGATTCTCTCTCATGACCCCTGCTTGGCCCCCAGTGTACACATTTTGCCTCCCTCTGCCCTCCCCATGTCATCCAATGGCCATTTTTGTTACTTTAGTATTCAGTGTTTACATTATTATATTACAAATACACTATTCAAAGCTGAAGCACATGGTATATTAAAATCATATTTTCTTTCTTTTGCAACTTTCTGTTTTCCTCAGAGTTAATAATTGTCTCATGTTACCAGTTGCTTTGTTTTTCTTTTATCTTCCCCTAAATCAGGTACAAACTCTCTTACATACTTGAAATATCCTTAAATTTAGTCACACTCCTAGATGCTCTATCCATTGTTTATTACTATTATTATTCTTTTAATTTTTGTTATCTCTCAAAACTCTCTCTTCTAGAGCCATTTCTAGAGTAACCAAGGAAGAGCATCTCCCTGATCTTAACTTGGTTACTCTCTAGATCTTCTACTTAACTGTTGTCTTGGAACTTCCTTTTATTATTCTTGGAATTTTCTTCATTTGTCTTCTAGGAATTCTAGGTATTCCCTTCATCTTTTCTTCTGGATTAAACATGGAACCCTGTTTCTTTGGACTTATTGTTTATCTTTTTTTAAATTTGACTTTCCACTTTTGCTGACTTTCCACTTTTGCTGATACACTTTTTCCAATAGATTCCTGAGAACAGCTGAGTGAAGTAAGTCAGTCGGAGAAGGACAAACATTATATGTTCTCATTCATTTGGGGAATATAAATAATAGTGAAAGGGAATATAAGGGAAGGGAGAAGAAATGTGTGGGAAATATCAGAAAGGGAGACAGAACGTAGAGACTGCTGACTCTGGGAAACGAACTAGGGGTGGTGGAGGGGGAGGAGGGCGGGGGGTGGGAGTGAATGGGTGACGGGCACTGGGGGTTATTCTGTATGTTAGTAAATTGAACACCAATAAAAAATTAAAAAAATAAAATAAAATAAAATAAATAAAAAAATAATAAAAAAAAGATTCCTGAGAACAGGTGTGTAGGAGATAACATTTTTGAGAACTTGGAAACATGCAAATACATAAAGTCTATCCTCACAGTCACTTGATAGTTTGGCTGTGTATGGGAGTCTAGGTTGGAAATAATTTTCCTTCAGAATCTTGAAGACATTGTTTCATTAGCTTTCAGTATTTTTGTTTTGAAATATAATTACATTCTAATTTTCGTTTTCTTGTATAGGACTATGTTGGCTTCTGGAAGCTTTTAGGATTTATTTATCTCTAATAATCTAAATTTAAACATTTGAAAATGAGTGGATTTTTGTTGTACTTGTTCTTGTGCTAGTTATCCTTATGGGCTCTTCCAATTTAGAAACTCAATCTGGAAATTTTCTTATATCTTTTATAGTTTTTATTCATCTTTGTTTTAATTTTTTGATACAACTGTTAATCAGATATTGGCCCTCCTAGACTGAGCAATATTTTTAGATTTTCCCCTCTGTATTCCATCTCATCTTTTTATTCTGTCTTTTGGTCTCTTGTTATTCCCACTAGAGATCTTCCTTGAGTGCCTGGTGATCCTTGGTGTCCATTCTGAAGATTAACTCACAAAAATACAGATAAGAAGTCCTATAAGAGCTTCAATATTTGTTATTCAAATGGAAACCCAGCTTTATCATGTGGTGATGCCCACATATCAGTAGCTATAGATCGTGTGTGTGTGTGTGTGTGTGTGTGTGTGTGTGTGTGTGTGTGTGTGTTTAGCTTTGCCAGTGAGGACATTCTCCACTTTCCTGCCTGGAGAATATAAGACTGGTTGTTACCATTCAGGGAATCTAGTGGCAGAAGAGGACTAAGGTTCTGACATGCAGCATGTAGTTTCATCGGTTCTCCTTCTCTCAGTGTGCTTTGTATCTTCAAACCTCTTTGATTCTGAAAGGTAAATGATAGGTGAGACTCAGGATCCCTTTTCCAAACAGTGTACTTGAGTTCTGCTTTTAGAATTAAAATACCTTATGTAGGTCATTATACATAAAGCTGCCTTTTCATGTCACTTTAAAAATTCTAAAATTGAGTCAAGATCAAAACTGGAGTGATCTAGAGAGGACAATGGGGAAAAGTAGTCCCTGTACTCCAAAATACTGCTCTCAAAGTAACTAGAAAAATCTCTGCCCCCTCCTCCATCTGTCAGGGACTATTATTAAAAAAAATACAATAAAAATGTTTCCTCCTGAAAGTATAACCATCTATTTTTGTCTCTAAATCTGTGAATAAACCTTGTGGTAATCTTAGCTAGAGGATATTGAAAGGAAAATATATCTTTAGTCTAAAGAAATGACTAAATCCTGCCTGGTTTGAGATACAGCACTAAGGATTAGAAAGAATAGCACTTTGGAATTTATTAGCTATAGGCTACTTATTTAATCCTTCAAGTTTCATTTCCTTACATGTAAAATGGGGCAGTAAAGATGAAATAACCTGGATCTAGCTTATAATAGTGTATTGTAAATAGTACTAATCTTAATCCCTTTCATAGATCTCCTCCTTCCCCCAACAGCAACCTTTGGTGTTTGCAGTTGGCTGGTGTTATACTCTGGTGTCAACCCTTATATTTGGTGTTACCTCTTCTTGGAGCCAGACACCATGCTAAATATGGAAATTAGAAGCTCATTATCTATTTTTTCTTTGTTTAATCATGCTCTATATTTTCTGAGACATTGTGAGTGTGTGTGTGTGTCCACAGCATATGTAGGGAGAATATCCTAGAATTGTCTAAAGGGCCAAAACATTTATTCTTATTCTAACCTTCTTGGTGGAAGATGTCTGCTCTCTCACATGTTGAATTGTTGTGTGTTATTTTCATGAAAGGAAGAAGAACTTCTATGTTTTTTTGTTTGTGGGAAATAATTCTTTTCATTCAGGCTACTATGGTTGCATTATTGTTTATTACATTTGTTTATTTATTTTTCTTTTTTCTCACCCAGTTACCACCCCCCACACACACACTGTTTATTACATTTAAAGATGCCATTTTTCAAATTGGCCAGCAACAGGAGAGAAAGAAGATGTATTTTCCCATGCTTTATATTAATGTGTACCTGTGAAGTGTACCCTTTGTGGCAACTGTAGAGTTTGTTATTTTTGAGACTCATTCATTCACTAAATACTTAGGGAACATCTGGGTTTCATCCACTTTGTTAGGCTCTGGTGATAGAGCAGTGAATAAGACATTATTTCCATTTGCCTCTTAGTTCTTAATAAACCTAAAAATTTGGTTTGGAAATTAAATAATTAAACAAGCAATTGTAATAAGCACTCTAGAGAAACATAGAGTATTGTAGAAGCACCAGAGCGGGAACATCCTGGGAAGATTCCTATAGAATGGTATCTGTGTTCTAAGGGACAAGTAGAATTTGACCAAACAATGTGGCAAAGAGGTAGAGGGACAAGAATATGTCGTGGCCCAGGAACTTGAAGCAATATTATGTGATTTTGGAAGTGAAAGTCATTTCAATGTGGCTGCATTTGAGTTTGAAGTAGAACAAGGGGTGTTTTAAAGGTAGGCTAAGGGCAAGATTGTGTAGGGTCTAGTAAGCCATGTGAAGGAACTGGACTGACTGCCTTGAGGGCAGTGGGAATTCTATGAAGGATTTTAAGGAAAGAGCGTGATCATATTTGTTTACAAGGATTGTGCAGGTCAGATTGGAAGAATGACAAGAATGGGAGGCCACTAGAGGACTGTGGTGGTGGGCAGCCCGGGTGGCTCAGCAGTTTAGCGCCGGGTATGTTCTCATCTGCTGTTTATTCCCTTTAGTTTATTTTTATTTTCAGTTATTGTATTCTTCAATTTTGTTTGATCTTTCTTTCGTCTTCTTCTTTTATTCGGTTGGCGGTTGGAGGCGGCGGAGGAGGGAGGGGAGGAGTGAGGAGGAGCGTGAGGGAGGAGGGCGGGGAGGGAGGCGGCGTAGGGGAGATAGGCGGAGGGGGGAGAGGAGGGGAGGCGGCGGAGGAGGGCTGGAGGCGGCTGGTCGGGTATTTTGGCGGGAGGGAGTCGTGGCTGATGGGCGGCGTAGAGGATGAGGGGAGGCGGGAGTCGGCGTGTAGGTCTTTGGCTTTCTTCTTTGTATCTTCTTCTTCTTTTCTTCCTCCCTCTTCTTCTTCCTTCTTCTTCTTCTTTTTCTTTCTTCTTTCTTCTTCTTTCTTCTTTCTTCTTCTTCTAATGTATCTCTTTGTTGAAATTCTCACTGAGTTCATCCACTTCCTCAGTCCAGGGCGTGATCCTGGAGACCTGGAACGGAGTCCCGAGTCAGGCTCCCTGCATGGAGCCTGCTTCTCCCTCTGCCTGTGTCTCTGCCTTTCTCTCTGTGTCTCACATGAATAAACAAATAAAATCTTAAAAAAAAAAAAAAAGAAGAAGAAGAAGAAGAGAAGACTGTGGTGATGATCCAGGCACAAGATGATGATTGCTCAGTCTGTAGAATTGCTGAGGAAATAGATTTGAGAGAGATTTAGGAGTTAATACCATCAGACTTGTTGATGTAGATATGTAGAGAGAAGAATGAGTTAACATTGGTTCTTAAGTTGCTGTTTGGGTCACTTAAAAGGCCGCATTTCTGTTCTTTGAACTCAATTACTCAGACAGAAGAGCAGGTTTGAGGGACAGGATGGAGTGGAAATTATTTCTATGTTAGATGTGTTTTGTATGGAGTGATTAAGAGATACCTAATAATAAGGAATAATATTCAATGGGCATTTCATTATATAGGTCTGAAGCTTAGGTATTAGATCTGGATTAAAGATTAGATGATATAGAAGTCAACAGAATAAGTTAATTGTAGTCATGGGAGGCGATGAACTACTTCAAGAACTGCATAGAGAGGAGCTCTAGAACAAAACTCCAGGGAATCATAATAATGAAGCAGGAAGGGAGAAAAAATTTCCTATAGAGGATTGAAGAAGAAATGACCAAAGAAGTAGAGGCAAAACCAATTGAGTGGGGAGTCACAGAAGCCAGAGGAAGATAGTATGAGAAGCAAGAATGTTTTAAAGAGTGTTAAATCCTGCAAGGAACTCAAGTTAGAAAAGGAGTGAGAAAGATCCCTTAGGTTGGTAATAAGGAAATGACTGCTGGACCAGACCAGAATGGATGTCAGAGTGCAGTGGGTCAAGAAGTGACTGAAGGTGAGGAAGTAGAGACAGTGAGAATAGACGACTGTGAGAAATGATTCGTGGGAATCACATCTGAGCCAAGTGGTAGTGATGGCCAATTGGGGTCAGAAGACTGGCTACATACCAGCACTGTGCAAATAAGTAAATATATTGAACTACTGAGATCCAGATTTTTCATGGTTGGAGGAAGGTGGAGAGAAAAGAGAAAACCAGAATGGATTGGAATTGGAGCTAATAGTGTGAACTCATGATTTTCAGCATATGTAGATAAAAATAGAAATATACAGATGTAAATGCATGTGTGTATATTTACACACACACATTTCTTTGCTCTTTCCAGGCCTTCCCAGAGGTCTTGAGAATAGTGGCACTCTGGTAACAATGAACAGAACTAGTGTTCAGATCTTGGTTTTTAAATTATACTGTCTACTTAAAGGGATCAGGGCTTTTCAGGGAAGTGATGGAGGCTGGGGCTGGAGCTTAGAATATCTTGCTGCACTAGAAAATAAGAAGGTACTCAAGAATGATTGGATAAGTTGGGGCACCTGGGTTGCTCAGTTGGTTAAGTATTAGACTCTTGATTTCAGCTCAGGTAATGATCTTAGGGTTGTGAGATCAAGCCCTGTGTGGGGCTCTGCTCAGTGGGGAGTCTGCTTAAGATTCTCATTGTCTTTCTTACCCCACTCCCAGCTCACATGCACACACACACTCTCTCTCTCCCTCAAATAAATGAATAGAATCTTAAAAAAAAAAAAAAAAGAATGATGGGATAAGTCAGAAGGATATTGGAACCAGTTTAATGTGCCAAATCTGAGAAAATTGAAGCATTAAAATAAAAGAGTGGTAGTAAAAGATTATAACCCATTTAACAAGTAAATGAGAGAAAGGAAAGTGATTCCTTAAAGAGGATAATCAACTAATAAATGTAGAAGGAATAATGGAACTAGAATAATAATCATTTGATAACTACTGTGGTTATAAGTAATTCAGGTAAGAAATATGAATAAATGCTGAAACTGAGGGTAAAAGTGGCATGAAAAATGAGATATTTACATAGCCTCAAAGCATCTCTCAGCAAACTATTTATAATTACAGTGGAGAAAAAAATGCAGTGAGGAAACTTAGCAGACACTATCTTGATTAAGTGATTAAGGTTATCACCACCAACATGACAAAGTGACATGGTGTCCACCCAACAGGCTGCAACAAGAATTTAGAATCACTTTTGTGATAGTCCTGCCAAAGCAGATAACCTGGATCTAACCCAGAGGAAGCATCAGGCAACCTAAATGAGCTTTAGGAGCTAAAACCTTCAAATGTACTTCAATCTACTATAATCTTAAAAAATGTCAAGGAAGGACTGAGGAACTAATCCACATTGAAGAGACTAGAGAGATGTCACAGCTGGGTGCAGTGCTTGATCTTTTCTCTTTCTTTCTTTCTTTCTTTCTTTCTTTCTTTCTTTCTTTCTTTCTCTTTTCTTTTCTTTTCTTTTCTTTTCTTTTCTTTCTTTTCTTTCTTTCTTTCTTTCTTTCTTTCTTTCTTTCTTTCTTTCTTTCTTTCTTTTCTGTAAACAATGTCACTGGGACAACTGACAAAACCTAAAGGCGTCTCTCTCTGGGTGAAGGGTATTCGAGAGTTCTTTGCACTATTTTTGCAATTGTTCTGTGACTTCAAATGTTGCAACATGAGAAAGAACACCATTAAAGAGAATGAAGAGCAATGACAACAAAATCCTGATGGGAAGAGTCAGTAGCCAGGGCAAGAGTGAAAACAGTTCAAAATCTGAGAGGTGGTTGAGAGGGCTATCTCTGATAAGGTAGGGGAGGGAGGATGGCGTCACCACAGTAGTGAATGGATTCAGTGTTTTGTTGTCATAGGGGTTAAAGATAAAATAACATATGTAGAGGAGAAGATGGAGCATGAGGATGGAAGTAATTTTGAAGATCTCTAGGACCACTTAAGGCATAGTTTCTTTCTATGGGAATTGCAGCCTCTTCTTTCAGCAGAGTCCAAAGAGGAAAAAGTGAACCTGAACAAGAAAGTTCAGGGAGTTCTGGTCAGGTAACTTTTTTCTCTCCTGGGAGCTAGGATGTAATGTCTTGTTAAGAGGAGTGGAGGGCAAGTTAGAAATTTGAGAAAGTGAAGCCTTGAGATAAGCTAGTCTAGAGAAAAGGCTAAAGCAATATGATGGGATTCTGGGGCAGCATTGAGGGCCCACCTGAGGCTGAAAACTCTGAATCTCTTTATCTGAGAATTGTGATACCTTCACTTTGGATAAATTCTGATTTCTGATTGTGACGTGTTTGGGTGGTTTGGTGGTATTGTACAAGGTGTTTTGGTGTGCACTGTGGTTTCAAATTGGACCCTCTGCCTACCCTGCTTGTACTCATGCCAATGAAATCCCTTGTATTTGAGCAACGCTTTAAAGTTTGAGGTGAGGGACACCTTGGTGGCTCAGTGGTTGAGCGTCTGCCTTTGCCTCGGGTGATGATCCCGGGGTCCTGGGATCGAGTCCTGCATCAAGGAGCCTGCTTCTTCCTCTCCCTATGTCTCTGGCTCCCTCTGTGTGTCTCTCATGAACAAATAAATAAAATTTTAAAAAAAGAAATGAAGTTTGAGGTGAGGCTTGGATCCAAAACTAGATATCTTTCCATGATATGATTTTTTAAAATGGTCTTGTTATTTCTAGAATGTTAAGAGGAATAGTAGTTCTGTCATATAGGAGTCTTAAGGTACTGTTTTAGTTAGCCTGTTAAAACCTTACTATAACATTTTAATCAGTTTGGTATTCTTCTCAGAAGATGGCCAAGAAGGTGATTAAAGAAAAAAGAGGATAAAGGAATAAGGTATTTTACCTTGGAGAGCTGAGGACGTGTTTGCTAATTCTTTAACTTGTTATTCTTGAAATTTTTTATTCGTCTGTAATAGGACAGAGGTGGAGAAGGAAGTGAACTTAAAGTGGAGCATGTGAGACCAAGGTCACCCATGGGAGTAGCTGTGTGGTAGTCAAGGTTGTGCACACTAGAGTGGGCAACTGAGGAACACCTCAGCATTCATTTGCAGTGGGAACTTTGAAAAGTATTTATGTCTATTAGACTGGGATGGTAGAAGTTGTATTAGATGATCTCTTGTGCCTCCCCATGATTCTGTGATTGCCTAGAATGAAATACAAATTTGAGCTCTTTGCAAGGTTCAGGAATCAGTGTTTGCCTTTGAAATTTAGATTAAAAGTATAGATTAATTTCACGTTTTGTAAGTGAAAGATAATACCTAATTCACCTTTGTTTCCAGGGTGGTTCTTACAGGAAAATAAGTATCTTGCCAGTCCTAAATTTCTTCATGGTTTCAGACTTGCCAGTGTTTCAGCAGGCAAGGAATTTGACAGCTATCTGCCATCATTATCTGTGTCTTGCTCCTATTTCTTTGGTGGGAATGCACCAGATTGGGATTTCTTTTCTTCTTTTTTAATTGAAGTAGAGTTGACACGCGATGTTACATTAGTTTCAGGTGTACAATGTAGCGATCGGACAGCTCTGTATTATATGCTATCTATGCTCACACATGTAACTACCATCTGCCACCATATGATGCTATTACAATACCATTGACTCTATTCCCTATGCTGTATCTTTTTTTCTACATGACTTATTCATTCTATAACTGGAATCCGGTATCTCCTACTTTCCTTCACCCATTTTGCCCAACCTCATACCCCCTCCTGTCACTTTGTTCTCTGTATTTACGGGTCTGTTGCTGCTTTTGTTTGTTTTGTTTTTTAGATTCCACATGTAAGTGAAATCATATGGTCTTTGTCTTTCTCCGTCTGACTTATTTTTACTTAATAACTTCTAGGTCCATTCATATTGTTAAATTGGAATTTCTTTTTATTTTCTATTTATTGTAAATTGTAACACACATGCAGAAAAATACACAGAACATATGTGTAATCTAATGATTTCTAATGATTTCTAATCAATCATTAAGCATTAATGAATTCTAATGATTTCTAATCATTCATTAAGCATTAATGAATGATTAGAAAAAGCACATTTATGTAACGCGTCATCCTAATCACGAAATAGAGCATTGCTTATCCCTCTGGAGGTCCCCCTACCCTTTGTGAGCCCTCCCCAATCACTGTGCCTTCCTCCTTCTCAAAGATCCACTATCCTGCCATCTAACACTGTAGTTTATTTTTGCCTGTCTTTAACCTTTATGGACATGGAACCACATAGTATGCATTCTTTTGTGTCTAACTTGACTCAACATTGTATTTGTGACATTTAGATATGTTGTCAGATATAGCTGTAGTTTATTTATATTGCTGTGTACTATTTCAGTGTTTTATACATTCTGCTGTTAAAATTTAGGTACTTTCCAGTTTTGGCTATTCTGAGTAATGCTGCTATGAGCATTATTGATTCAAAGCACGTATGCTCCCAACAGCATTTCTGCCGGGACTGGAATCACAGGATCATAGGGCATGTGTAGGTCAGCTGTGATAGCATGCTAAACTGCCTTCCAAAGTGCTTGTATTTCACTTTTACTCCATATACTCACATGCTCCCCAGCACTAGGTATTGTGTCAGGACTTTTGTTCTTATCACTGGCCCTTCCTTATCTCACTGCTATTGCTCTTGTATTCTGGTGGTTCTATTATGATCTTAAAACATAACATAAAAGAAAATGTAACATTACATAAAATTGGTTTATGTAAAACTATTCCTATTTTAAAACATCTTATTGAAATCCATCGTGCTTCAGTTTTCTTTCGTGACTCTCTTCCATTGAGATTAGACATAACACATTTTAATTTTTTGTTTACTGAGTATGTCTCAAGACAGCAGCACAGTTGACTCAGACAAAAGACCTTAGGGAAGTTATAGATTTTAGATGCAGCCCATGCAGCAGAGATGTACTGGATCTAGTAGGAGGGGAAAGGCTGACTACATTTCTTTCTGAACACAAAAAAAATCTTGATGATTGAAATTTTTTTATTGTTGAAAGAAATAACTCTGAGACACATCTGTAAGTATGAAGAGAAATAATATGATGAAAATATAGGAAATTTTAAAATAAATTACGAAATAAAAGATAGGCATTGGGATATTATAAATTCTGTCCAACAAGTCATTTCAGGGACTCTAGAATGTAAGTCTGGTAGAGTCTGCTTTCTTTTAACAAAGGAAGTTTTGTGTAGAAGTGTAATGAGAGAGGCTACTTTGGGTAAATTGGAAAAAAAAATCTTCCTAATCACTGTTTTGCCATTTTCTGCCCAGGTTTATTGAATATTTTTATCCTACTAATTGATTATACTGAATTCCTACCTAAGACGTGTTAAAGACGTAATAAATATTTTTAAAGGACTAATATAGTTTACCTTTCTGGAAAAATAGGAACTCAATTAGTTGATACTTCTCTTTAGCATAACTTACTTTATATGACTCTCCCATGTATTCCCTATGTAAGGCAAATCTTGCTAAAAGCAACAGAAGGTAGTTGCTTATATTTGACCCAGCATCAGTATTCTCCAATTAAATTATTGTAGGGAAATAGAAGAAACAATGTAATAATATGTAGTCCACAATTAGAAATTGTATTGCACAGTTTCTAAGTCAGAGGAGGTAAAAAATTGCCCCTAGCTATCACAATTAGAAAAATAATGGAGACTTAACTTCTTTTTTTTTTTTTTCCAAATTTTGCTTTGTTCTTTTTTTTTTTTTTTTAATTCCCAGTTTCATCTTTGCAGTACCTATAGTGCAGAAAGAGAGCACAATACCAGTGAGATGTTTTTCTTTTTTCTTTCTAAGTGCTACTCTTGGCTCTCTAAAGACCTTAGAAGTACATAGCCAAAAAATATGGAATTCAGAATAATCAAGGTGTATTTCTGACCACTCTGTACTTCTGATCAATACTGAGAGTTTATAGAGATTGTGAAGTGTGTCTCCCTCTGTGTGTCCTAGGTTTCCTAACATAACAAATGGAATAGCTTAGAACAAAAGAATTTACTTTCTCATAGTCCTGGAGGCTCAAAGTCCAAAATCAAGGTGTTGGCAGGCCATGTTTCTTCTAAACATGGGCTGCCATGTTGTATCCTTCCTTGCCTCTTCTAATTTCTGGTGGTTGTGGGTAATCCTTGGCATTTCTTGGCTTGTAGGTAGGTTACTCTTATCTTTGCCTCTGTCATCATATGGCCTTCTCTCCATGTGTGTCTCTGCATTTCTTATAAGGATGCCAGCCATTGGATTAGGGCCCATCCTAATCCAGTATAACCTCATTTTAATAACTAATTATATCTGTAAAGACCCTATTTCCAAATAAGGTCACATTCTGAGTTTCTGAGTGACATAAATTTTGAGGAACGCTATTCATCTCAGTAAATTTCCCTCTTGTCTTTCTTCCTGTCCAATTTTAATTAAACATTTCCAAAATGGTTATTGGTAGTGGCTTACCCAGACCGGGTCATGGGAGCAGTTAGCCCTGGGTACAGGCATTAAGTCGTTGCATGTGTGTAGACTACAGGTTGGCCTGTATTTTACTATTAGATATCTGGCAATTCTATACAATGTCAGTGATTAAATACTCCTCCCTGCAAAATCTTTTCTTGGTCTAAGTTTTATCCATCTGTGGGATTATTCCTGAGTTTTAATAACATATGTAGGCTTCAATTTAGCACATTTTTATTAATTTCTTTAATAAAGGTTATATTCTACCTAGAAGTAAATTTGGAGAACTCTTGGTTATATAGTTGTCCCCAGGATAAAGAAGACTCAGCTGCATATAGTCATTTTGAAAGTAAGTTTATTACAGTTTAAAATAGTTTAAACTTGTTTTGTACATGGTTTATATACAAAGTCTCTATCTTATTACGTATTCTTACATTTAAAAGTAGTTCGGAAACAATAACAGCAGAGTGATTATAAAAAAAAAACAGAAGCTCAGCATGAGCTACTTCAGTGTGAACTCTTGGAATTTTTATTTTTATGCTTAAAATTTTAAATAGAAATAATTAATAAGCTGAACTTATTATTCATTACAAGTAAAATTATTCATTACATGTAATTATTCATTACAAGTAAAAACTTCAATGTAGGGGCACCTGGGTGCCTCAGTTGGGCATCCAACTCTTGATTTTTGACTCAAGTCATGATTTCAGGGTTATGGTATTAGCCCCACTTTGGGCTTCACACTCCCCAAGAGTCTGCTTGGGATTCTGTCTCTCCCTCTCCCTAACTTCCCCCCGCCCCACTCATACACATGCTCTCTCTCTCTCTCAAATAAATAAATAAGTCCTTTTAAAAAATTAAAAACTTCTGCTCTGTCAAAGACAATGTCAAGAGAATGAGAAAACATGTCGCAGATGGGAGAAAATGTTTGCAAAAGACCTATCTTGTTGAACAAAATACGTGAAGAACTCTTAAAACTCAGCAATAAGATGATAACCCAGTTAAAAAATGGGCCAAAGATCTTAATAGAAACTTGGAAGAGATACAGATGGCAATTAGGCATATGAAAAAATATTCCATATTATATGCCATTAGGAAAAATGCAAATTAAAACAAGACGGCTCTATGCATCTGTTAGAATGGCCAAAACATGGGGCACCTGAGTGGCTCAGGTCATGATCCTGGGGTCCTGGGATGGAGCCGTAATCTGGCACCCTGTTCAAGGGGGAGTCTGCTTTGCCCTCTTCCTCAGACCCTTCCTGCTGCTAGTGATCTCACTCGCTTGGCTCGCTCTCTCTCTCTCAAATGAAAAAATTTAAAAACCAAAAAAAAAAAAAAAAAAAAAAGAAAATTAGAGTGGCCAAAACTTGGAACAGTGACATTTCCAAATGCTGGTGAGGATGTGAAGCAACAGGAGCTCTCCTTCATTGCTGATGGCAATGCAAAATGGTACAGTCAGTCACTTTGGAAGATAATCTGGTAGTTTCTTATAAAACTAAGCATACTCTTACCATATGATCCAGCAATTGATCTGCTCATTGTTTATCCAACGGACTGAAAATTTATGTCCACACAAAATCCATCTCTGTTTACAGCAGCTTTATTCCTAATTGCCAACACTTGGAAGCAAACAAATGTCCTTCTGTAAGTGGAATGATAAACCTGGTAGATCCAGACAATGGAGTATTAGTTAGTGCTGAAAAGAAATGAGCTATTAAGCTCTGAAAAGACTTGGAGGAAGCTTAAATGATGATTACTAAGTGAAAGAAGCCAATCTGAAAGGGCTCCATATGGTATGAATCCAAGTATATGACATTCTGGAAAAGATAAAACTGGAAACATTGAAAAGATCAGTGGTTGCTAGGGGCTGTAGGGAGGAGGTACAGAGGGATGAATAGGTGGTACATACTGGATTTAGAGGGCAATGAAACTACTCTGTATGACACCATAATGATACATGTTATACATTTGTCCAAACCTATAGAATGTAACACACTATGAGTGAAGTATAATGTAAGTTGTGGTCTTTGGGTGATAATGATGTGTTAGTATAGGTTCATCAGTTGTAACCAATGTACCACCATAGTGGAGGATGCTAGTAATGAGGAAGGCCATGCACTGTGGGGCAAGGGGTATATGAGAAATTTCTGTATCTTCCCCTCAATTTCGCTGTGAATCTTAACTACTCTAAAAAAAATTAAGTCGTTAAAAAACCTAAATAGAGGATAGTGTGAACTGGGATGTATAATATGTAATATTTTATTTGGCAAGTGCATATTTGAATTCATATGTGAAATATTTTACTAATTTTTATATCTTTAGAATTGAAATTCTTTACTTGTTAATTTTTTCTTCCAATTTTTTATTTAAATTCTAGTTAGTTAACATATAATGTAATATAGGTTTCAGGAGTAGAATTTAGTGATTTATCACTTACGTATAACACTCAGTGTTCATCATAACAAGTGCCCTCCTTAATACCTATCACCCATTTAGCCCTTCCCCACCCACCTCCCTCCATCAACCCTCAGTTTATTCCCTATCATTGAGTCTCTTTTTTTTTTCATTGAGTCTCTTGTAGTTTACTTCCCTCTCTCTCTCTCTTTTTCCCTTCCCATATGTTCATCTGTTTTGTTTTCTAAATTCCACATGTGAGTGAAATCATGGTATTTCTGTTTCTCTGACTGACATATTTCACTTAGCATATACACCCTAGTTCCATCCACACCATTGTAAATGGCAAGATTTAATTCTTTTTTTAAAAAAAAATATTTATTTATTTTAGAGAGAGCATGGCAAGCAGGGGGAGGGGCAGAGGGAGAGGGAGAGAAACAGACTCCCCTTTGAGTGCAGAGCCTGATATAGGGCTCAAACCCACAACCCTGAGATCATGACCTGAGCTGCAGTTAAGAGTTGGATGCTCAACTGACTGAGCTACTCAGGTGCCCCAAGATTTCACTCTTTTTGATGGCTGATTTATATTCCACTGTGTGTGTGTGTGTGTGTGTGTGTGTGTGTGTGTGTATACACACCACATCTTCTTTGTCTGTTTATCAGTCAATGGACATTTGGGCTCTTTCCATAATTTGGCTATTGTTGATAGCACGTGCCACTATAAACATCGGGGTGCATGTACCCCTTTGAATCTGTATTTTTGTATCCTTTGGGTAAATACCTAGTAGTGTAATTGTTGGATTATACAGTAGTTTTATTTTTAGCTTTTTGAGGAAACTCTACTGTTTTCTAGAATGGCTGTATTGTTTGCATTCCCACTAACAGTGTAAGAGGGTTCCTCTTTCTCCACATCCTCACCAACACCTGTTGTTTCCTGTGTTATTAATTTCAGCCATTCTGACAAGAGTGAAGTGGTATCTCATCCTGGTTTTGATTTGTATTTTCCTGATGATGAATGATGTTGAGCATCTTCTTATGTATTTGTTAGCCACCTGAATGTCTTCTTTGGAAAAATGCCTACTCATGCCTTTTGCCCATTTCTTAACTGGATTGTTTTTTGGTTGTTGAGTTTGATAAGTTCTTTACAGATTTTGGACAAAAACCCATTATCAGATACGTTCCATCAGTTGCCTTTTAGTGTTGTTGATTGTTTGCTTCATTGTGAAGAAGCTTTTTATCTTGATGAAGTCTCAGTAGTTCATTTTTGCTTTTGTTTCCCTTGCCTCTGGCAACATGTCTAATAAGAAGTTGCTATGGCTGAGGTTAAAGAGGTTGCTGCCTGTGTTCTCCTCTAGGATTCTGATGGATTCCTGTCTCACATTTAGGGCTTTCATCCATTTTGAGTCTATTTCTGTATATGATATGAGGAAGTGGTCCAGTTTCATTCTTCTGCATGTGGCTGTCCAATTTTCCCAACACCATTTGTTGAAGAGACTGTCTTTTTTCTATTGCATATTCTTTCCTGCTTTGTTCTATGCTTCGTTGACCATATAGTTGTGGGAATTTTTAATTGTTTTAAAACTAAAGAAAGAATGAAAGTGAATTGACATTAGTGGTATGATTTAGTAGTTGCATATATTAAAAATCCCAAAATCTTTTTGATAGTACTTCAGATGCTTCATAGAGATCAAATGTGTAAGTTAATCAGATCTGTTTGTATAAAAGGTGGTAAGAGTTGATATATGGAAGTCATTCTTATATTTCTGGAAATAATGCAGCTGAACTCACAGAGGATATCTTGAAACAACTGGATTGTTGTTTCATAAACCTCTTTTGTGGTCAGTGGATAGGAGAGTGCTGCATATGTGACCAATATTCACATTGGTTTATATAGAAATCAAAGAGATTAATCTCAGATTTTATTTCTGTCTTTGGAAGTCATTCTTTGAACCTTGTGGAATTTTTTTTTTGGAAACATTTCTTCATGTGTGATGTTTTCTGGAACTTTGGAAAAATTTTATTCATTCTTTTAAATCTCACCTCATTGTTGGAAAAAGCTACAGAAAGTCTTTCCTAGACAAGATGGAATGCTCATTATGAGGCGAAGACACAGTAAATTTTGAATGGTTAATCTACACTTTGAAGTACTGTGCGATCCAACAGAATGTTGGATGCATGAGAATCAGCTCAGATTTTGTCTTCTGCTACTGCAGTTTTTCTCTTCTGAATTATCTTTTTTTTCCTGGTGTAGAATTTTAGTTGAGGTTAATCAGATACAAACATATTCACAAATAGCCAGAATTTGCCTTGAACAATGTACAGTGAAATGCCAAGCTTTCAAACTTTTCTTTGACGATAAGTGCCCAGAAATTTTGGTGAAGTCTATTTACTGTACAACAACAAAATGTTAAGAAATGAACATTTACAAAGGAAAAAAGAATCAAATTCTGAAGAAGAGTGTCAGGAGGAACAACAAAAGATGCTGATCTTACATTGCCCAGAGAAATCAAAATAGCCGTGTTGAATACCCTAATCATTTTCACCAAGAACTAGATACTTGTTCTAACTCAATGAATCAAATAATGTCTGTGTTCACTATCATTTAGCCATTTTTTTCTGCTTTAGCTACTTTTAGAAAAAGTGGGAGTTTTTCACCCCAAAGGCATTTGTAAACACTTTGAGTGAATCTCAAAGAAACAATGGCATGGATACTACTGCATTTTTTGGAATTCATTGAGAAGTGGGGTTTTTAGGAATCTCTGTCAGACCTACCTTTATGTCTAATACTTTCCCAAAATATTTGTATAGTTTGGGCTTCATTTGAAAAAAAAATTTTTTTTATTTTATTTCTTTATTCATGAGAGAGAGAGAGAGAGAGAGAGAGAGAGGCAGAGACACAGGCAGAAGGAGAAGCAGGTTCCATGCAGGGAGCCCCACTCAGGACTCGATCCCAGGACTCCAGGATCACGCCCTGGGCTGAAGGCAGGTGCTAAACTGCTGAGCCACCCAGGCTGCCCGAAAAAAACATTTCTAAATTAAAATTAATAAAAGGGGTTCTTCTATCAACTATGCAAGGATAGATTGACAAATCTGGCTATATTCTTTATAAAGCATATACATACAAGGAAGATCAATTTTGACAAAGTTCTTGATATTTTTAGAAGTTAAGGTTCAAAATAACAAGTATTATTCATTTCCATAGTGAACCAATCTATGGAAATGTTATTTACTTTTTTCAAAAACATTAATATAATCAAATACATGAATCCATTAGTTTTCCTTTTTTCTACTCGTATTTATTTTACTTAAAAGTGGTATGATATTATATATAACATTAAATAAAAGAAAGTGCTTTCTGGATAATCATTTCATTTCACTATTATTACTGAAAATAATTTTGTCATGTAAAAAAGTGTTAAAAAGCAATTCTGTCCATTCTGGATCTCTTTTGTACTTCTGGCTACAGAAATACCAGGTAACTATGCTGGTGTAAACTTGTATCTGTTAACTTCTGGTTGTGCTGTCTGCATATTTCTAGGGCGCAACAAAGAGAGACTCTTCTGTGTCATCCTGCACAGGCCTGTGTCAGGAGAGCTCTTTGTGGAAACCCAGCACGTGTTTTCTCAGTGCTTCTGCATGTTAAAGCACTTTCAGAGCAGACAGAAATGTGTTTGATTGTCTCTAAAAATACATAACATAGGTGAAATGATTTTAGGTATATTTTGGAAATCTATGAAAATTATTTGAAAAATATTTCCGGTACCATTTGTCAATTTCTGGAAATAAGGTTCTTCTTAAGAAGAAAATTCTTAATTTTCATCATAGTGATACTATGACAGCTTTTTTAAAAAAAATTTATATATTTGTTTGAGAGAGAGAGAGAGCGAGAGCTTGCATGAGTGGGGCAAAGGGCAGAGGGAGAGGAAGAGAGGGAGAAGCAGACTCCCCACTGAGCACAGAGCCTGACCAACTGGGGACTCGATCTCAGGACCCTAAGATCATAACCTTAGCTGAAACCAAGAGTCATATTTCAACCAACTGAGTCACCCAAGCACCTCAAGTATGACAGCTTTTTAATTATTTGGTTACAAACAGCTGAGAAGGGATATGAAGTTTATGAATCTATGATTCATTACATCATCATCTGGTCTACCAGAGGGAGAAATGTGAGAAGTACAGTATTATCAGACACATACCCCGTAAGCTCTTTAGTTAAGATATTCTTAGCTCTTGTCTAAAAAATGTGTTCACCTATTCTGTACTTTGAAAGTTAATCTATCTATTTAAAAAAATGAAATCATAAGGCTCATTTAAAAAATTTACTTAGTGAGTTGCTAATAGAATCTTCAACAATGGATAAATAAGTTTGGAAATTTAAAAAATTTTAAATTCAAATGGCTTGGCTTACACATTTAGGTTCTTAGGTATTTATACCTTTTTTCTATTTTTAGACAATAATTTATTTTGTGCTGTTTAAAATAGTTTTGATCTTGTAATTCACTCAGGATGTAAATATGTTACTCAGGGTTCTTTTCAAAAAAGCTCTTTCAACGCCTATTATTTCCTCTAAGTAAAATACCTCTTGCAGAAGAAGACTTTATGTTACTCATCAGGACTCCCAGAGGACATGGAGAATTACTGATACTAATCATAGACCCACCAGCCTTTAACCTGTTAAAGAATGCCCAGCGGAAAAGGTGGCTGGTAATTCCTGCTTCACCTCTGAATACTGTCAGGTGCTTTAGGGTTTACTTTGACCTGAGTCATAAAATTGTGAGATGTTTATAAGAGTGAGAGATGGGGATAGCTATCTTTTCACAAGAAAATTTGAGCAGAAAAGAAAAAAATGGGGAAGATGAGTTTTATCATTAATATTATTTGTAGTATTAATCGGCATAAAGAAATAAATAAGTTCTATTTTATAGATTAGTGATTCTTGAATATTTTTTTACTCACAATGACTTTACATCCATAAAAATTATTGAGAACCCCAAAGTACCTTTGTTTACATGGGTAAGTTTAAAACTGGGGATTAAATATTTATTCATTTCAAATCACAGTATCAAATCCATGACATGTTAGTATATGAGTTATTTTATGAAAAATAAATATATTTACAAAACAGAAAATGTAGTGAGAATAGTGATATTGTTTACATGTTTACAAATCTGTTTAATGTGTTGCTTAATGGAAGGCAGCTGGATTCTCATGTTTCTGCATTCTTTTTTGCAACACGTTTTCATTGACATATACAAAGAAAAAATGATCTTACATAGATACACAGTTGGAAAAGAAAGTACTTTAATAGCCTTTTCAAATAATTGAGACTATTCTATGTACTACACAAGAACTTAAGTAGTGGTAGTTTCTTAAAGTTAGTTGCAGTGTGGAATCTGAAGCCATTTTAATGAACTGTTTGTACTCTGTTACATTAAAATCTGTTGGTATTTCTTGCATCTTTAATGGATCTTTTAAATTATTTTTTTTTTATTGAGACATAGTTGACAATGTGACATTAGTTTCAGGTGTACAGCAGAGTGACTTGAAAACTCTGTACCTTATGCTCTGCTCACCACAAGCGCAGCTACCATCTGTCACCATAAAATGTTATAATACCACTGACTATATTCTCTGTGTTATACCTTTTATTACTATGACTTATTCATTCCTAATGGAACTTTTATCTGTATGTGATATCATAATATAATGCAATGGTTATTTGAAAAATATTAGAGTTTTTAGTTATTAGAAAAATAGAGAGTTTCAAATGTTTCCAAACATTGAAACATTCCATTATATAATACCACATTAACATTTGTTAATATCACCCTGATGTTATCTGAAAAGTCTTTTAAGTATTGGGAAACACTCAAGCTCATGGTAGTGGATACAAGTTTTCCTAAATCCTAATTTTTGCCTGTAAATTTGAGTTTTATCTTTGTCCACAATACTTTTGCTTATGTTCCTTGAAGTGGCAAGGCTCACTTCATTCATTTTTCAGAAAATATCTGCCAATAGCCATGTCTGAATAACAATAGTTTGTTCAAGTTAAAATGAAGTTTCATGAACCAGATGACTAATTCAATTTACAACTCAAGCAATGGCCCAGATGCTTTTCCTCAAGAAATCCATCGTGTGGCACTTTATCCAAATTTCCTATTCCATTATTTCATCACACTATTCTTTTTTAAAGATTTTATTTATTTATTCATGAAAGACACAGAGGAGGGGCCGAGACATAGAGAGAGAAGCAGGCTCCCTGTAGTGGAACTTGATCCAGGACCCCAGGACCCCAGGATCACTACCTGAGCAGAAGGCCACTGTTATCAGTTCAGCCACTGAGCCACCGAGGTGCCCCATCACACAGACTGTTATAACGATGTGTACTCAAGGTTGGGATTTAATAGGATTAATAATTTTTGCTGCTTTATCACAACATTCCTAAGTGAAACTGACTTTTTTTTCCTTCTGATGCCTGAAGGTGAAGGGTACAGTGACAATTAGCACAGTTTGGATCTACTGCCTTGATTTTTGCTGAGGCACCAGCAGTGTTACCCACCACTGCTTTTGTAACATCAGGGCAAATGTTAACACAGTTGTTGCTAACTTTGAGATTCAAAGAAACTATTCAATACTTTGAATATTTCAGCGTTTCTTATACTGTGTTGCCAGAGATTCACATAAATGAGAACTTTGATGATTCATTGTGCTGATTAACAGATAAATATCAGCCAACAGTAAGTCCATCATTCTGGAGATTCATGCATTTGTAAGGCAAAGTGTGACACTCAGATGAAATATCAGCTCAGTATCCTGTTGCTGCTAAATCTTTAATTGGATGACTTACTATATCATTGCAAAGTGACAATGCTGTGATTTCATTTTCTGACTTTTTATCCAGTAGGCATTCAGCAATGTGAACTGTAAAACTCTCTTCAGCTAATATGTGCGCTTCTCCAGCTGTGTAATATGATAACCAATCCTGTAAGATGCTCCAGTGACTTTTTCATTCCTAGTTTGAAAACATTATAATACAATATAAAATAATATGCTACAGCATAATAAACAATGTTTGCCTTTTAAAGAGCTTATCTTGTCTAAGTTTAAAATATTCAGTTCTTTTTTCTTCATACTTAGAATGTTTGGTCTCAAAATGATACTGCAACTTAACTGGCACCATAAATATTGTTTTTTAAAATGTTATATTGCATTAGACACAATAAGATAAATTTGTTTTTAAAGATTTTATTTATTCATGAGAGACACAGAGCGAGAGAGAGAGAGAGAGAGAGGCAGAGACACAGGCAGAGGGAGAAGCAGGCTCTACGCAGGGACGTGGGACTCGATCCCGGGTCTCCAGGATCACAACCTGGGCCAAAGGTGGCGCTAAACCACTGAGCCACCCAGGCTGCCCACAATAAGGTAAATTATTAACAATTATAAAGTTGAGGGAAATACAGATTTCCTCATAATTTCTTTTTTAAAAATATGTATATATTTCAAATATAATTTCATTTTTTATTTGTAATTTTACTCAGTTTCTTTGGAGTAGGTTCTTCCTTTCCATGAGTCAGAAAACTGATGTTGGGCACCTGGGTAGCTCAGTTGGTTAAGCATTCAATTCTTGATATCAGCTCAGATCTTGATCTCAGGGTTGTGAGTTCAAGCCCCACATTGGGGTCCACGTTGGGTATGAAGCCTACTTAAAAAAAAAAAAAGAAGAAAGAAAGAAAGAAAGAAAGAAAGAAAGAAAGAAAGAAAGAAAGAAAGAAAGAAAGAAAGAAAGAAAAAGAAAACTCTGATATTTCATTTTTTTCCCAGCATTTTTTAGATGGAGACAGTATAGTTCTAGGTTGAGAATGTTAGTCTTCTAGTTGCGGGTTCCCCCTGAAGAAAAAGTATATTATAAATAATTTTTTAGAATAAAATAACATACTGAACTTAAATGAGTTTCAATTAAAATTTATTTTCATTTGAAAACTTAAAAATATCACTGTGAAACAAATTAACAAGAGGCACCCAGTCCTTTTGTCTTTCTGTGTAGATTGCAAGGGAAACTTTGAGATTCAAAAGGAGAATTTATTGCATGATAATGAAGTTACCAAGATTATAGCAGGAATAATCAAACACTACTATTAAGAACACAATAGAAGCTAAGAACAAACTGAATTAATCTCTGAAAACACACCTCTTTATATACTTAACCTCTACTGTAGAAGTAGAGCACACCAGAATATGCAAGTATGCATTCCATTAGCCAACAAAGTGATGATGTCATCACATATCATGTAGCTTCTGGAAAATTCCACCATACATTTAAAATAGTGTGAGAGTGAAAAAGGCAAATGATGTTTTAGCTTTACAATGAAAATGGATTTGAACACAAGGACTCCCCTGCAGGATTTCAGGGTTCCCTTGTAGCCCCCAGCCATTCTTAAAGAACTGCTGCTCTAGATATTTGAATTTACCCATCAAGGTGTTTTAAAAGTTATCTGTGAAAATCATTGAGCATTTTTTACCTTTTGCAACCCTACAGCAGGTATGGTAATTCCACGTCAAGATCCTCCTCAACCAAGCTTTATTCTGTGTCTTCTCATAAAGTTAACTCATACCTTTTTGTCATGTCATAGTAATAGGGCAAGGGTAAGAAAGTACAAGAATGGTGGACACTTTTAGTTCATAAAATAAGTTGATTAATTCATTTATTTAATTAGGGAAGAAATGCATAGTCTTGATTCAAGGCTAGGCTTTGTTGGTGTAGAACTATGTTCTTCATTCCTTGATCCAGTTTATAGCTGGAAGGAATGAAGATTTGGATAAGAACATAAATCTTCTCTATCTAGAGTCTTGCTGCTCCTGCTTAACTGTGGGAAATCCTGGCTAGAGTGTCACAGGGACCAAAGTCTCAGCATTTTCTCACACAGCAGTTATAATATTGGAGTGTGTGCTCCAATTCCATCTTCCAGTTGAAACACCACTTACATTTTTAGAACTCTCTCAAACATTGAATTTAATGTGATGATTAGCTGGGATTAAATTGTTGCCCATTAAGCAAAATGATTTTATACTAATATGCTATTAATATTGGAAAGTTGTTAAATTGTGAAATACCTTGTGCTGTTTGTCTTTGATTCTAAGATGCACTTTTTAGCATATTTTAACAACATTGAAATGAGAGTGTGTTTTCCTATCCAAGATTCATCAGTTTAACTGGTGGGATTTCTCCCGTTTTTGTGAAATAGTATAAGTTTTTGTTCAAATATATTTCTTTTGTTTAAAAGAGATTTATTTATTTATTGGAGAGAGAGAGTGATCTCCCTCTGCCCCTCCTCTGTGTGTGTGGGGAGGGGCAGAGGGAGAGGGAGAGAGAATCCCAAGCAGATGCCACACTGACGCTGACATGGGGCTCAGATCATGACCTGAGATGAAACCAAGAGTCGGATGCTTAAAACTGAGCCACCCAGGCACCTCTCAAATATATTTCTTATGATGAAATTACAAATGCCTGTTTCATGAGGAAGACTAGAATATATTTCCTCTTTAATAGTTTCTGTATTTTATATCTACTAAAAGATACAGTCTGGCATTAATTTATTATATATATATATATTTTCTGAAATGTGTACTTCCATATTAAGTGCCTCATAGCAAATTGGAAATTAACATTAAATTATGTTCATGTAAATTGTTTAAAAGTTTGTTTTCCTTTTTAAAAAAAGATCTCTTTCGCTTATGTTTTAAATTCGATGTTCAGTATTTAATTTTGTTCATAATAGGTTTATTTTAGGACGGTGGAACTTATAGAAGAGCCCATTGAAGGTTCTCAAGGTCTGAGTTTCTACTTCAAAATTAATGGATTGCCCATATTTCTGAAAGGCTCGAACTGGATCCCAGCAGATTCATTCCAGGATCGAGTAACCTCTGACTTGTAAGTTATTTTCTGTTTCTTGTTTTTCTTTTATTAACAGTCCCACTAAGCTAAAGAGTTACTCATTTTTACTTTCTTTGTTTCCAGTGGAAGGAATGGAGACAGAATTCTAGGGTGATGGAAACTTTAGAATGGAAAGGATTTTTAAATCATGTATTCTATTCTTATGAGCTATAGATAGTCTTAACAGCTAAATGACTTGAGACTGCTGAAACCATCCAGTTTTTAGAAAACTATTATATATTTCCTGTGGAAGAACAAGAAAATCATTAATGCACACTTTGGATAGTTAGTTCCCTGAAAAAATGATTAATTTTTTTTCAATTTTTCAAGGAATACCTTAAATATTTCTGTGCATTCTTTTAAAAATATGGAAATCCATATTTCCTTCTTCATTCTAAGCTACTTGTATATTCTTTTACTTTTATCTTAGTAAAAGGAACTAAAAAAGCTTTGCAATTTTAAATCAAGAAGAAAATTTAAAGTGCTTATCTAAAGCTTTGAGAATAGCACTTTACATGAAAATAGTATTTCCTGATTGCAATTATAAACTGTCTTGATGATAGTAAAAATAAACTTTTTTAAAGAGAAAATAAACACTTAGCTTATTTACATGTGTATAAATATGCATTGTGGTATATTATTTGGCTGTTTAGAATTTGCCAAAAGTTGCAGTAATTTGCTTTTACTTTAAACTGTGTATGTTGTATCGAATTTCATGTGAAAATGAAATTATTCTCCAGACATAGACACAGATAACTTGCTGCCTCTTTTCATCTCCTGGCTCCTGTCATCTCCTGGCTGGTGTTGGCAGTGACTGTTCAGTACAGCTGGGCCAATTAGTAAACCTGCTGAAGCACAATGCTCCGGGTGCTTAGTGGGCCAGTTATTGGCCTTCTTGGCTCCTTTCTGGGCTCTGTTCTAGAAATGCAAGGTAGATGTTCTCAAAGTGGCTGTAAATTTCTGGATTTTCCTGTGGGTGATGTGAATAGGAATTGGAAAAATCAGAAAGGAAATTTACTAGAGAAAGAAGCAGGGCACCTGGGTGGCTCAGTCAGTTAAGTGTCTGCCTTTGGCTCAGGCCATGATCCCAGGCTCCTGGGATTGAGCCCCAAGTCAGGCTCCTTGCTCAGTGGGGAGTTGGCTTCTGCCTCTCTCCCTCCTTGTGCTCTCTCTCTCTGTCTCTCTCTGCATCAAGTAAATAAATAAAATCTTTAAAAATAAAAAGAAGAAGCATAGCCAGTGCCCTACTTATGATGGTTCGGCATGATTTTTTGCCTTTATCATGCTGTAAAAATGATACACATTCAGTAGAAATTATACTTTAAATATGGAATTTTGGTCTTTTTCTGGGCTAGTGATATGCAGTACAGTAATCTCTTGTGATGTTGGGCAGTAGCAGAAACCTTGGCCTCCCAGGCAGCCACGTTGTACTGATAGTCAACAACCTATACACTCAGAACCATTCTGTACCCATATATCCATTCTGTTTTTTCACTTTCAGTACAGTATTCAACAATTACATGAAATATCAATACTTTAATTATAAACTAGACTGTGTGTGAGATGATTTTGCCCAACTGTAGGCTAATGTAAGTGTTACGAGCACATTTGAGGTAGGTGAGGCTAAGTAAGCTAGGATGTTTGGTACGTATTAGGTGTATTAGGTGTATTAAATGCATTTTCGACTTAACAATATTTTCAAGTTACAATGGGCTAATTGGGATATAATCCCATTGTAAATTGAGGAAAATATGTACTAGGCTGGAGGAATTGAAAAAAGGAGATGAGAGTAAGCTAGGTATCAATGTGCAAACTTTGATTTTTGTCTTATAATTTGAAATGGTTCTATAAAATTACCTCATACTCTAAGGTTTACAATTTTTTTATTTTTTAAAAAAATATTTTATTTTATTTTATTTTATTTTATTTTATTTTATTTTATTTTATTTTATTTTATTTTATTTTATTTATTCATGAGAGACACACAGAGAGAGGCAGAGACACAGGCAGAGGAAGAAGCAGGCTTCCTGCCGGGAGGCCGATGTGGGACTCGATCCCGGATCCCGGGATCATGACCCAAGCCAAAGGCAGATGCTCAACCACGGAGCCACCCAGGCATCCCTACAAATTTTTTTCTATAAGAAAAAAAAAAAAAAAACAATAAAAAATTTAGTTTCAAAGGGGATCCCTGGGTGGCGCAGCGGTTTAGCGCCTGCCTTTGGCCCAGGGCGCGATCCTGGAGACCCGGGATCGAATCCCACATCGGGCTCCCGGTGCATGGAGCCTGCTTCTCCCTCTGCCTATGTCTCTGCCTCTCTCTCTCTCTGTGTGACTACCATAAATAAATAAAAATTAAAAAAAAAAAAGCATAATAATAATGTGAATTCAGAAGGCAGAGAAAGATATAACACACAATTTTTCCAGGTTGATGTGTGTATAATTTTGTCTCACTTTCTTCACCTAGCATCATATCCAAACCATCATATTTTATTTTATTTTATTTTATTTTATTTTATTAATTTAATTTAATTTAATTTAATTAATTTAATTTTACTTATTTATTTGAGAGAGAGAGAAAGCAGGAGCAGGGCAAGGGGCAGAGGGAGAGAGAGAAGCAGACTCTCTCGTGGAGCAGGAAGCCCAATGCAGGGCACCATTCCAGGACCTTGGGAGCATCACCTGAGCCAAAGGCAGACCCTTAACCGACTGAACCACCCAGGTGCCCCCTAAACCATCATAATTTTAGAATGTGTTTTTCTAACAGAGATTTGAAATGTATTTATCAACACCATGTGTTTTAAAATCTTTTTTTTTTTTTAATATCCCAAAATTTCAAGTTAACATTTGTTTTTAAAATTTCTTCTACTGGGGCAGCCCCGGTGGCCCAGTGATTTGGCGCCTCCTTCAGCCCCGGGTGTGATCCTGGAGACCCGGAATCGAGTCCCACGTCAGGCTCCCTGCATGGAGCCTGCTTCTCCCTCCGCCTGTGTCTCTGCCTCTCTCTTTGTGTGTCTGTCATGAATAAATAAATAAAATCTTAAAAAAATAAAATAAAACAAAATCTCTTCTACAGGTTACGGCTCCTTTTGCAGTCTGCTGTGGATGCTAACATGAATACTCTCCGGGTTTGGGGAGGAGGAATTTACGAGCAGGATGAATTTTATAGACTCTGTGATGAACTAGGAATAATGGTGCGTAGTTGACAGCATTTTATTGATTGATATGTTACTATACCCTCTCTTTGACCTCCTGTGTTCTGATGTGTGACATGGCTCCTTCACTTCTTTCTCAGAGCTGGGACTGATAATCCATTTTTTTGCAGAGGAATAAATGGCATCTTACAAACCCAGAACCATAGATGATGGAATATCATAATTATTTAATTATTTTAAGTGGGAGACATTTATATTTCTAATTTTCTTTGTGATATAAGGGTGTGCATACGTATTTTTTTTTAATTTTTTTATTTATTTATGATAGGCACAGAGAGAGAGAGAGAGAGAGGCAGAGACACAGGCAGAGGGAGAAGCAGGCTCCATGCACCGGGAGCCTGACGTGGGATTCGATCCTGGGTCTCCAGGATCACGCCCTGGGCCAAAGGCAGGCGCTAAACCGCTGCGCCACCCAGGGATCCCTGTGCATACGTATTTTAAAATTTAACTTTAAGGAGACATAACAAGACCTAGAAAGAAGAAAAATACAATTCAATGAAGTAAAGCTGTGCTTGATATTGTTATTAAGTAGTCCAAATGTGTTTTACATTGGTGAGGGTTAAGCACAGGAAATACAGTCTTTTACTTCTGGTATTACAGTTCTATAATATAAAATACTCCATAAAAGAAGAGTGATTATGATAATATTGATAATGCTGATGGTCATGATAATGTGACAATATTCTATAATATTTATTGAGTACCAGGCATTGTTCTCAGTGCTCTGCATCTATTATTTTATTTCATCGTCTTGCCCATCCTATGAAGTAGTTGCTGCTGTTTTCCACCCCCATTTTACCAATAAGGAAACTGACACGTGGAGGTGAGACTGAATAACCTGCCCAAACCCAAATGGTAGGAATGTGGTAGAACCAAGGTTCTGACTCAGGGCCTGTGCTCTTAACCAGTGCATCCTAACAGCCTCTCTAGAAATGAACTTATGTGGGAGTGTCTGGGTGGTTTAGTAGGTTAAGCATCCAACTCTTGATTTTGGCTCAGATCATGATCTCAAGGTCATGAGATCGAGCCCTGTGTCACACAGAGCCTGCTTGGGATTCTCTCTCTCTCTGTCTCTCCCTCTCCCCCCTCAGCTCTCTTTCTCTCTCTCTTCCTCCCTCTCTCTCTCTCTCAAAGAAAAAAAAAAAAAACAAAAAGCCAGAAAAAAATAAATGAACTTATGTGGTTGTATTACAAAAATGTCCATGTAGTCATCCTTTTTGCCATGAAAAGTTAGTCCCTTTATAAACAATCTGGTTTATCTCTCAATACCAAATTCCCAGTAAAAAATTGAAGTATTGCAAGTGAGGAGGGGCTTGGAGAAGGTTCTTCTCAAATTTCGTATTTCCCTCAACACACTCACTGTTTCTTATTTGAATTCCCTTTTTCTTCTCTTTCTTTTTCTCCCTACTTAACATTTTCTTCTCTCAGATTTCCCCCACAATTTTGTATAGTTCTGGAAAGTCCTGAGGTCCATATGAGAGCCTCTCCCATTGCCTCAATCATAGTAGTGTTCAAATGATCACACTTATCCAGCTAACTTGTTTTTTCATTTGCCTGAAAGATAATTCCCAAAGTTCAGAATGAAGAATTTCTTTCTGTGTAAAAAAAAAAAAAAAAATATATATATATATATATATGGAAGTACTTTATTGCTTTTTATTGGTTTGATAGGTATGGCAGGATTTTATGTTTGCCTGTGCCCTTTATCCAACTGGTCGGGACTTCATGAATTCCGTGAGAGCAGAAGTTGCTCACCAGGTATGTTATTATCATTCCAAGAAGAAGGAAAATGCTTATGTTTCATTTTGGCTTTTGTTAAACCTTTCCTCATTTTTTTTTTTTTTTTGTTGTTGTTGTTCTCTTTGCTAAATCCCATGAAAATCATGTCAGATAATTGACTTCCTAGGTAATTACACCCAGTCCCCCGGCTTTAACACCACCAATATGCTGATGACTTTCAGATTTACCTCTGATTCTGACATCTCTGCTGAATTCCTAGTGCTTATATCCAGCTGCCTATTTGGTGCCTCTGCTTGGAGGTTTCTTTTCTTTCTTTCTTTCTTTCTTTCTTTCTTTCTTTCTTTCTTTCTTTCTTTCTTTCTTTCTTTCTCTCTCTCTCTCTCTCTCTCTCTCTTTCTTTCTTTCTTTCTTTCTTTCTTTCTTTCTTTTTAAAGATTTTATTTATTTATTCATGAAAGACAGAGAGAGTGAGAGAGAGAGAGAGAGGCAGAGACACAGGCAGAGGGAAAAGCAAGCTCCATGCAGGGAGCCCGACATGGGACTCGATCTTGGGACTCCAAGATCACACCCTGGGCCGAAGGCAGGCGCTAAATCGCTGAGCCACCCAGGGATTCCCTGCTTGGAGGTTTCATAGTCATCTCAGCTGTAACATGTCTGAATCAAAGTTGCATTATCTTCTCTGAACCTGCTTTTCCTGCAGCTTCTCCCACCTCAGTAAATGGCAAAGCCAGTGTTCTCATTTCTCAGGTCAAAAACTTAAAATGATTCTTGACTCCTTGATTTCTTTTGCATTCTATGCAAGGAAGTGATTATAACGTAGCTGTGTCCACTGTAAAGGACTAGAAACAATGAACCACTTAATAATCTTGTGTTTCCTACTGAAATCATTTTTCCCATTAAGGGAAAGGTTCCTTAGAGAAATGGCTGATTCCAGGTCTGGGACAGGAAGTATACTAGATGATCCTAGAATATTTTGACATAGAGATAACAAGGAAGCTATCAGAGGTATGTTAAAGAACTTTGATAAGACTCTCACCAACCAAGAGTGGGACAGTTTGAGATTCAGTAAGGATAAGAATATCAGTGAGTTGAAATCCATCAAGTATGTTAAAATTCATGCTTTCATAATTATAATGTCTTTGGTGGACATTTGCATGGAAAACTAAAAAAAAAATGCAAGGAAGTGATTACTCTAATACTCAAGATAGTAGTTACTGTTGGAAGCAGGAAGGAACTGCAGTTAGAAAGAGATACATGAGTTGAGCGTCTGCCTTTGGCTCAGGGTGTGATCCTGGATTCCTGAGATCGAGTCCCCCATCGGGCTCCCTGCAGGAAGTCTGCTTCTCCCTCTGCCTGTGTCTCTGCCTCTCTCTGTGTCTCTCATGAATAAATAAATAAATAATCTTTTAAAAATTAAAAGGAAAGAGGTGCATGAGGGCTTCTGGGGTTCTCTTTCTTAATCTGGGTGGTGGTTACAAGGGTGATTGCACTATAATAATTTACTAAGTCATAATATGTTTTTTTATATCTGTGTTTTATTTTTTTAAAAAAGGTTTTAAAGGTACAAACGAATCATCTCTTCCTCAGAGCTCTCCAGATAAGGATACTCACCATGTACTATCTTGTCTCTGTGGGCCTCCCTGGCCGCATCAGGCACCCTCTTCCTGTGCCATCTGTGCTCTGGAATACTTTTCCCCTCACCCTCCCTATGGACCACTCTCTCATTTTCTTCTGGCACCTCTTACCTTGATCGTGACTTTGGGAAAAAACTTTTCTATATTTGCAAGTCTAAGTCGTCACATCATTTGCCTTTGTGACCTATATCACACTTTGAATTAGTTGCTCAGTGTTTTGTTTCCCCTGGAAGATTGTAATCTCCCTGCAGCCTAAGAGCTTGTTCTTCTCTGTAACCCCACTATCCAGCTGGGTTATTTATCAGTAGGATAGATGGATGGATGGATGGATGGATGGATGGATGGATGGATGGATAAGTTTTAAAAATAATAATTTTAGTTATATAGGTTGCAAACATTTCCATTAATTTTTTTTCTCATACAAATAAATAAAATATGGTATCTCTGTACCTTCAGTTCTTTTATGTATTATTAAAGAGAACTTTTTATGCAGACTTTGTTAAAATTTTAAAGTAAAGCTTGTCAAAAAATTCTAGGTTAGTTTGAAGGATATGTGTAGCACAGAGTCACTGGAGCTTTTTGTCTCTTCAATATTTGTTTTCAGTAGCATAAGAAACATGCCAGTCATAGTTGGTAGCAGCTGTCACTTACCTGGGCATGCACAGAGGCAAATAAAGGAAAGAGTATTCATAAGTCTGGTTTAGAAAAACGTAAGACTAATTTGTAAGAATGAGATAAATCTCTTTAATGCACTGGGTAACAGGCATTAAGGGGGGCACATGATGAGATGAGTACTGGCTGTTATACTATATGCTGGCAAATTGAATTTAAATAAAATAAAATAAAATCCCTTTAATACATCCTTAATGCATCCCTCTTTCATGTAGGAGAGACTTAGCATCTTGAATGGAAGCCATAGTGAGAACATCAGCTAGGATCCATCACTGTAATCATGTATTACATGGAAGAGAAGCTATAAATACCAATAAGGTTATTTTGCTAAAATATGTTCCAAAGGAATTTCTCTTGACTATTGACTCACTGTGTTCTCAAAGAGATTTAATTGCCTTCTTCTGCTGGAGTACATCTTCCAGTGTGTCAGAGGAACTGGATCCTTCCACCTTTATGTAGGGTCAGCCCACAAAGAGCCCAGTTCATGCAGGCTCAATTCTTAAGGCTGCCAGGATTTTCAGATTCTTTAATTTCTTCTGTGTTCAGATGTATTCAGTAACTTACTTAACCTTAGTTGGTTTCTCAGGATATGACACAGATAGTTATTTCTGGAGACATCCTCTTGATGCCCTAATCTTTTTTCCTTTAGAACATTCCATATATTTGTCTTTAACATACAGAGTATCTCTGGGATTCACTTGCTTTGTAAAACCCTCTTTAGTTGTCTGTGTGGTTTTCTGATCTCAGAGGGGCCACGACAACATCAATCCCTCTTTCAGCAGAAGTGGTTGTTCTACGTTATTTGTTTCTTCACACAAAACCCCAACTTGTTCTTGAGAAACTCCTCTGTAATGTAATGTCTCCTGCCTTTTGTATTTCTTAGAACATTTTTGTGGCAAGTCAGAAAATGATGAGGTTGATTTATTTTTCTTTTTTAATAAAAGGGATTATGTTTTCTTTAGGTTTTATACAGTAGAGAAGAGGAACCTATCTTATTGGTGTTTATAAAGTCTAGGTAAAAAAAAAATCAGAGATTTCTTAAAATGTATTCCCACGGGTAATGTTACAACCCTTTTCTAATGAGTTTTCTGGTACATAAGAATTTATGTACAGAAATGAAATGGCTGTCATTTTATTAATTATAGCTATGAGGCTTTTTTTCTTGTTGATCATTTGAAAATTGTTTTGTTTTCTGAAATTTTAGATCAGGAGACTGAAATATCACCCCTCCATCATCGTATGGGGTGGAAATAATGAAAATGAAGCGGCCCTGATGATGAATTGGTATAATATACGTGCCAGTGAACTGCATACCTACATCAATGACTATGTGGTACTGTATGTGAAAAATATTCGAAAGATTGTCTTGGCAGTAAGTAATGACTTTTCATGCAACAGAATTTAAGAACCTGTTTTAAAAATGGATCAGTTTGAATATTGGTAGAATATATTTTTGTGCCCTTTTTAGGGCAATCTTCAACAATATCACTTTAATACAGAACAGTCCACTGTATTGCTGCAGCATGTGAACAGATTTATGTGTTCTGGAGTTCTTTGAGAATTAACTTATCGGTGGAACTCACTGCATACACACCAATATTGTGTTTATAACTGCAGATTATCATGGACTCTTTCTAGAGCCCATCCATGGAACCTCAGAAGTTGAGAATTTCTACTTTAAATGATTTACTGATATGCCACTTCCTTTTTTCTTTCTTTTTGTTCCTCAGTATTAATATAGTGCATTCTGTGAGTTAATTTTCTAATCACAAACTAGTTCTAGTATAAGCTCTATTAGCTATAATGCTTTGTTCTTTTATTCTGTGCTAGATTTGATTTGCTAATACTTTAGTTAGAACTTAAAAATTTATATTCACAAATGAACTCAGTCTTTGGTAAGAATTGAAAACTCAAAAGCCTAGAAGAGCCAAAATTGTTTTAAAATATTAAGTAGAGTAGATGAGGCTCACAAAGAGAGAAGAGGCATCTGTGGTAATAGGATATAGATGTTGGGTCTCATATTCAGCATTAAAAAAATGATATATAAACAAAGCTATTTGTGAGATAGATTTAGCCCAGAGAACCCAGCTTTTGGTTCATACACATGTACCACATGTGTTAGTGCTCGCTGCACAGAATAAGTTACGAGTCTTTTGTTGTTGTTTTTAATGTCTAGGAACAGTTTATATAAAATAAAGATTATCAGTTTTACTGAGACAGATTAACCCATAAAATAATCTGGGTCTAGTGCCTTTGTAGGGGCAAAAATGATCTCCTCTGTAATATATTTCATTTCTCCTATAGTTATTATCCAAATTTGGGTTTATAACTTCTGGAACTATGGATATTTATGTTTCCTAGGAACATAGCATTTCACCTAGAACTATATTTCTGTGTAAATAGACATGCTCTATAGAGCAGGCTGTAAGTAGAGAGGTTGTGCAGGATGAGAGACTCCAGGATTGTCAGTACAGATAGTGTTTGGATGTGGAGGTTGCTCCCATTCATGTGTGTGTGTGTGTATCCATTGTGGATATCTGAAGTTACCCCAGACATCCCAGCTAGAAGACTTCCATAGACAAGGAGAAGGAGACACAGAGCTGACTCAACTGTCCTATGGATATTTCTTTTCTATTTTTCTTTCTTCCTTTCTGTTTTCTTTATTTCCTTCCTTCCTTCTTTCCTTCCTTCCTAAGAGACATAGAGATGACTTCTCCTCCTCCTCCTCCTCCTTCTTCTTCTTCCTCCTCCTCCTCCTCCTCTTTCTTCTTCTTCTTCCTCTTGACTACCTTCACCCATTTTACCCACCTCCTACCTCACACCTCTAGCAACCACCAGTCTGTTCTCTGTTTTCATGAGTTTGTTCTTGTTTTTAGATTCCACGTATAAGTGAAATATGTAGTATTTGCTTTTCTCTGTCTGACTAATTGCACTTAGCATAATTCCCTCAAAGGCCATCCATGTGGTCACAAATGGCAAGATTTCATTCCTTTTTTTTTTTTTTTTTTTTGACAAAGAGAAAGACAGCATTAAGTGGGGACGGGAGAGGGAGAGAGGGAATCCCAAGCAGACTCCATGCCCAACACAGAGCCCAATGCAGGGTTTGATCCCATGGCTCTGAGATCATGACCTGAGCCGAAATCAAGAGTTGGACACTCAACTGACTTAACCACCCAGGTGGTCCAAGATTTCATTCTTTTTTTATGACTGAGTCATATTCTGTTTTATATATATGTATATATATATATATATATATGCCACATTTTTTAATCCATTCATCATCAATGAACATTTTGATTATTACAGTATCTTGGTTATATAATGCTGCTGTGAACATGTGGGTGCATATATCTCTTTGAGTTAGTATTTTTATTTTGTCAGATAAATATCCATAAGTTGGATTGCTGATCATATGGTAGTTCTACATTTAATTTTTTAGGTAACTTTCATATTGTTTTCCTTAGTAACTATACAAATTTGCATTCCCAACAACAATGCACAAGGGTTCACTTTTTTCCACATGCTTGCCAACATTGGTTATCTCTTCATATCTTTTGAAAATAGCCATCCTAACAGGTGTCAGGTGATACCTTATTGTGGTTTTGATTTACAATTCCCTGATAATTAGTTGAGCAACTTTTCATGTACTTATTGGCTATCTGTATGTCTTCTTTAGAAAAATATCTGTTTAGATCTTTGGCTTATTTCTTAATTGGATTGTTTTTTTTTTTTTGCTGTTGAGTTGTACAAGTTCTTTATATATTTTGGATATTAAACCCTTAGCATGTATATGATTTGCAAATATTTCCTCCCATTCAGTATGTTGCCTTTTCATTTTGTTCATAGTTTTCTTTGCTGTGCAGAAACTTTTTAGTTTGATGTAGTCCCACTTGTTTATTTTTGTTGCCTTTGCTTTTGGTGTCAAATCCAAAAACTCAAGCCAAGACCAATGCCAAGGAGCTTTCCACCTATTTTTCTATTAGAAGTTTTATAATTTCAGATCTTACATTCGAGTCTTTAATCCATTTTAACATTAACTTTTGTGCATGGTTGAAGATAGTTGTTCAGTTTCATCCTCTTGCAGGTGACTGTCCGTTTTTGTTTTTTTTAAGATTTTATTTATTTATTCATGAGAGACAGAGAGAGAGAGAGAGAGAGGCAGAGACACAGGCAGAGGGAGAAGCAGGCTCCATGCAGGGAGCCCAATGTGGGACTCGATCCCGGGACTCCAGGATCATGCCCTGGGCCGAAGGCAGGCACTAAACTGCTGAGTCACCCAGGGATCCCCTGTCTGGTTTTTTCTAACACCATTTTCTGAAGAGATTGTTTTTTCCCCATTGTATATTCTTGTCTCCATTGTCATAAATTAATTGACTGTACACATATAAATTCATATATGTGTACAGTCAATTAATGTTTCTGGGTTCTCTATTCTATTCCATTGATCCATGTGTCTGTTTTTATGCCAGTACCATAATGTTTTAATTACTTTTGTTTTGTTATATATTTGGAAGTCAGAAAGCATGATGTCTCCATCTTAGTTCTTCTTTCTCAAGATTGCTTTGACTATTCAGGGTCTTTTGTAGTTCCATAGAAGTTTTTGGATTATTCATTCTATTTTATGAAAAATGTATTGCAGTTTTGATAGGGATTGTGTTGGATCTGTAGATTGCTTTGGATAGTATGGACATTTTAGCAATATTAATTCTTCCAATGGATGAGCACAAAATATCTTTTATTTATGTCTTCTCCAGTGTCTTGTATCAATGTCTTATAATTTTCAGTGTCTTATAGTTTTCTTTCTTTTTTTAAAAGATTTTATTTATTCATGAGAGATACAGAGAGAGAGGCAGAGACACAGGCAGAGGGAGAAGCAGGTTCCATGCAGGGAGCCCGATGTGGGATTCGATCCCCGGACTCCAGGATCACACCCTGGGCTGAAGGCAGCACTAAACCGCTGAGCTACCTGGGCTTCCCTTTCAATAATAATTTCAGTCTTTCACTTCCTTGGTTAAACTTATTCCTCAATATTTTATTCTTTTTGATGCAGTTGTAAATAAGATTGTTTGACATGATTGATTGTCATGATCATACGATTTTTATCCTTCATTTTATTAATGTGGTATATCATGTTGATTGATTTGTAGGTGCTGAACCATTCATACATCCCTGGAATAAATTCCACTTGATCATGGTATAAGATTTTTTTAATTATACGAGTTTGGTTTGTTAATATTTTGTTGAGAATTTTTGGATCTTTGTTCATCAAGGATATTGGCCTGGAATTTTCTTGTGGTGACTCTATTTGGGTTTGGTATCAGAATAATGTTTGTCTTGTAAAATTAATTTGTAAGTTATCCCTCCTCTTCTGTTTTCTGGAAGAATTTGAGAAGGATAGGTATTCTTCTTTGAATGTTTGGTAGAATTCATCAGTGAAGATGTCTGGTCCTGGACTTTTGTTTGTTGGGAGATTTTTGATTGTTGATTCAGTCTTCTTACTAGTTAATTGGTCTGTTCATGTTTTCTATTTATTCATGATTCAGTATTGGAAGGTTGTATGTTTTTTAGGAATTTATCCATTTCTTCTAGATTGTCCAATTTGTTGGTGTACAGTTATTCATAGTAGTCTCTTACAATTCTTTATATTTGTGAGGTATCAGTTGTAACATCTTTTTCATTTCTGATTTTGTTTGATTCCTTTTTCTTCTTGGAAAATCTAGTTTAAGGTTTGGCAGTTTATCTTTTTTAAAGAACCTGATTGATTTCATTATATTGTCTTTTTACTCTCTATTTCATTTATTTCTGATCTGATCTTTGTTATTTCCTTCCTGCTAGTAACTTAGAACTTAGGCCCATGTTTGTTCTTCTTTTTCTAGTTCATTAAGGTGTAAAGTTAGTTTCTTTAAATGACATTTTTCTTATTTCTTGAAATAGTCATTTATCTCTATGATTTTTCCTTTTAAACTGCTTTTGCTGCATCTTGTAAGTTTTGGTATATTTCCATTTAAAAAAAATTTTTTTTTAAGATTTTTCGCTTATTTATTCATGAGAGACATACAGAGAGAGGCAGAGACACAGGCAGCGGGAGAGGCAGGCTCCCTGCAGGGACCCCGACGCGGGACTCGATCCCAGGTCTCCAGGATCATACCCCAGGCTGAAGGCGGTGCTAAACCGCTGAGCCACCGGTGCTGCCCTGTATTTCCATTATCATTCGTCTCAAAGTATTTTTCGATTACTCTTTTGATTTCTTTTGATCCATGATTGTTCAATAGCATATTCCTTAATCTTCATGTATTTGTGAGTTTTCCAGTATTATTCTTAAAATTTATTTCTAGGGATCCCTGCGTGGCGCAGCAGTTTGGCGCCTGCCTTTGGCCCAGGGCGCGATCCTGGAGACCCGGGATTGAATCCCACATCGGGCTCCCGGTGCATGGAGCCTGCTTCTCCCTCTGCCTATGTCTCTGCCTCTCTCTCTTTCTCTGTGACTATCATAAATAAATTTTAAAAAAAACATACATCTTTAAAAAAATTTATTTCTAGTTTCATACCTGTGGGGTCCAAAAAATATGCTTGAATATGATTTCAGTCTTCTTAAATTTGTTAAGACTTTTTTTGTGGCCTAGCAGATGATCTATCTGGGAGAACATTCCATGTGCACCTCAGAACAACGTGTATTCTGTTGCTTTTGGGTGATATACTGTATATATCTTTTAAGTCCATCTGGTCTAATGTGTTATGTAAAATTCTGTAATTATAAATGCTAAAGCAGAACTTGATGTATATCATATATGATTATGTTGCTATGTTAAATAAGGGGAAAGAGAGAGCAAAGAGCTTTTCCCAACTCTACCTTAGAACCCTTCCTTTATGGTATGGTGGTTCTCTTTCATCACTTCTTTTTATTTATTTTATTTTTTTTAAGATTTTATATATTTATTTATGAGAGACACACACAGAGAGAGAGAGGCAGAGACACAGGCAGAGGGAGAAGCAGGCTCCATGCAGGGAACCCAACGTGGGACTCGATCCCAGGTCCCCAGGATCACACTCTGAGCTGAAGGCAGTGCTAAACTGCTGAGCCACCTAGGCTGCCCATCACTTATTTTTTTAATATCTTTTTTTTATTACTTATGATAGTCATAGAGAGAGAGAGGCAGAGACATAGAGGGAGAAGCAGGCTCCATGCACTGGGAGCCCGATGTGGGATTCGATCTCGGGTCTCCAGGATCGCGCCCTGGGCCAAAAGCAGGCGCCAAACCGCTGCACCACCCAGGGATCCCCCATCACTTATTTTTAATAGGCATATTGTACTTACATATTCTATATCCATACACATTATGTAATATAAATTAGCTTTTTTTTTTTTTTTGCAAGGAAAGGAAGCAGCTTTTATTTTGTTTTTGCAGTAATGCCTTCAAATGATATAACTTTTAAAAACTTTAATGTTTAGAATGTGATTTAATAATCTGTCCTGATTTTTATCTGTGATTAGGTATTTTAAATATTTGGGTATATGCTGAAGTACTTTGAAAAGCAATACATTTAAGAGAATAGTATGTGATTTTATCACCCAAATATGTTTGGTTCATGGTGCTGTTCATTTATGTGAAGAAACTTCAGTGAGAATTCATGAAAAACCAAGGTTCAGATTTTTAGCTTATCTGATATACTTAGTCATGTGTCACGAAGAATTTTTTTCTGTACACAAAGTGTGATGATATAAGCTTTAATTAATATTTATAAAATATTTATTCTATAATCTTTTTACTCATAGTGTTGGTATTACATTATTCATATCTGATGGATTTAAGAAATAGATTTTAATATTTGAGGATTTTCATTTCACAGCTCAGTGGTTAAGAGCTCATGATTCCAGGAGGATAAGAATGAGGCACATGGCCCCTCAGTGATGCAGACATTAGAAAGCCACTTCCTTAGAACAGCTCTATATTATGGAAATGGGACCATGAATTTGGTGGACATATAGCCATGTCTTCTATACATGAGTTCTTTACCATTTACTCTAGTCCTATGAAAGAGGCACTGTTATTTTTTCCATTTTACGGGATGAGACTATTGAGTTTTAGATCTGTCCAAGAATTATAAGATTCTGATTTGAGATTTAAACTCAAGTTGTTCTGACTTAATAGCCTCTATTAGTTTCTTTTTTTCTCCTGCTGTGCCTTTTATTACCATGATCTAGTCATTCTGTAACTGGGATCCTGTGTCTCCCACTCCCTTTCACCCATTTTGCCCAACTGCTGATCCATCGCCCTCTGTCAACCTATCAGTTTACTCTGTGTATTTATAGGTCTGATTCTTTTTTGTATTTGTTTATTCATTTTTGTTTTTGCTTTATATTCCACATGTGAGTAAAATCATATAGTATTTGTGTTTCTCAGTCTGACTTATTTTACTTATTTATATATATATATATATAAACCATATATTCCTTATCCATTTGTCTACTGATGGACACTTAGATTGCTTCAGTATATTGGTTGTTGTAAATAACATTGCAATAAACACAGAAGTGCATGTATCTTTTTTTGAATTAGTGTATTCATTTTCACTGGGTAATACCCAGTAGTAGAAGTATTAGATTAAATTATCTTTCTATTTTTAAGTTTTCAAAGCACTTCCATACTGTTTTCTACTGTAGCTGCCCAATTTACATTCCTACCAACAGTGCACAAGAGTTCTCTTTTTCCCATATCCTCACCAACATTTGTTGTTTCTTATCTTTTTTATTTTAGCCATTCTGATAGGTATAAAATGGTATTTTATTTTAGTTTTGAGTTGCATTTCTCTGATGATAAGTGATGTTGAGTTCCTATATGTCCATTGGCTATCTTTATGTCTTTTTTTGAAAAAATGTCTATTCAAGTCCCTCTGTCCATTTTTAAATTGGATTGTTTTTTGGTGTTGAGTTGAATGTGTTCTTTATATATTTGTGTGTGTGTGTGTGTGTGTGTTGAGGGTTTCCTTTGCTTTGCAAAAGCTTTTTATTTTGATGCTATCCAAATAGTTTATTGTTGCTTTTGTTTTTCTTGTGTGAAGAGACATGTCGAGAAAAATATTCCTGTGGCTGAAGTCAGAGAAATTACTGCTGGCGTTTTTTTATAGTTTTCAGGATTTTTATGATTTCAGGTCTCACATTTAGGTCTTTATTTTGAGTTTATTTTTGTTTATGATATTAGAAGGTGATACAGTTTCATTCTTTTACATGTATCTGTCTAGTTTTCCCAGCACCACTTATTAAGGAGACTGTCTTTTTCCCATTGTATATTCTTGCCTCCTCTGTTGTAGATTAGCTAACCGTATAATCAGTGGTTTATTTCTGGGCTCTCTATTTTTTTTTCTCAAATATTTTATTTATTTATTCATGAGAAACAGAGAGAGAGAGAGAGAGAGAGAGGTAGAGACACAGGCAGAGGGAGAAGCAGGCTCCATGCCAGGAGCCCGATGTGGGACTCAATCCCGCGTCTCCAGGATCATGCCCCGAGCCGAAGGCAGCGGTAAACCTCTAAGCCACCCAGGCTGCCCTCTCTATTCTATTCCACTGATCTATGTATCTATTTTCATGCCAGTACTATACTATTTTGATTACTACAGCTTTGTAGGATATCTTGAAATCTAGAATTTTGACATCTTTAAGCTTTGCTTTTCTTTTTCAAGATTGCTTTGGCTATTTGGTGTCTTTTGTGGTTCCATACAAATTTGAATATTATTTGTTCTAGTTTTGTAAAACCTGCTATTGGTAATTTGATAGGGTTTGTGTTGAATCTACAGGTTACTTTGAGTAGTATGGACATTTCTACAATATTTATTCTTCCAATCCACAAGCATGGACTGTCTTTCCATTTGTTTAGGTCATGTTCAATTTCTTTCATCAGTGTTTTATAGTTTTCAGAGTAGAGGTCTTTCACCTCTTTAGTTAAGTTTATACCTCGGTATTTTACTCTTTTTGGTGCAATTGTAAATGGTGGTGTTTTAAAATTTCTCTTTTCTGGGGGGTGCCTGGGTGGCTCAGTTGGTTTGACTCTTCCCTTCGGCTTGAATCATGATCTCAGGGTCCTGGGATCGAGCCCCACATCATGCTCCCTGCTCAGCGGGAAGCCTGCTTCTCCCTCTCCAATCCTGCTTGTTCCCTCTCTCACTATTTCTCCCTCTCTATGTCTCAAGTGAATAAATAAAACCTTAAAAAATAAAATAAAAATTCTCTTTCTGTTGTTTTGTTATTAGTGTATAGAAATACTACTGATTTCTGTGTACTAATTTTGTATCCTGAGACTTAGCCTCTTATTCTTAAGCACTAGACCTGTATTTCTTACATGGAGGCAGTTCTGTCTCCCAAGGGACAGGGGCACATTTGGCAATGTCTGTAGATGTTTTTTGGTGTATATGGGGGTACTACAGGCATCTAGCAGGTATAGGCCAGGGATGCTGCTAAACACCTCCTCCCCTCCTGCCTTCTTTCCCTAGTCACCAACACACAAAATTTATTAAGCTCAAAATGTCAATAGTGCCAAGCCTGAGAAATCCTGCAGTAGACTGTACACTACCCATGTTGGTAGAAGATAATATAGAGGCACAATGTGATTAAAAAAGATTAGGAACAGGTATTGAGGAATAAGCTAAATGTTAATTACAAAATGATATAAAGGATTGGCAAAATAGCAGGAGCTGGTGGTTGTTGAATGTAGAAAGTTAATGGTTCTATTATTTTTCTGTCAGCCACTTGGCATTTCTAGAAGTTGAAAGGGTTTTTTAAAAAAGTAAATGATCTGGGATGCCTGAGTGGCTCAGCGATTGAGCATCTGCCTTTGGCTCAGGGCATGATCCTAAGCGTCCCGGGATCGAGTCCCACATCGGGCTCTCTGGATGGAGCCTGCTTCTCCCTCTGCCTGTGTCTCTGCCTCTTTCTCTCTCTCTCTGTCTCTCATGAATAAATAAATAAAATCTTTAAGGAAATAAAAAAAGGTAAATGATCTGACATGAACAGACATTTCTCCAAAGAAGGCATACAGATTGCCAACAGACACATGAAAAGATGCTTAACATCAGTCATCATTAGGGATTTGCAGATCAAAACCACAATGAGATATCACCCTGTCAGATATACACCTGTCAGATTGGCTAAAACAAAAAAGACAAAAAATAACAAGTATTGGTGAAGATGTGGAGAAAAGGGAACCCTTGGAACTGTTGGTGGGAATATAAATTTGTGCAGCTGCTGTGGAAAACAGTATGGATGTTCCTCAGAGAGTTTAAAATAGAACTACCCTGCTACCCAGTGATCACACTACTGGGTATCTACCCAAAAATACAAAAGCACTAATTCAAAGGAATACATGCACCCTTATGTTTATAGCAGCATTATTTACAATAGCCAAATTATAGAAGCAGCCTAAATATCCAGTGATAGGTGATGGGTAAAGATGATTATGGGGTGTGTGTGTGTGTGTGTGTGTGTGTGTGTGTGTGTATACTGTATATATTGTATATATAATGGAATATTACTCAGCCATAAAAAGAATGAAATCTTGCCATTTGCAACAACAGGATGACGCTTGAGAGTATAATACTAAGTGAAATAAGTCAGAGAAAGACAGATAGCATATGATTTCACTCATATGTGGAATTTAAGAAACAAAAAATGAGCAAAGGAAAAAAGAGAAAAGCCAAGAAATAGATTCTTAACTATAGAGAACAAACTGATGATTACCAGAGGGGGTGAGTGAGGGGATGGGTGAAATAATGATGGAGATTAAGAAGGATACTTGTCATGATGAGCAGTGTGTAATGTATGGAAGTGTTGAATCACTATATTGTACACCTGAAACTAATTTAACACTATATGTTAACTATTTTGGAATGAAAAGAAAAACTTGGGCAGTCCCAGTGGCTCAGCGGCTTAGCGCTGCCTTCAGCCCAGTGTGTGATTCTGGAGACCAAGAATCGAGTCCCACGTCAGGCTCCCTGCATGGAGCCTGCTTCTCTCTCTGCCTGTGTCTCTGCCTCTGTCTGTGTGTCTCTCATGAATAAATAAATAAAATCTTAGTATAAAAGAAAAACTTAATAAAGTAAATGATTTGTACTTTACTGGTGAAAATATCTTTTAAATCACTTTATTCTTGATTTCAGGAAGACAGCTCTCGTCCTTTTATCATATCCAGCCCTACAAATGGGGCCGAATCTATTAAAGAAGGCTGGCTCTCTGTCAACCCATATGACAGTAATTTTGGTGACGTACATTTTTATGACTATATCAATGATTGTTGGAATTGGAAAGTTTTCCCCAAAGCTCGATTTGTATCTGAATATGGATATCAGTCCTGGCCTTCCTTCAGTACATTAGAAAAGGTAAGCCACTTTTGATTTCCCAATAATTCAAAATGGTAAGCAGTGGGCATATTCCACTTTCTCAACAGTATTTCAGAAAGTAAAATGAAATGTACTTCTTGGGGCACCTAGGTGGCCCAGTCGGGTAAGCATCTGCCTTCAGCTCAGGTCATGATCCTGGGATCCTGGGATCAAGTCTCGCATTGGGCTCCCTGCTCAGCAGAGGGTCTGCTTCTCCCTCTCTCCCTGCTTCTCCCCGCCCCACTGTACTCTCTCTCTCTCTCAAATAAATAAATCTTTTTTTTTTTTTTTAAGAAAGGTACTTCTTATTTAAATGAAAGTTTAGGAAGACCATAGAAGAGAACTTTTTTTTTCTTTAAAGTTTTAGGACCGAGGCACCTGGGTGGCTCAGTGGTTGAGCGTGTGCCTTTGGTTCAGGTCATGGTTCCCAGGTCCTGAGATTGGGTCCCACATAGGGCTCCCCACAGGGAGCCTGCTTCTACCTCTGCCTGTGTCTCTGCCTCTGTCTCTGTATCACTCATGAATAAATAAATAAAATCTTAAAAAAAATAAAGTTTGGGGAGCTAAATTTTTGTAGTCATCATTTTGGGGATTATACCTTTTCGATATTGCTTTTAATAATGTTCCTTCACTTAACATTTAAAAATTAAACAGGAACCAGTGGTTGCTTAAGCCTGACTTCTTATCATGCATGAAAGTGACTCTCACTTCTCCTTTCTATATATCCAAACAACTATTTTATCATTTACAGATATTCAGAACTGGATGGTTTGCCACAGTAAGAGAAATGAATGTGATACATAAACTTTTGTCTAGTGCTCTCAGATCATATTATTTCTTTTGTCTCTTCTCCTTCCTCTTCTGTTTCCTCCTCCCATTTTTTCTCCTTTTTTTTTTCATGTTGGTGTATTTGATTTTCACTATGGCATTTCACTTTCCTTGTTCCTACAGATTCAGTTTCATAGATGGATTCAATTTCAGAGTTGTATGTGTTCTTAAAGCAGCTTTATTGAGATATAATTCACTGACCATACAATGCACCCATTTAAAATTTTTTTAAGATTATTTATTTATTTATTCATAGAGATGCAGAGAGAGAGAGGCAGAGACACGGGCAGAGGGAGAAGCAGGCTCCATGCAGAGAGCCTGATGTGGGACTCGATCCCAGGTCTCCAGGATCACGCCCTGGGCTGCAGGCGGCGCTAAACCGCTGTGCCACCAGGGCTGCCCAATGCACCCATTTAAAATGTACACTTAAATGGTTTTCAGTATATTCACAGAGCTGTGCAGCCATCATCATGACCTAATTTTAGAGCATTTTCATTACCCCAAAGAAACTGTGTACCCAGATTACTCCTTATTCTCTCAGTACTTCCCACCCTAGCTCTAGGCACCCCTAATCTGCTTTGTGGTCTATATATTTGTTCTGCACATTTCATATATTGGAATCATAAAATATGTGATCTTTTTAGGTTGGCTTCTTTAACTGAGCATAAAGTTTTCAAGGTTCATCCATCTCAAATCATGTACTTGTCATTCTTTTTTATTGCTGAATAGTATTCCATTGTACGGATGTACCACATTTTGTTCATCCATTCGTCAGTTGATGTACATTGTGTTATTCCCACTTTTTGGCTATTTTGAACAATACTGCTGTGAACATTTGTATACATTTTTTTGTGTGAACATATGTTTTCAGTTCTATTAAGTATACACTTAGTAGTGGAATTACTGGGTCATATGGTGACTGTATGTTTAACATTCCAAGGGACTGCCAAACTGTTTCCCATAGTTCGTAATGACTGCAACATTTTACATTCCCACCAGGAAATGTATGAGGGCTCTAATTTCTCTACATCTTTATCAACATTTATTTTCTCTTTCTCTCTCTCTTTTTTTTTTTATCATTTCCCTGGAAATTTGCATTTCCTTTATGGCTAATGATGTTGAGCCTCTTTTCATGTGCTTGTTGGCCATTTGTATATTTTCCTTAGAGAAATGTCTATTCAAACGCTTTGCCTATTTTTTAATTGGCTTATCTTTTTGTTGTTAAATGTGCCAGTGTTTATAGCAGCAGTGTCCACAATAGCCAAAATATGGAAAGAGCCCAGATGTCCATTGACAGATGTGGTATCTATATCTATATCTATATCTATATCTATATCTATATCTATATCTATATCTATCTATACCTATATCTATCTACACACACACACAAACACACACACTGGAATATAACTCAGCCATTCAAAAAGGATGAAATCTTGCCATTTGCAGTGATGTGGATAGAACTAGACTGTATTATCCTACATGAAATAAGTCAGAGAAAGACAAATACCATATGATTTCACTCATGAAGTTTAAGAAACAAAACAGATGAACATAGGGGGAGGGAAGTAAAAACAAAAGAAGAAAAATAGAGAGGGAGGCAAACCATTAGGGACTCTTAACTATACAGAACAAACTGAGGGTTGCTGGAGAGGAGGTGGGTGGGTGGGGATGGGGTAACTGGGTGATGGACATTAAGGAAGGCACTTGATGCAGTGAGCAGTGGCTCTATACATATGCAACTGATGAATCCTAAATTCTATCCTTGAAACTAGTAATATACTATATGTTAAGTAAACTGAATTTAAATAAAAAGTTTTTAAAAGAGTTCTATGTATATGAGCATGTATGTATGTATGTATATATTCTGGATATATTTTTTATCAGATATATGATTTGCAAATATTTTCTCCTAATTTGTAGGTTTTCTTTTTTACTTAATTGGTAATATCATTTAAAGCACAAAAGTTTTTTTTTTAAAGATTTTATTTTATTTATTTTTTAATTTTTATTTATTTAAAAATAAATATTTTGTCATAAATAGTCATAAATATATGACTATTTATGATAGTCACAGAGAGAGAGAGAGAGAGAGAGGCAGAGACATAGGCAGAGGGAGAAGCAGCCTCCATGCACCGGGAGCCCGACGTGGGATTCGATCCTGGGTCTCCAGGATCGCGCCCTGGGCCAAAGGCAGGCGCCAAACCGCTGCGCCACCCAGGGATCCCTAAAGCACAAAAGTTTTAAATTTTGATGAAGTCCTTATCAATCTTCTCTTTTATCTCTTGTCCTTTTATTATTGCATCTAAGAAACCATTTTCTAACCTAAGATCACAAAACTTTACTCCTATGTTGTCTTCTAGTTTTAGCTCTTACATTTAGATCTGTGATCTATTTTGAGTTAATTATTTTATATAGTGTGAGGTGTTCAGGTTCGTTTTTTTGCATGTGGATATCTAATTACCCAAACATCATTTATTGAAAACATTATTCTCTCCCCCCATTGATTCTCTTGACCCCTTTGTAAAAATAAATTAATGATAAATGTTAAGGTTTATTTTTGGATTCTCAATTTGTTTCCATTGATCTGCCTATCTATTTTATGCCAGTATGCACACTGTCCTCTATTTATAGCTTTGTAGTAAGTTTCAAAAGCAGGAAGTGTGACTCCACCAACTTTGTTCTTCTTTTCAAGGTTGTTTTGACTCTTCTGGGTGCCTTCCATTTATGTATCAGTTTTAGAATCACCTTGCCAGTTTCTGCAAAAAAGTACACTGGAATTTTGATAGGGATTGTGTTGAATCAGTTTGCAAAGTATTGCCATCTTAACAATATGAAGTCTTCTGATCCACGGACATTTGATGTCTTCTTTCAATATTTTGTAGTTTCAGTATACAAAGTTTATACTTTAAATTTATTCCTAAGCAGTTTATTCTTTTTGTAAATGGAATTACTTTTTTGGACTTATTTTCACCTTGTTCATTACTTGTATGTAAAGAGACGGTTGATTTCTGTAGAGTGAACATATATTCTGCAGCCTTGCAGAACTTATTTATTAACTTTAATAGTTTTTGTGGGGCAGCCCAGATGGCTCCGTGGTTTAGCGCTGCCTTTGGCCCAGGGCGTGATCCTGGAGACCCGGATCAAGTCCCACATCCGGCTCCCTGCATGGAGCCTGCTTCTCCCTCTGCCTCTCTCTCTCTCTCTCTCTCTCTGTCTCTCATGAATAAACAAAATCTTAAAAAAATAATTTTTGGAATCCCTTATGGTTTTCTATATTTAAGAGCATGTCATCTGCAGATGGAATTAGTTCTACTTCTTTCTTTTCAATATGGATTCTTTTTATTAACTTTTCTTGGCTAATTGCCCTGGCTAGAACCTCCAGTACAATGTAGGATAGAAATGGTGAGAACAGACATCTTCGTCTCATTGCTTTTCTTAGGGAGGAAGCTTTTAGCCTTTTCCTGTTTAGTAAGAAGTTAACCATAGGTTTTTCATAAATGCCTTTTATCAGGTTGAGGAAGTTCTCTTTTATTCCTAGTTGGCTGAGTGGTTGTATCATAAAAGGAAATTGAATTTTGTCAAATGCTTGCTTTCTTCAACTATCGTAATAATCAGGTACCTGGGGGTGCCTGAGTGGCTCACTCAGTTAAGTATCCAACTCTTGATTTCAGCTCAGGTCATAGTCTCAGGGTCATGGATCAAGCCCCACACTGGGCTTTGCACTCAGCACAGAGTCTGCTTGAGTCTTTCTCTTTTCTCCCCCTCCCAATCCCCCAACTCATATGCATCCACACGTGCACACACTCTCTCTCAAAATAAATAGTCTTTTAAAAAGTTATAAAAAATAATCAAATACCTGTAGCTTTTGTTTCCCCTCCCTTATTACTCATGTAACCACAAAAAATTTTAAGACAGTTTCAAAATCTTCCTCGATTTTACCACTTGAACCAAACTATATTTGCTTCCACACAATGAAGTTATGTTGTATTTCTAACTTTAAAAAATAATGTCATAACCTTAGCTCTACCCCTTGTTTTTTTTATTACTCCCATATTGGGTGGATTTTTTAGGAATACTATTGTTTCAAAATGAAGGAGATGGAGTTGAGCATCCTGACCCAGGTAGGAATAAGCATTAGAATGGGAAAGAAGGACTGAAAGAAGCAAAATCATTTACTGAGCAGACACTCTTTACCAGAGACCCATTGTTCCACATAATAATAATCTCTACCACCACCTCCCCCATCCCCTTAACTGAGGCCCAGGAGGAAATCAAGGTACTAGAGTGAGAGTTCTGTCATTATCCCCAGGTAGCAAGTAGCATATCTGTATTCAAATGTTATCTCACACCAGAGCTGAACTATTTTTTTCATACATTTCAGGAGGTGCTATACATTTCAGTGAGTGCTATAAATTGCTAAACCTTTTTCTTAAATCTATTAGCCTTTCTGTTTACCTTCTGACAATAATGCAGTTTTGGGGAAATGCCTGATTATGTTCAAAGATACTAAACACTATGTTTTAAAATAGGAAAGGTGAAACTAAGTTCTGTAAATTCTGTTTATTTTTTATTTTTTATTTTTTTATAAATTCTGTTTATTATGAACTCTTGATTTAACGATTACCTCTTTTTTGAGCTACATTGCTTAGTTGAAGATTTGAATTAGGTAATTGGGAAAATAGAAGAATCCAAAAGAATAACTTTACATAAAACTTGAATTTTTAGTTAGAGGTTTTTTTCATGTATCTAACAAAAATATTAAAATGTCCCTTACTAGTTTGGTATATATTATTTCTTTGTAAAAATAATAATATTTTCAATAGTCCATTATCAGTATTGCACAATGATTAAAAGCTTGGGCTCTGGAATAAACAGATCTAGATTTGAATACTAGAACTGTCATATACTAGCTATATTGCATTGGAACAATTAATTTTTTTTTTATTTTAGTGTCCTTATCTATAAATTGGGTTTAGTAGTAGTAAAATACCTTTGGGGTGGGAAGGGAGAGAGAGAGAGAAAAGAGAGGAAGAGAGAAGGGAGAAAAAATGTGTGTGTGTCTATATGCAGATATGCATGTGTGCATGCGATCACGTGTAAAGATTAAGTTAATTTACACATGAAGCACTTAGTACAGTTCTTGACACGTAGCGACAACCCTTAAAATGTAAGCTATTATTGTCAATAAAGTCCATTCTAGGAGGATTTGTATGAAGGTTTTTTTTTTAAGATTTTATTTATTTATTCATGAGAGACACAGAGAGGCAGAGACACAGGCAGAGGGAGAAGCAGGCTCCATGCAGGGAGCCTGATGTGGTACTCGATCCTGGGACTCCAGGATCACTCCTTGAGCTGCAGGCAGATGCTTTAACCGCTGAGCCACCCAGGTGTCCCTGTATGAAGGTTTTATTTTCTTCAAAGGCATCTACGTTTAAAGAACTAGAGGCTGGAGCTAGACTGTGCCAACTAACTTAAGTTCTTGCACAAATTACTGAACCTTTCTGTGCCTCATATCTAAAATAGAGTGATGATAATACCAACTTGTAGAGTTGTCATGAGGATTAAGTAAGTAATATTCTTAAAACAATTAGAGCCTTATCTGGCACTTTCTAATTCCTTCTGATAACATCATTACAGCTGAAAATTATAAGACTCTCAAACCATGGCTATCAGAAATTAAAAAGCTTTCCACATAACAGAAGATCAGGTTACCAGTTATGGGATACATTCATATCATTACCAATCAGGGCTGAGAAGCCTGAAGATGTGTTTCAGGCTTTAAAAAGGAAGAAGCATTGAAAGAAGGGAAGTATTGAAAGAAGTAAAGGTGTGTACATCTCAAATGTGTACAAGATGACTGTAAATACTAATACCTCTTTTAAATAAGTAACTGTAGTAATTAGTGTTCTCTGGTGGTAACAGTTTTGGAAAACATATATAATTTGGAAAAACTTCCACATTGAACATGGGTAATGTACACTACTTATATTTTAGTATAAAAAAATTCCTAAAGAATAACTTTTTCCTTTCGAAGTGATGGGTCTGGGCATTTCATGTTTTTTTTTTTTTTTAAGATTTTATTTATTTATTAATGAGAGACCCAGAGAGAGAGAGAGGCAGAGACAGGCAGAGGGAGAAGGAGGCTCCATGCAGGGCGCCTGACGTGGTACTTGATCCTGTGTTTCCAGGATCACGCCCTGGGCCGAAGGCAGGCGCTAAACTGCTGAGCCACCCAGGGATCCCTCATTTCATGTTTATAGGGAATTAGAAGTCATGTTTTATGAACAAAGATTAATATTTTTAATTTCCAGGGATTTTTGAGAATGGGGTAGACTGTTTTTCAAAGTCTTTGTGTAATCTGAATTAAACTGATGTTTTCAGGTGTAGGCAGCAGTTGTCTTATATCTTTTTCAGATGCTAACAGGACATTAAATCATAGGCCTAGAAGCCAGAATCATTGTTTATTTTTCTGTAAAAGGTATACTGCTAACATATGCATGGTATTTGTTTTTATTTCTTAGTTTGATCCGATGATCACTTTGTAAAGAGATGACTGAGTGTATAAATTGTGCCTGGCTTTTAAAAAAAAAGATTTATTATTAGGGGAAAAGAGTATCATTGGTTTGTGTCTTCAACTATTTCAAAATTAAACATGTGTATATGTCAAATATATTTAGTAGTAATTGAGAAACAAATGAACAAGTGCTAAAGCGTTTACTGTCTTAATAGTCATATATTATTCTTGTCAAAGAATTGACAGTTTTAACAGAATACTGATTTCAGTCCATTATTAATTTTTGACAGTTTATTCATTTGAATAGATAAAATGACATTTAAAAATAAACATGATGAATGTTCTAAAAATAGGAATAGTGCTTTGATAGGACAAGACTTTTGATATGAATGCCAAAATGTAACTTTCTAGGCTTGAGTAAGGGAAGGTATAGTTGCCAAATCCTAGTTTTGTGATTCAGTTTTGCACAGGGCTACTCTTTCACCAATAACAAGTATGATGGCAAAAACATTTACCATCTGTGAAATTAGAGTTGCAGAATAAACCTTGAGCTCTTTTCCAGTATGCAGAGCACTTTTTGAGTTTGTTAGAAGTGTGTGGAAAAATAGTTTCACTCCTAACTTCCCAATTTGTACCTCTTTTCTTCACTTGAAAGGTTTCATCTAAGGAGGACTGGTCTTACAACAGCAAATTTTCACTTCATCGACAACATCACGCAGGTGGTAATGATGAAATGCTACTTCAGATTGGATTTCATTTCAAACTCCCGGAAAGCACAGATCCATTACAGACATTCAAAGATACCATTTACCTTACTCAGGTAGGCATTTTCATTCTGGAGTTCAACAGGTTCCTGCAATTACATAAGGAATCATGTAGATTTTGTAAAAGCCTTATGTGGTGAAAAAATATTCAGGTTTTTATTTCAGTGATTGAGGAATTTATCTACTTCAAAATAGATAAATAATGACATGTAATACTTGTAACAGTTAATTTTTGGTATTTGTCTCTCTTACAAAGAACAAACAGCTCAGAAAGTTCTACAACGAATTGTGCATTAAAACGTTCCCTAACTCAAGATCACTATAAAGTGTTAGTGATTAAAACAATAGCTTTCCCCAAAGATAAAATGGAACAATGGAACAATAGAGTCCAGAAACAGACTCACGTATAATATAATCACTTGATTGACGGCCATGATGTCACTGCAATCCTGTGGAAAAGGATAGTTTTATCAATAGACAGTACTGTATCAAGTGGGTCTCATTATAGGAAAATAAATGAACTTTGACTCCATACACAAAAATTAATTTGATCAGTGATCAAAGAATTAACTGTGGAAAGTAACATATTTTTGTCGCCTTGGCAAAGATATCTTAAACAGGACATAAAAAAACTAACTATGAAAAAAAAAGATAAATTGGACTTCATTAAGATTATGGACTTTTATAAACTAAGATACCATTAAGAGAGAGAAAAGACAAGCCACAGGTTGGGCAATGGTATCTGTAACATATATATCTGATAAAAGATTTGTATTCAGAATAAATAATTTCTGTAAAGTAATAAAAGGATATAACCTACTAAAAAATGGACAAACCCCTTGAACAGTCACTTGACCAGAGAAGATATCCAGAGGTCAGTAAATATGTGAAAATGTGTTCAATTTCATTCTCCATGAAGGGAATGCAAATGAAAATCAGGATAGGATACTCCCACACACAAGGTACACAGTGTCATTTTAGCACAATGGCTAAAATTAAATAGATTGACAATGCCAACTGTTGGTGAGGATGTGTGACAGCTGGAACTTTTAGACATTGTTAGTAGGAATAGGAATTTATTTAACCACTTTGGAAAATTTTATGACAGTTTCTATCCAAGCTAAACATTCGCTTCCTCTTTGAATCAGCATTTCTACTCCTAGCTATGTACCCAAGAAAAATGAGTACATATGTCTGCCAACAAACATCTAAAATAATGTTCACAACAGCTTTATTCATAATAGCTCCGAATTGGAAAGAGCCTAGATGTTCTTTAACAGAAGGATTTTTAAACTATGGTGTATTTATGTGATAGAATATTCCATAGCAATACAAAAGAATGAACTGCTGATATCAGCATCACTTGGATGAACCTCACAAACATGTTGAGCAAAAGAAACATTGAAGTTTTAGTATAGACAAAATGAATCAAAATGATGGAGAGCAAATTAGCGGCAACCATTCTTGTGGAGAGGATACTGAATTATGGCTAGAAAAGTGCATAAAGAAAGTCTCTGGAGTGCTAAAAAGAAAGCTTTATACCTTGATCTGGGTGCTGGTTACATGGGTGTACACATATGATAAAATTCATTGAGGCATACACTTAAGATCTCTATATGTTACCTTATGCACCTTCTTGGATTATTTTTAAAACAGCTCTATTGAGATATAATTGACATACCTTAAAAGTCACTCATTTTAAATGTACGAATAAGTGACTCAGTATATTTATGGAGTCATGCAACCATGACCATAACCCAATTTTAGAACATTTCTTATATTCCCAAAAGATCCCTTGCTCCTATTTGCAGTTACTCCCCTTTCTCACCTTCAGCCCCAGGCAAACGTTAATCTGCTTTTTTGTCTGTGTAGATTTTACTTTTCTCAACATTTTATATAACTAGACTTATACAATGTGTGATATTTTGCATCTGGCTTCTTTCACCTAGCATAACGTTTTTGAAGTTCTTCCATGTTATAGCATGTACCAGTACTTCATTCGTCCTTCTTGCTAAATAGTACTCTGTTGTAATGGATATACAATATTTTATATATCCATTCATCTGTTGGTAGACATTTGGATTATTACCGATTTTTGACTATTATGAATAATACTGCTATGAATATAAGCATACAAATCTTTGTGCACATATTTTGATTTCCTTTGAGTTGACATTATACATTACTGAAATTGTTGAGTTATATGATAAATTTATGTTTAACTTCGTAAGAAACCATCAAACTGAATTTTAGGTAATCTTTTCTTCTTAATGTTTCCATTTACTCTTTTTATTTGCCTATTTTATTTTATGAACCTGTGAACTACATACATACCTGAGACTATATTAAAGTTGGGGCACCTGGGTGGCTCTCAGTGGTTGAGTGTCTTCCTTAGGCTTAGGGCATGATCCTGGAATCCTGGGATCAAGTCCCGCATTGAGCTCCCCACAGGGAGCCTGCTTCTCCTTCTGCCTGTGTCTCGGCCTCTCTCTCTATGTGCCTCTCATGAATAAATAGATAAAATCTTAAAAAAAAAAAAAAAGAGTATATTATAGTCACTTCTTATTTATCTGATGTTTTTTTCCATACTTATTTCAAGTTCGGAGAGAGAAGGCAGGAGCCTAATCCCAATCATATGAGTTGATCTGAAGTAGATTAGAAGTTTTTGTTAAACATGATCACATTTTAATTTTTGCATCTTAGCACCTAAAAATATGCCAATTTTTATCTAAACTCATGCCTACTCTCATCAGTTTTCTCCTATATAAAAACATTAAAATTCTGGATGGAAGCTGAAGCAGAAAACTGTAAGCCAAAGAATACTCTTTTTTAGAAGGTGATAAACTGATTTAAAAAATTTTAATGTTTTAACCATAAGCTTATCAGTTAGGGAAGTTTTGCCAGTGTGGTGTAATTTATGAACTTACCTCAGAGAACACAAGCTAAAAGATAAAGTTGATATCTGTCCCTTTTAAAGTGTTGAGTTCATTATTATTAGCTTTTCATAACCAATATTCTGTAAAAGTGTCTCAGTTTTGATACATGAAATAGGCTGATCCTTATTCGTGTGTGCACACACAGGAACCTTTCAGTTGTTTTTCCTGCTGGCTGTCCTTCTCCCAGCTGTTCATTTTATTACTGTTACTTTATTCTGTTTCCTCAAAAACACATTCAGAGAACTGACAAAAATAATTGTTCTTTCTGAACTCATTAGCATTAGTGGTACACAGGAGCTGGGTGTACAAGTGGAATTATTTGTTGCTGGTTTTTGTTAGGGAAGGCTTTCATCTGATAATTTAGCACTGGTGTCTTATAGGCATTGGCTTGGAATTGGATTTGTGTTAGTTCTACCTTAGAACTTTCTGATATACTTACCAGATGGGATCTGAGGTGGAAAAAAAAATCAGAATTATGATTTTTTTGTTTTGTTTTTAGTATTGAATTTTCTTGACTGAAATATAGACAGGATATGTTAGAATAAAACATTCTTTTCCCCCATACTACTGTGATTTTAGAACAATCATCTTTGACATGTGCATTAGAAAGAAAAACCTTTCTTTGGTACATTTTTTCTGTTCCTGCTTCTACCTTCTCTTCTTTTTCTCATTGTCTGTCATACTATTCTAAAGAACAGAGTAACTGCTTGTATACCACATTTTAAGATGTTCTATAAAGTAATTTTTTTCACCTTTCAGAAAAATCTTAGCTGAGAAAGTTTTGTAGTAAGTTTCTTCACATTTAGATCTTTTCCTATCTTTTCCTTATCTTGTAATAGCAAAAGCATACTCAGTTTGTACTTCTTTAATTCTTCTAATATTCCAAAATAATCTTGCTTCACCTTTCATTCTCCTACCTTATCCTGTTATATTATATTCCAAATAGCCTACTTACCTAGGCCCACTCTCTTAAGCTATGTTGCACAGGCCTCACTGCTTAGTTTGAAGACTGTCTATACTAACACATCTAAACTGTTAGTCACCTTCAGTCTGTCAGTATGGTGTCTTACCAGCCACTGAGAGAGGAAGCTGGGTTATTGACAGTTCTTACTAACCACTTAGCTTATAGCTCCCTCTAGTGCCTTCATTTATTCTTCACATATTTGTTAAGCATATAATGAGGGCTAGATGCTTGGGAATGTCTTTAAGAGATTCATATTCTTTAGGGATCCATTTTGTCTTCCTGTGTTGCGTGTAACTTGATCATAAGAACAACAAAAAAAGTTATACTGTGTTATAGGCTGTATATCGATAATACTTGCTACCTTGGGACAGTTATTTCTTTGATAAGCAGCACTGAGATTTGATAGAAGATCCAAGCTATGCTGAGCTTTTAAGATGGATGGAGTGAGTAAAGGAGGGGAATGATTAATAGAGTACATTATATACTAACATATTTATATGCAACATGTAATTTAGCAGTCAAACAATCAATATTCTTTGGGTGTAGTAAATGCCTGGCCCTGGGCCATGAGATGCATTGCATATCTTCTCACATAATTCTAACAATATCTCCAAACATCTATATTTTTGTTTTAATTTTATATTTAAACAAGCTTAGAAAGGTTAAGTATTTTGCCCAAGTTCTCAGGCAATGAACGGAGCAAGTTTCTGCCTTTTAAACTACAATATTATATCCTTTCACAGTTGAGATAAGGGAAGTTCTATAACTACTGAGGTGATTGGTTGGACTATAACATCAATTTTCAGTACTTAAGTAAAGCTGACATCAGAAATTTGGCACATTAAAAAAGGCCTTATGGGAACAATAGAGAAATCAACAAAACCAAAAAGTTAGTTCCTTGAAATGATCAGCAAAATTGAAAAAACTGTAGCTTGACTGGCCAAGAAGAAAAGAGAGAAGATTCCAATTATGAAATGAGGAATGAAAAAGGGAACACTACTGTTGACCTTAAAGAAAAAAAAAGGTGATTAGAGAATACTGTAAATAATTGTATAACTGAAGTCATTTAATCTGGATGAGATGGCAAATTCATAGAAAGACACAATGAAAACTGACTCAAGAAGAAATAGAAAATCTAAGTAGGTCTATGACCACTAAACAGACTGATTAGTAATAAAAAATTGTCCTCTATAAAGATGACTTCACTAACGAGTTCTAAAAAAATGTTTAAAGAAGAATTAACACCATCTTTCACAAATTCTTCCCAAAAAACAGAAGGGAAAACGTTTCATAACTCATTCTGTGAAACCATTTTTATTCTGTTGCTAAAACCAAAGACATATAAGAAAAGCAAACAAGAGACTAATATCTTTTATGAATATAGACAGAAAGAAATCTTCAACAAAATACTAACAATCTAAATCCAGCAGCATATAAAAAGGTTTATAAACTATAATCAAGTGGGATTTATCCCAGAATGTAAGATTGGTTCAACATATGAAAGTAAATCAATGTAATATGCCATATTAATAAAGGAAAATAGCTACATGATTATTTCAATAGATGAAGAAAAATCATTAGACAAAACACCCTTTTGTGACCAAAAAAACAAAAATACAAAAAAGAAAAAACACACACACAACTTTTTAACAAGTTAGGACAAGAAGGGATTTCCTCAACCTGAGAAGAGCACCTATGAAGAACCTACAGCTAATATATTATAGTGAAAAATTTCTCCCTAAGATCAGGAACAAGACAAGGATGCCTGCTCTTGCCACTTCTATTCAAGAGTGTACTGGAGATTCTAGTCAAAACAGTTAGGCAAGGAAATCAAATAAAAGTCACCCAAATTGGAAAGGAAGAAGTAACACTATCTCTGTCTACAGATGACATAATTTTATATAGAAAAGCTTTAAAAATCCACCTAAAATACCTATGAGAACTAATAAGTTAATTCAGCAACTTTGCACGATATAAGATCAATTTACAAATATCAGCTGTATTCTAAGCATGTAAGCATGAACAATTTGAAAATGAAATTAAATAATTACATATACAATAGTATCAAAAAGAGTAAAATATTTTTTAATGTTTTTAACCAAAGAGATGCAGGACTTGCACTGTGAAAATTACAAAACATTATTGAGAGAAATTAAAGAAATGGAAAGACATGGATTGGAAGACTTAAGATTATTAAGATGGCAAGGCTCCCCAAGTTGATCCACAGATTCAACATAATCCCTATCAAAATTCCTACCACCATTTTCAGAGAAATGGGAAAATGATCCTAAAATTCATATGGAAATGCAAGAATAGTTAAAATATTCCAGAATAGTTAAAATATCTGGAAAAAACAAATTTGGAAGAGCCAGACATCCTACTTTCAAAACTTAACTACAAAGCTACAGCAATTAAGATAGTGTGGTATTGACCTAAGGCCAGACATTAGATTGATTGAATAGAATTGAGAGTCCAGAAATAAACACCTAAGTCTATGGTCAACAAATTTTCTACAAGGGTTCCAAAACAATGAAAGGATAAGAAAAATAGTGTTTTGGACAAATGATGCCAGAACAAATGGATATCCACATGTAAAAAAATTAATTTGGACCTCTACCTCACTACGATATATAAGAATCTCACTTAAAATGGATCAAAGACCTAAATGTAAGTGCAAAGTCATAAAATGTCCAGAATAGGCAAATCCATAGAGTCAGAAGAAAGTGTAAATGAGTGGTTTCCAGATGCAGAGGAGAGGGGAGAATGAGAAGTTGCTATTAACCAGTATAGTACGGTGTTTCCTTATGGGGTGATAACATTCTGGAATTAGGTAGTGATGAAAATGCACAATCTGTGATTTTACTAAAAACCAATGAATTGGAAGCTACAAGGGTGAACTGTATATTATGAACTGTATCAATTTGAAACATGGCTTCGTTGGAAGATTCTTATTGTCAGGATAATTTTAAGTAAATAAAGAATATAAATTACATTCTGTCAGGAGGGCTTCCAAGGGTAAAGGGTGTGATTCTAGGGAGTGTAGCCCACCTACAGCTCTGTCATTCTGGAGGACAGGGATAATGGGTTTTTGTAAACAGCTAGCAATCTCCATCCCAGTGGCAAAGCTGGAATTGGAACCTAGGTCTTGGTGTCCTGGTCCAATTTCTTTTTACCCTACCATCTGTTTCTCCAAGGAGACTGATTTCATAAGTGTAATCAAGCAAGCTGCTGAAAATAGACTTTTTTGAAACTAAAATAAGATTTGTCTGCTAAGAGTGGGACTGAGTAGCCTAGGAAATGACTAAGCATTTATTCTTCTTATATGTAAAGATTGTCCTCTTTAGGGAAGGTTGCATGGTGTATAAATACAGGTAAATTTTTAAAGGGAAAGAGGCAGTACCAGAAATTTTCCAGGGAAGTGGGATTGTACAACATCCCTTTAAGAAGGATAGTGGGCAATGGCCTTCTGTATTTTTATGAACAAAAGTGTCATTCATTACCCTCAACTGGCACCTACTGGTTTGGGTAAACCCAGATCCATGATATTGGCATGGCACCAACTGTCTGTAGAGTGTACTGCACTGTGCTAGAGCCCAGAGTGCTCAAGAGTCTTGATTATTCTCTTTCCCACCAAGTTCAGATATGATAGGCCACTAGTTAGGGCTTGCCTAGTGCCCTGTTCTTTCATTGCTAGCAAGGGGTAGGAATCCTGCATGCATGTAAAAAAAAATTAAGTTTAAAAATCCTAAAAGATTATTAATATTTACCTATTAAGGCAGAAAAGATAAATTACAGTGAGGAGGTTGTTAGGTATACAAAAATAAATATGTCTTGCAAATAATTCTGAAAATTGAAATAGAGACTTAAAAATCAAATGTTTGTGGGGTCTAGGAAGGTAATTTAAATGGATAGGAGTATGATTATTGGGAACTGTGACAAAATGGAATATGTAGGCCCTGGCTTAAGACATTAAACAACATCCAAACAAGAAACAAAAAAACACCCACCTCCAAAAAACCAAAAACCAAAAACCACCCACCTTTGTGGACCAATTAAAATCTGTGTGAGGCAAAGGTCAGCTTAGAGACCACCAGTTTAGTTTAATAGCAGCCTCATGACTGGAACCTAGTAGAGCAATATGCAGCAAGGAGTTTAACATTTGTCATATGTTCTTACCAAAAGAAACAACACAAGAACATAAAATGTTCTTAGCTCTTACACTGAAAGAAAAAACTGGAAACCATTCAAAAGCCCAATAATTAGAGAATGATGAATCACACTGTGGTATAACTGTATAACCATTTAAAGCACAGAGATGCTAACTAGTGCCAGGGCATGGAAATGTACACATGTGAAAACTAAATGAGAATAAAATACTAAATGTATATGCTGCAAATATGTGTTCACAAAGGTTGGAAAGAATTTGGAGCAATGTAAATAATTTGATGCTGCAGAGATTTTTTTTTTTCTGAAAAAAAACTTCAGTGAAGAAAAAGAAAAACACAGGTCACCTCTACCTCTATCCATAAAACATGTAGTTGTCCTCTGGATTAGATCTAACTAAGTGCAACCATGACTGTTTAATAGATTATGGGTTTGTCTTAGAAGTTTTTCATTTTTGCCTGAAATAGATAACTTAATTTCCTAGTCTGATATACACTGGAAGAGCTTGTTGACTTATGTAGAAGACAGGTAAAGAGTCATGTAAGTAAATGTAAACTTTAAACAGTAATAAGTGCTAAGAAGGAGAGGTGAGCAATGTTAGGAGTATGGATAGCAGGGGAAAGAGGCCTAGCTGAGGAGTGATGACTGGCCTCAAAAAAGAGGAAAGAGAAAAAGAGGGCAGAAGCTGGCAGCCAGAGGGGACCCATGTGGTGAGCAGAGAATGCAGAAGAGCTGAAAGGCCAAGGTGGCCTGAGCATGGAGAGCCAGAAGCAATGGACTGGAGGCCAGTGAGATGCAGGGGTCAGACCTGGGAAGGTCTTGGTGGTGAGCTTGAGCCCTGCGTTGGGCTTTGTGCTCAGTGTGGAGTCTGCTTGAGAATCTGTCCCTCTGCCTCTCCCCCCTGGCTCACACTCTCTAAAATAAAATAAATGAAATCTTCACACACACAAAAAAGTGTATGATAACAGCAGCAATGAAAGAATGAGTTTTCAATGATGTTGCCAATAATTAAGAGTCCTTCAAAAAAAAAAAAAAAAAAGAGTCCTGCATGAACTTCTTTACTGCCTCTCAATAGGAACTAAATTCACTTGTCTCATTGCTCCAATTTAACATCTGTTCTGCTATAATGGAGGAATTACATTCATAAGAATTTTTACGTTATCTAAAGTCATAAGAACAATTGCTTGAATAAAAAAAAGGGGTTAGGGATTGGACAGTATCACACGCATAATGTTACTTTCCCTGTAGAATTTTTTCTAATAAAACTTTTTTCCTTAGTAGCTATGAATACATTTTTAAAACCCATCACTATGAAAAAAAAATTAGTGTTAGACTATATGTGTCATTTACTCTGGAATAAAAGTGTTTTCCATCATTGCCTACACTATCATTAGCAAGGTACCTTTTATACCGTCCTGTTTCCTCCATCACCCAGTGTTACGATAAACGAAACACTAAGACTCCCAAACAAATCAGCCGTTGTAGACAACACTCTTGTCATGCTGAGGGTCTAGTTCCAGTTCTAGTATAATAATGGTAGCTGTAACGCTAATCAGGTTCCCTAATTTATCCAACCTGCTTTAAGAAACACCAAAAGCCTGCAGTTTTCTCAGATCCAGACACTAAGGTCAGACCGTAACACCTGTGCTTCAATGTTTTCCCCTGAATCAGGTGATGCAGGCCCAGTGTGTCAAAGTAGAGACTGAATTCTATCGGCGCAGCCGCAGTGAGATAGTGCGTGGGCAAGGATACACCATGGGCGCCCTTTATTGGCAGCTGAATGACATCTGGCAGGCTCCTTCCTGGGCTTCTCTAGGTAAGTGTTGCAGCATTCTTTGTGCGCATGTGAGAGAGAAAGCAATTCCCCTGCAGAGAGGCACTGAGAATGCTGGGAGCCTGAGGGGTCAGATTAATCCGAGCGGGGTTCACAGGGGTCCTCCTGCAGCCTGTGAACTGGGGCCCGGCCACCCCGTCCACCTGCCTGGTTTCCCCAGGAGCCTTAGAGGCAGCTTAGTTTGAGTTCTGGGCTGTGCAAAGTCATAAAAGCAGGCTAATGAAGAGGGTTGATTCATGCATGTAGATCTCAGCCATGTGTCTTATAATTATTGCTGAACATTTCTAATTTAATTAGGAAGACTTTCCAGGCAAAAGAAGCATTCATTTAAGCCTCTCTTCCTCTATTTAGAAGAATTCAACCAAGTGGAAGGCTGGCCCCGCTGACTGTTAATAAATATGTCCTTTCCCTTTAGGTCCAGAAGGTCATCTTTATTTTTGCCCTGTTTATCTCTTGGGGGGGAAAGGTAGTGGAGTCAGAAATCTACATAGGAAGGGTTATCAGTTGCAGCAGTTCAATTGGCAGTAGGAAGATGACTGGCATGGTGCCTGCAGTGCGAATTATTCTATTTTAATATTTTTTTTAATTAAATTAATGTCTTTGACATTCACTAGCGGTGATTTGAAGCAAAGGTCAGTTAATGTTAACAAGAATTTTGACTCAAAAGTGAGGCAAAGCCATAAAGTGAAAAAGCCCCTTTGCTGAGTGAGGCTCTCAAACTAGCTGTGGACACAAATCCAAAGGAGTCTGTTACCCGTGTGCTTGGGTCAGTGTGCCGAATCACCTCTTGCAGTAAATTGGAGTTTTGATCAAGTTTCTCTGACCAAACTCTTTATTGACAGCAACCAGATGAAAGAATATTGAATGAGAATCGGGGGTAGACTGGGGGGAGTAGGCTTTCTGGGATGCTTAAAACTGGACAAAGAGGTATCATTCAGAAACATTGGACCCTAACCCTGCCATCTTGTATGTGGATGAGGTCGTGGAAGCAGAGTTTGGTTTGACAACTGGGAGAGCCCAGTCTTTGTAAATCTTTCCTTAATTGACTGTACTGAGATGATTTTAATGAATCCTTTAGAAAGGGTGAGTAAACCCAAGTATAGGAGTATGATGGCAGAGCAAGCATTCATTGTCTAAAGTCTCGCAGGACAGTGTCTCTGTGGAGAGGGTCACCATCTTCTTGTAGCTGTTACAAGAAACAGGTGCCAGGGAGAAGGTGTGACAAGGTATGTTATGTCTGCTCCTGCTCTGGGCGGCCGCATAGCCTCTGTTTGATTCTACTTCGTTGGTTCAATGAATCTGGTGCTTATAGTGTATGCAGGTGGGGTGGGGAAGGTATGTGTCACCTCTTCTCCTCTGAAATGGTGCTGCTTGGAATCTATAGATTCTTATATATTTCTTTTTAAAAAATTAGTCTCATTTTTAGTTAGAATTTTACAAATACAGAAATCCACCTGGACATTTATTTTGCTTGGCTCATAAACTCGGACAGTTACAGAGCTAGTGGAAAAGCCAGAAATCAGATAGCATTTTTAGAGCTGATTATGCAGGGTATTTTTTTTTTTTATTGGTGTTCAATTTACCAACATACAGAATAACCCCCAGTTATGCAGGGTATTATATTGACATCTATACTTTGTCACTGATTAGTAACTAGTATGTGTATCAGTGAGACCTTGTGCTTCAATTGCTGTTCTCCTATATTCTATGTGTGGCCGTGAAGCTGGAGCCGTGCATGTGAAATCTCTTCTCCTGTAATGGGTATCACATGTGAGTGTATATAGTGTATATAAGTTACCTCAGGTCTGAGCCATCTTCCATTTATGGGAAAACTTTCCAAATACAGTTGATGCTTGAACAACATGAGATTGAACTGTGCAGGTCCACTAATATGCAGATTTTTAGGGTAAATATAGTACAGTACTGCAAATGCATTTTGTCTTCCTTCTGACTTTCATAATATTTTCTTTAGCTTTGTTGTAAGAATACAATATAGAATACATAGACAAAATATGTGTTAATTGACTATTTCTGTTATCTGTAAGGCTTGATCAACAGTAAGATATTAGTAGTTAAGTTTTGGGGGAGTCAAAAGTTTCTTGTGGGTTTTTGACTGCACGGAGGTTGGTACCCCAATCCCATTTTCAAGGTCAGTTTTATAAGTTCTAGTTCATTTTATAGATCTAATATGAAAGGCCTCTCCAATAGTAAGGGTTGCAGTTGAAATTTTGGAAAGCCTGAAGAAATTGGTTCTATCTGAACTTCAAACCACATTTGTCCATCTCGACAGCTTGCACTGTGAATTCTGGACATGATACTCCCTCCACACCACACCTCCTCACCCTCCTCCTCCTCCTCCCTACCATCTCTCTGGAAGTTGTTCCGTGATGCAGTACTTTGTGGGAAAGATCTTTTTGAAATAGAGGCATGTTAACATATTTTTTGGTTTGTGTGTTTAGCATACTAGACATGCCAACAGGGCACAGAATTCAGAGGTTCTTCAAAGCTTCTAATTGTATCTGAGCAACTGTCATTAATTGTCATCTCTTTGGATGTGCTCCTTCAGGCTGACTTGCCAATAGTATTTGTGACAATAGTTGTTTTATTTCACTCAGAGGCTTTTGTGCTCATGAAAAAGGAAGGAAAGTTTGAGTGCTAATTAATGCTTTCTGTTACTTTTTTAATTGTTTTATTTTTCCAAGTGTGTTGTTTGTTTTTTTCAGATGTACCATACAGTAATTAGACATTTCTATACAAGATGCTCACCATAAGTGTAGTTACCATCTATCACCATACAAAGTTATTATAATATTACTATGTTCTTTTCAACTTATTTTTTGTATTTTTAAAAGATTTATTTATTATTTCATTTTTAAAAAGATTTTTGTTTATTCATGAGACAGAGAGAGAGCGGCAGAGACCTAGGCAGAGGGAGAAGTAGGCTCCCTGTGGGGAGACCAATCCAGGACTCGATCCCAGGATGTCAGGATTATGCCCTGAGCCAAAGGCAGACACTCAGCCACTGAGCTACCCAGGCATCCCTAAAAGACTTTATTTATCTGAGGAAGAGAGGGAGTGTGTGTGAACGGGGGGGGGGGGGGGGGGGGGGGGGGGGGGGACGACACAGTGAGACAGAGAAAGGGGAGAATCTCCAGCAGTCTCTGCACTGAGCTGAGACATGGGGCTTGATCTCACAACCCTGAGATCATGACCTGGGCTGAAGTAGAGACAGATGTTTAACCGACTAAGCCCCCTGGGCACCCCCTCCCTGTAACTCTTATAAATGAATACTTATAATATTATTTATACAATTGTGATATTTTCTTACAGTTACAAATATATGTAATACTTTTACTGCCCTGCAACTGATTTCCCTCTTCATCTGCATGTAGTAGATGCAAGTGTATTGGTATATTAGCTCTTGGAAACCGAATTATGCATGAGAAAGTGCTGCCTAGGAGTCAAGTTTGGGCTCAGAGTACGGCCTGTGGCACGTTTGATTTAACTGCTTGAGCCTCTCCTTCCTCTTTGCGAAATGGGTGTTAATGCTGACCTCACCCAGATGTGAGCGTGCCATGAGGTAATGTCCCAAATGCCCCCGAAGCCTCAGTGAACATGGGTTCCTGCTCCTGTTGACTCTCTCTGCTTGCTCAGTCCCTAGAATCATGACAAGTCAGACATAGCTGGCCCATGGGCAAGATGCCCCTGATGACTTGACCCTACCCATCTCTTAACTTGCCTATTTTTAGAGTACGGAGGAAAGTGGAAGATGCTTCATTACTTTGCTCGGCATTTCTTCGCCCCACTGCTGCCAGTGGGTTTTGAGGATCAAGACCTGTTTTTCATCTATGGTGTGTCAGACCTGAGCTCTGACTGTAAGGCGAAGCTCACTGTAAGTTGCTTGGAGGATTTTTCTCTCTAAGGCAGAGGGAGAGGTGTTTTTGGTTTTTTTTTTGTTTTTTTTTGTTTGTTTTGTTTTGTTTTGTTTTGTTTTATTCTGTAGTTATTTGGTTGTGTTTCTTTTGGGAAAAAGAAAAGATAAATTAATTTGTATTGAAGTATTTCTAGTGCCTGTGGCAGAAAACAGGCTATCCTTGGACTCAGAATACTTGTATATTCAGGGTAAAACTCTACTATTAAAAAAAATTAAAAATAAAGAAAACTCTGCCATTTATCCTCTGACCTTAAGGTGTAATGCCTGGTGACTTGTTTTCCTCATCTGTGAATATCATATCTTCATTCATCATCCTAACTTAAAGGGTTTCAATGGGTAGTGAATAAAATAATGAGAGGAAAGCAAATGATGATAAACTGTAAAGTGCCACTAAGATATGAGGTTACATAATCACAAGAAGCTAGAAATGCCCTAAACTTGACAGAAAGAAATCCTTAAAAAATGGTTTGTTAAAGTGAAAATCTGTAAAAGCATTCAGAATGTCTATGGAAAAAATACACCTGTATTTAAAATAATGCAAGGCAAGAAAAGAGGGTTGAAACTCAGAGAGTCTCAGGCTACAGTTCGGGGGACACTGCAAATAGGTCACGGTTATGGAATAAGGACAGTGCACCAGGTCCTGCGTCTTCCATGGATTACTTTATTTTGTTCTCAAAACAGCCTGTGAAGTTAGTGCTGTTATTATTCTCATTTTACATGGAAGAAGGGAGCCTTTGAGAAGTTGAGTAACTTGGTCCATTACAAAACTAGTACTAAGTGGGGCTGGGGTTAAACCCACGGTTCAGTCTCTTAACTAGTTCTGCTCTTCTTTCACCTGTTATTCTCTTTTAAAAAAATAGTAACCAAGAATGTTTGCTTTTGCTCTGTCTTGTTTCTCCCAGGTGAGAATCCACACGTGGAGTTCCCTGGAGCCCTTGTGCTCCTCTGAGACGGAGTATTTTGTCATGAAAGCAGGGAAAGCTGTTCTCCTCTATGAGGAGTTTGTGCCTATATTGTTGGAGAATTGTGGGAATTGTACACGCCGGAGCTGTGTGGTTTCCTTTTACCTTTCAACTGACAGCCAACTTTCGAGCCCAACCAACTATCACTTCCTGTCCTCACTGAGTGAGACCGTGGGGCTCCACAAGGCGCACATCACTGTAAGTGATTAAATCACTGTAAGTACTGGTGGGCTTGGGGTCACAGTGGCCCCTGCCAAGCTGTCCTGCTCCTGGGGCAGGTACATGACATCCTGCATTTTGCAGGATTTTTCCTTGGTGCCGAGTTTACCTAGGATCTGGGGAATATTAGTCTCTTCCCTCTAGAAGCAAAGCCCAAATGACTTTTTTTCTAATTCAGTGTTTGTCAAAGTTTAGGGTTCCTGCCCCTCTTGCTGTCCCTTGACCCCTGCACAGTGGGCTGGAGGAGAGCAGGAAGAGGCAGCAGGAGTCATCATCCTGGATTGCTCCTGCACCGCATTCCAGGCTTTGCTCTCCCTGCCCCCCGCCCCACCCTCGGGCTTTACTGCTTCATCCCTGAAGTATCATGTGCTGCATTGACAAGTGACCAAATCAGTGTAGAGAGTGGAGCAGCGTGCTGCGTGCTGCGGCCAGGAAACCCCAGCAGAAGCACTCTGAGTTTTTAAGTATAGTCTATGAATTTTTAAAAATTTCCCTCTACTCTCTCGGACTTATCGCTTCAAAGTAGCTTAATCACCAAACCTATAATTGCCAAGAAAAAAACTGGGATGACCAGGGTGTGTTGTTACAAACATAGTGCGGCTGGAGAATTTGCAATCTGTCTAGTTGATTGAAAACCTTTCCTAGCCTTTTCCGTATACATGGTGATTGAATGTATTCTCTAGAAAGTTTTATTCTCTATTTTTAGGGAAGGTTAAATTTGTTTTATACCTGAACTTCACTGAGAATGCTTAAGTGAGAGAGGTTTTTTTGGCATTGACTTCGAAATAATCATATTAAAACTCAGTTCTTGAAATGAAAACATCTCTCTCTAATTTATAGTAAAGTATTCACAGACTGAGATGTAAGTCATCTGTAACAACTGATGGGTAACAGCTATGAAGGGAATGTCATACATTTACACAGCTTCTTTCCAGAAAAACAAGAACAACAAAACCAAAAAAGTGTATATAGCAGCAGATAAATTTAGGTGGATTTAGGATTTTAAAATCTTTTTCTGTTTCCTAAACCAGACCTTCATTACCTTGGGGCAAATAGGTGTGGGAGAGAAGTGGGACTTGTTCCTTCCTCCTACCTCATTTGGATTTCAATGAGACTTGCCCTTCCTAAAGTGATATAATAATAGTGATAATAGTTCACCTTTATTGCAGGCTTAACATAGGCCAGGCACTTAGGTGTGCTATCCCCTGTAGGATGCCAGGAAGTTGTTTACCATATCTCCCTGAAGCCAGGGTACAAGCTTGAGCCCAGGCTCTGCAGTCATATATAGATAGGAGACTTCAGGTCCGAAGAAGGCAGTAAGAGGAACCAGGCACCAGTGTCCCTTCTGGCTTTGACCTTGAGCAACAGTAGCTGAGGTCTCCCTGGCAGCCTGGCAGGCTGGATGTGAATTGCACGCCTGTGACTGCTTTAGGGTCTTCACCGAACAGCTGGGCAGCATGATTTGGGAGTTTAACATCTAGCTTCAGACCCGAATCTCTGAAACTCCGAGAGATACCTAATAATACATTTTGTTAAATTCTTTTTCTGTCTCCTCCAATGTACAGTTTCTTGTGTATGACTCAGAATCTTGCATGAGGTGTAAGGCCAGAATTACATAGAGTAGAAGTTGCGCCTTGAAATTTGTTATGCCACACATCACGTCCAACATCAGACCTATGGTGTGGCATGCCTGCACGTTTGAGGGTTCACGTTTCATGTCAAAGGCACAGCTTTAAATACCAGATCACTCTCAGCTGCATGCTCACACTGAGAGAACCTGACAACCCCTACCCTCTGGGGCACAGCCCAGCCTTTAGCATGTGCTAATTGGCTAGCTAATGACAGGGTTTAAATTGCACTTTCCTTTGCTGATATGGTATGGGATTCACACGCGTTAGAAGTGCTAACAATGTGATTTTATGGTGCTATGCAATCAAAGAGAAAAAGCTCTAACAGTAGAGCTTTTGTAAATGCCTGGCAGGTGGCTGTCTAGATTGCTGGATCTTTCCAGAGGATAAGCTCCATGGTTGTGCTCCACAGCTAGCTCCACATTATACCCTGAGAAAGTCATTGAAACTTCCCAGCGCTTAGGCCAAAATGTTCCTGTCTTGATCCCCTGAGAAAAACTCTAACAGATATAAAGCTTTGAGTGTCTTGTGAAATATTCTCCTTAATAACTGGAGGCTACATATTTCTACACGTGGTTGGAGATTACAATTTGGTAATTTCCCACAGCCTTAAATAAATTTCCACGTATTCTTTAGTATCTGACACAGTGCATGGAATATAGGACTTTGGCAGCTGCAGAGCCAAAGCTCTTGGAGATGCGCTCCTTGTTGGCTCACATAAATGTCCTGATCGGCACTGTGCACAGAATAGATAGGTCTTGTCTCATCGTCCACTTAATTTATCTTTTTCTTTCAGGCTGTCATCTCTCAGCAAGGTAACACATTTGCTTTTGATCTGGAAACCTCTGCTGTCGCTCCCTTTGTTTGGTTAGATGTAGGAAGCATCCCTGGGAGATTCAGTGACAATGGTTTCCTCATGACTGAAAGGACGCGGACTGTATTATTTTACCCTTGGCAGCCCACCAGCAAGAGTGAATTAGAGCAATCTTTTCGTGTGACTTCCCTGATGGATATTTACTGAGGGATTACAGGTTGTATTTTCAGCGGACACTGGAATAAAGCATTTCTAAGGCACTGGCTGGAGCTGAAGACAACCAGAGAGAAGATGAAGCAGCTAGGAGATGTGTCTGCCTGCTACCACATGCCGGATTCATCTCTCTGTGAAGAGTTTGTACGGCGTGTTCTGTCAGTGAAGGTTGTTCTTCAGTCTGTGCCAGGACTGCGATTTTAGCCCTCCCCCTACACCTCCAGTGCCACATGACCCAGTTATAACCCAAACACCTCTTCCTACCCAGAAAAGGAAGTCCACACGTTGTCTTGTCAGGAAATCATAGGAACATGACAGTTGCAGTGTCTGTGGAGCCAAATTTGGAAGGTTGTGAGGTCATGTAGGTTTCTTACAGTTAGCTTTGAAAAATAGTGAATTATCAAAATGAGGCTGCTTTGTTGTTATTCTCCGAGGAAATGGAGATTCAACTGTCACAATAGATAGGGATTTCTGGGTAGTAGTTGTATTGGTTGTTGTTCTTGGAAAGTTTGAGGCATTGATTGCTGCCATTTGATTACTCTCTTGGGTAGGATTCTTTTTCATTTGTGGGTTTTGTTATAAAATATTGTTTTGACTGGGATGCCTGGGTGGCCCAGTCAGTTAAGCATCCCACTGTTGGTTTCAGCTCAGGTCATGATCTCAGGGTCATGAGATTGAGCCCTGAGTCAGGTTCTGCACTGGGTATGGACCCTGCCTAGGATTCTCACCCTCTGCCCCTCCCCACACTTCTCTCTCTCTCAAAAACAAATACTGTTTTGGCATTAACAGCTTCTTTTTTCAAAGGCCATTTAGAGTGATTCTCCTTTGAAAAATAAGCTCACATTGAAATGGACATCACTGTGGTCACCCTTGGGTGTCCTAACATTGTCACCCATAATTATGTGTGGGTTATAGATGGGGCAAAATCCAATGAACTTTCCAATTCAAAGGCTGTGATTTATATTTGATTAGATTTATATTTGTTAACCCTGGCAGCAAAGTTGTACTTTTTTTAGCTTGGGTTTAAATCATTTTTACTAATATTGATTATAAATTGCTATAAAATTGTTTTATTGAGCATGATCGTTTATAAATTGCTTTCATAATGAAGCAAATGGAGCAAAATGTTAATGGGTGGAGGATATGTAAAAATTCTTTTGTACTGCTCTTGCAACCTTCCCATAAATTTGAAACTGTATCAAAATTTAAAAGTTATATAAATTGCATTGACAACATGGTATTTCATCTGTGGCTTATTTAATCACTCCATAAACATTCAACTGTGTCCAATACTGTGCTGGGCATTAACTTCCCTTTAGCTCTGGCCAACTTTTTATTCTATTTGATAAACTGGGAGAATTTGAAGAATCTGGATTAAGGTATTTGATGGGTTTTCTCTGGGAAGAATCATGGAATTGGTTATGGAATGGAATGGCAATGAGAGTTTGGCTTTAAAATCAAGACTAATTAGATATAGATTTGGTTTTAAACCTGAGAAGGTTTAGGCCACAGTTCAGTGACTAAAAAGAAAATAAATGCATGCAATCCAGGCCTCTCCTTCAATATATGAGTTTCCTCAGTTATTTCAATATATAAAAAACAGTCTTTTGAAAACCTAGGACTTGGGGATACAACTCAGAAGATTCTTAGTTGATAAATACACAATTTTCTTGTCAATCTTGAAATCCTGTCTCCATTAAACTAGAGAATTTTCTAGGCCAGGCACCCTGTGAGGTGGGCTTTGAAATTCGATGGACCAAAATTTATATCACAATTCTGCCCTTTCTAGCTCTTAAGTTACTTAGCTTCTGTGTTCGGTTTTCTTATGGTGAAACGGGATTAAGTACACTCCCCTTGTAAGTTTGTTTTGAAGAATAAATTTGAAATTGAGCTAGGGGGACTAGGCCCAGAGCTGGCACATAGTAAGGACTCTGTGAATGCATGCATCATCCTGGGGGGTGACCCTCCTGTCCTAGGAAGGGCTGGGCTTCTAGCCACACTGACATGGATTGGAATCCAGGTTGTGAGGCTGATTGGTTATTGTGAGCTTGGGTGACTGCTTAAACTGGAGTTTTTCTCATCTGTAAAATGGAGATAATTCTAACCTTCAAAGTAAGTTGTGAGGACTAACAACTGGAACAAGATAAGTGCTATTTAATTGGTGGTTGTAATTTGTTTAACATCATAATCATTATTTCCCAATTAATACATGAGGCAGGAGTAAAAATAAAGGAAATTTAAAGGCAAATGTCTTCTGGACATTTTTTTTTTTTAAAGTAGGCTCCATGCCCAGTGGATCCCAGTGCAGTACTTGAACTTACCACCCTAAGATCAAGACCTGAGCTGATATCAAGAGTCAGTCACTTAACCAACTAAGCCACCCACGTGCCCCTCCAGATATATTTTTAAGAGGCGAGAAAGATATCAGAAAATTTGTAAAGTCAAAAAAAAAAAAAAAGAAAATTTGTAAAGGAAGAATAAATTAATGAACAGACATAAATATGTGCTGACAATAACTGATTCAAGGAGAACAATGTGCTGTATACACATTATTTCCATAAGACAATGGTAGCATTGTCTTCCACAGCTCATGAGTGGCACTGTGTTTAGTCATCACTACCATTTAAATAGATTTTATTTTGCCATACATACTGGGTTAGAGTCTGATGTATTTACTCTTGGCTTTGGACTTCCGAGAAGACTTTTCTGCTAGTAGTTATGCAAACATTAACAGAGAGAATGGAAAGAGAAGGATGGGGTCCTTCTGCCATGCTGGATGCAAAGCACATTCCAGAGAGTGTGAGATGAAGAGAGGTCAGTTCACAGGATTCCATCTTCTCATTTGAGAACCAAGAGGACAATAAAAATGGTAATTTTCTCATTCACATTCACTGTAACTCTTCTTATTTTTTTTTTCTTACTTGACTTTTCATTGTGAGAGGTTTTCAAACCATGGGAAGTCACTTAGAAAATAAAAAGGAAGATTGTTTTCTCTGTTGGAATGAAAGTGAACTGGAACACAGTAGAAATAAAGCTGACTTTCCCATGCATTCCCAAAGTGACAGGGACCTGAGACAGAAGGAAGAGTTTCTTGGGCTCTCACACATGAAATTTATTCCCCAACTTGGTAAGATTTAGGGAGAAAAACAAGTAGACATTTCTTGTGCATGAAATTCAAAGCATTTCAAAATAAGCCCTGCGAATGCAATCTTATCAATTCATTAAGCACATAGAATCAGAAGGGGCATGCAGGGGGGTATTTAGTAATAGCCTGAAGTGAATGGAGAGATTCTTGTTTTCTAAGAGACTTAACAGAAAGCATCAACCACAGTGATAGTGTATAAGACCCTAAAAGCACAGAGAAAAACCAATATTAAGACACGTCTATGTTCTGACTCTAGACTGTTTAACTTGAGAATTTACTTGTTAATTTACTAAGGATTTATTGAGGGCACCCTGAGCAGCGGGCACTGTCCTTGTCACTGGGAGTATCGCGATGATAAAAGGCAGACAAGTGTTCTCACTACTGTCCATTGTGGGGGTGTTGTCAAAAACCAACCTCTGTACTTCAGGGCCAAACTATAACTCAAAGACAGAGTTTGGGATAAAGAGGAACAATAGCTTTACTGCTTTGTGGGGCTCAAGAGGCTGCAGCAGGCTATGGCCTTCAAAAACTGTAAGCCCTCCCACCACCACTGCCACCCCCAGGTAGGGCCTGGGGAGTTTATAGGGAAGTACAGGATCTGGCTGGTTTCAACAGGAACTGAATAGGCTGCCAGCCTCCTTCATCCTGTTAGTCCTTTTCAGGGTGGTCCTGGGTTCCAGAAATAAAAGGCTAAGAAGGGAAAAGAGGAGGTTTGTGGAAGAAAGGACACAGGTTACTTTATTTTTATTTAAAGATTTTATTAATTAGTTAATTATTTATAGCAAGCGAGCAAGAGGGAGGGGCAGAGGATGAGAGAGAGAGAGAGAATCTCAAGCTGACCCCATGCTGACGTAGAGTCTGAGGGAGGAGTAGTGTGATACCACCACACCGAGATCATGACCCAAGTCAACATCAGGAGTTGGATGCCCGGGGCACCTGGGTGGCTCAGTGGTTGAGCATCTGCCTTTGGCTCAGGTTGTGATCCCGGGGTTCTGGGATTGAGTTCCACATGGAGCTCCCCACGGGGAGCCTGCTTCTCCCTCTGCCTCTCTTGTGTCTCTCATGAATAAATAAATAAAATCTTAAAAAAAATAACATGATAAAAAACAAATGAAAAAAAATGTTTTTCAATTGAGAAAAGAGTCTTAAAAGATCCTTGCTGTAGTTAATGCAGAAGAAACAAAAAGCACAAGACCAGGTAGTTAGTGAGGCTGGACTCTGAACTTGTGATTGTTAAGCTGAGGCTGGGCAACCTGCCAAGATTTGTCTTTGAGCCCTTGAGTAGAGGCCAAATCTGGAATGGGCTCTGCAAAAATAAGGGGACTGCATCACTGTGTCAGGCTTTATCACTATCTCTCCTTATATCTTAGACACAGGTTACTGAATCCTGCCATGAAAAAGATATTGGCAACAATAATGCAGCTTAATCCCTTAGCTCGGGTCTCAGCCTTCACAAAGGTTTTATTGAGCAACAACTTGTGGCACGTTATGCACATAGTACAAAGTACAGTGCTGTACAAATGATATCAGCAACATTAAGTGACCCAGAAATCCTGGGAAATGGGATGTTAGGTTCATGGAAATTTCTGGCTGAGTACTAGTAATCATTTCCTGGCTTATCATCCACGTGAGAACAATCCTCTTGTTCTTACTCTGTTACTATTACTCATTAGGGCTTTTGTAAAATTTACCTGATCCTGAGAGTCAGTTCACATATTCCCAATGGTTGAGGCAGACGTAATGGGCCAGGCCATCTTACAGCCATATCCCCTTCTTCTCTGCTAATAAAGGCAACTTTGTGTCCAGCCCCAGGGACTGAATTGTAGTTGGTTATACTAATTTTATTCTCTGCCAATGATTGGTCTAGGGTGAAGCATGTGACTCAATTCTGGTGAATGAAACACAAGTTGACCCTTGATGTGGAGTTTGGGGTGGGAAGGTTTTCCTGCCTGACAAGAAAGAGATCTGAGGAAGAACTCTGCTGTTGGGTGCAGTTGAGAAGTTGCTGTGTGAGGACTCGATGCTTGGAGCTGTTACAGCCTTTTTGTGAGCTTGAGGACACATTGTTAACACCAGGGGATGTCAGAGATGTTAAACTGCTGAGCTAACCCTGCAGTCTTCTAACACTGGTCTGCTTATGAAAAATAAGACCCTATTTGTTTAATCCAGTTGTAGTCAGGTATTCGGATTTTATAGCCCAAAACATCCTAATTGATTATAGCGGCTAAGGGTGTGGGTTTGAAATCAGACTTACTTTTATGTTTGAGTTCCAGATGCAAACTAGTAGGCTGTTTGACATTGCAAATAAGTTACTGAGTCTTTCTGTGCCTTAGCTTATCTTTAAAAGTGAGAGGGGCTCATGGGTGGGCTCAGTCAGTTAAGCGTTTGCCTTCAGTTCAGGTCATGATCCCAGGATCCTGAGATGGGGCTCCACGTCAGGCTCACTGCTCAGTGAGGAGTGTGCCTTCTCCCTTTCCCTCCCCGACCTTCTCTCTCTCAAATAAATAAATAAAATCCTTTTAAAAAAGGCTGGGGGAGTAATATGGGGAGCCTCTGTGGCTCAGTCAGTTAAGTGTCCAACTCTTCATTTCAGCTCTGGTAGCGATCTCCAGGTTGTGGGACCAAGCCTGGCATCTGGCTCGCCACTCAGCATGGAGTCTGCTTGGGACTCTCTCTCTTCTCCCTCTACCCCCATCCCCGCTTGTATAATAAATAAATAAATAAATAAATAAATAAATAAATAAATAATAAAATAATGCTAATGAAGACTAAATTAGATGATGCATAGAAATTGATAGCGCACAGTAACTATTCAACAAAATGTTAGCTATTATAATGATCATTTCCTCTGTGTTAAGTCATCAAAGAAAGCCTAGGCAAGTGGGCAAAACAGGAACTTACTCAGGCACTGGGTGATGGCTGGGAACAGTATCAGTCAGGGTCGCTGCTGGGAGTAAGGGGCCAGCAGTGGCTCCCGGAAGGGGAGAGGTAAAGACCTTGATTCCTTCCCAAAGCCTTAAGCTCATCACCCTACCTGGTCATCCTGAATGTATAATTGTAGGAAGCTTGTCAGGTCACACAGGTCATATTTGGCCAGCAGATCATTTTGTTGGTGCTAATAAGGATTTGAAGAGTTAAATTACTTGCTAACATTTTTAAAAATGTGAAATCTAGATCTATCTATCTCTGACCTTGTAATGATAAAAGAAAACCACTATTGGTTTAATCTAATCATAGTCAAGTGTTCTTACTTGTAATCAGAAGCATTCAAACAGATGCAGGCATGCGCTGGGAGGTTAGACACAGCTGGGCCTCGGAAAGAGTGGTGTGGGCGCCTGGGTTTTCTCTCAGCCCAGGGCCTCCTAGTCATCACTTCTCTGCACTTGCATGTCTCTAGTAAGGAAGGCTGTGGAGGCCCAACTTGCCAAGGTGAGTGAAGAGCCCTGCTTTTTCATCACCGGAAGCCAGCCTAAGTTGGGTGATTGGCATGCTTCCCTATCCCTATTTTTGGTACTTGAACAAAAATAACTAGATTTTGTCTTGTTAAAGATCCAAATCGTGTGTGTGTGTGTGTGTGAATGTGAGTATGTGTACACACATAAAGGCCCCATGTAGTACAGTGCCTATGAGTTCATGCTCAGATATGGAACCTCCGATGTACAAATTTGGTTCCAAATCGTACTGAACTTGAGCAGATCACTTAAGCTCCACACCTCTGTTTCCTTATCTTTAAGATGGGATTAATAGTAATTAGGATCTCATAGGATTGTGAAGATTAAATAAGATGCAGAACGCAAAATGCCTAGGATGAGCAAGTAGTAAATGCCGGCTTACAAGGCTTATTCCTCTCAGTAAGGTTGCCCTGGCTGGAAGGATCAGGCCTAGGAGAGTTTACATTTTTCTTGCCAAAAGAAAAAACAATTTAAGTCTTCTCTGCTAAGGGAAAATAATCATCAGGCTTCTGTGACCTGAACTGAAGGAAAAACACTGAGGCAGAAAGCCCAAGAAGTTTCTAATTCCCTTTTCTTGTAAGCCGTTTTCCAAATTTGTCGAAGTAAAAAAAGTTGAGTAGCAAGAGGCATACCAGCTGTTGCATGATTGTGCAAAATTCTGCTGCTTCCAGCAGAGGCCTCCTGTGCACAGGAAATGGGGCTGCTGATAGGGGAGGGGAAGGAGGCGGGCCAGGGCACTGGTTTCCAGGAGGCTTCCCCTGAAGAAGGTAGGGAGGAGGCTCTGGGGAAGAGCCTGCAGAGTCTCCCCCTGCACCCGCCCCCCAGCCCCTCTCTGCCTCAGAGTGCTGGAACCCAGTGCCCTGGAATGGATGAGTCTTCTTCAAGGAAGGAAAGAAAGAGGGAGAGGAGGATGGGAGGAGAAAGGAGTGGGGGGTGGGGGCAAAGAGAAAGGAAGAAAGAAAGGGAGAGAGTGAAAGGGAAAGAAAGAGGAAGAAGAGAGAAGGGGCCAGAGGAGGAAGCCAGGCAGACAGGGGAGGGAGGGAGGGAGGAAAAATAGAAGGCATGAGGGAGTGGGGAGGGATTATGGTTTTTAATCCTAATTTAGTTACTACAGGTCATGAAAACTTGGCACAAAGCCTCCTGGAGAGGTGATGGATGAGGGAGAAGTCAGAGGAGCTCTGGCAAGGTGCAGTGGAGGCGAGCAGAGGGAAGGGGCGGAAACCCAGTTCAGGCTCGTCTGAAGAAAGGCAGGACCTTCTGGTGACGAAGAGGGAGATGGAGACTGGCTAAGGAGGCGGCCACCTGGGCGTGCGGGTGACTCGCCGCCCACAAATTCTGTCTTGAAGCTTTAAACCTGGTATCGCTTTGCCTTTTAGAGCTCAAGTGGTCCCTGGCTCATGTAAGTGTGTGTAGTATGATGACTGTCACTCAAGAGGTGCTCTGGGCCAGGTAGGAAGGAAGTCAGGGCCAAAGAGCAAAACTGGGAAGGAAAAGGCCTCTAAGGACTGCTGGGTCCAGGAGTACCTGGACCTCCTGGGCGGCTGGGCCCCTGCGGGGGAGGTCACGTCCTCCCCCCCACTGCAGTGGTCTTAGGTGTGGTGGGAGGGGTGCAGGCCGGGGACTCTAGGGAGGGGGTGCAGTCGGGCTTCCTAGGGCTGTGATTTCTGGCCCTCTGGCTTCTCCGGGCCAAGCAGCGCTGCAGCTGTGGGGCGGGATCCCACGTAAACTTGGGGGGTCCTCGGGAGAGTTTGGAGGTCTCGGCTGAATTGTTGGGGGAAGAAAACACAGAACCGGACAGAGTGTGGAGAAGCAGCTCCCGAGAGCCCCAAAGCAAAGGAGGCCGGGAAGAAGGACAGGGAGGACAGCGGGCAGGAAGAGGAGAGCGGCCCCTGGGGGGCTGCTCGCAGGGCCTGGTGCGGGCGCCCTGTGTGGCCGTGGGCACTGCTGATGGGGTGCTGCTCCCGGCCACTCCCGCCAGCCTTCAGTGCCTGCACTTGGCCGCTGTTCCTTCCCTTCTCCCGGATGTCCTTGTGACCTTCCCCTTGGGGCACAGCCACTCGTTCAGTGAGGGGGCAGTGCGAGCACTGAAGGCCGAGTCCAGCCCTCACTGTTTACACCAGCTCAGGAAATCCCGGGTACCTCGGGGGCTTTGCCGTTTTGTGGAAAATGGTGGGAATTAAACCCCTCCCTGTTTACTCTTCAGATTGCTATGGGAATAAACATTTGGAAATATTGTGTAGGGGAAAGTTTGGGATTTTGCTTTTGGGTTTTTTCCCTTAAAACTACAAAAGGAAATGTATTTCAAAAGCAGAAGGGGACGTTTACATCTGACAAAGTGATAAAAGGGTGTCCTGCAAAAGAAAAAAAATCCATTAACTAGAAGTATCTCATTTGAATTTCTGAAACAAAAATAATTTGTTGTTGATTCTTTTTACGTTAGGAAAGGGAAGGGGAACGGCACAACAGTTTGGAACTGAGAAAAAAAAATCTTTTTTTGCCAGAGAATAGTCCTAGCACCCTGTTGTCTGGTATCCAGCATCAACTCATATAACCTCCTCTGATCCTACACATTCCCCTCATGTGCCCGGAGGTTTCATCTGACCATCTTCAGCACCAACTCGGCTTCCTGGGTCCTAAGAAGGAACCCTCAGAGAAGGGGTTTCTAGAGTTCTGTTTCATTTGCTATTCTGGCCTGGAGGGAATATTAGATCCCCAGGAACCCACTGCTGCTCCTGATTCCATCTGAGGAATGGGAATCAGGGTCCTGCCAGTTCTCTGTGGATCGCAAGGATGATAAACCTGCCTGCCCCTCTCCTTTGGGTGGGACCTCAAGGCCACCCAACAAGACTCTTAATCTTGGCATCAGCAAGCCCAAGGTGTGTTGTGCGGCATTCAAGGAACCACAAACCTCAAGGCCTGGAGAGCAGGAGTCCTCCTGGGTCAGTGCAAGGGCCACACGACTCTGCTGTAATCCTCCTCTGCCCGCCTGGTCTAACACCCTGGGTCATCTCCCAGGAGTTCCTGGAGAGGAACTGCGACTGTCCTCACAGTGCATCTTCCATTCTTAATCCTAGGAAATGATTTTGCTTTTGGTAATGGCCACTTACCATGACTGCAGGGGGACTTTCAGGGTGAGTGAATTTTTGCATCTAAGCTGGAATTAGAAAGATCCTTTGGGTTCAAGCTCCTCTATCAGTTGGGTAAAAAATTTTGATCTGTGCCAGAGCCTGGGATCTGTTCACCAAGATCAACCTCCCTCCTAATATTGGGAACAAAAGTTGATCACGCCTATAGCCTCGCTGCTCTTAGCATGGCCATGGGACTGAAGTCTTTCTCTAGTGCAATGTGAGAGGAAATGGCCATTCAAAACTCGGACATGTACTTCTCCATGCCCTTTTGCCCTTCCAGCTGCCTGGGACCCTGGGAGCGAAGGGTGGGAGGAAGAGGACTGTCAGCCAGGATCCTTTCAGGACTATACGTACATGATCCATACATGCCCCAGCCACCCTGTCCCTGCTGCAGGTGTGCCTTATGAAAGCACCTTACTGGAATCAGGAGATCCTGCGGTTAAATGCTTTATGTGTGCTTTAGTTTAGTCATCTGTAAAATAGGGACTGGGGGTTTCTTCACAGGTTTTTCAAACAAGAAATATGAAATTATGAATGGTGACCACCCATTGTAGTACATAAGCCTGGCATGCAACAAGTGCTCAAAAAATGTTGACTGAATATATAACTTCATACCTGGAGGATTATTGTGATATTTCAATGAAGTTACCATTTTAGAAAGAGAGAGATCAAGATGGAAAAGCTAGTTGATGGAAGTAACAAAATGATAATTCAGTCCCTTCCTCCCTCTCATTCTAAGAAGCTTGAACATTTTGTAGGACTTGTCATTTGTCCAGGGTAATGGAAGCAGGCCATTGGAGGCATAATGGAATCCATAACAATGGAGAGTCTGGGGAATCCATTTGATTTCCTCTTTTGCACCTCCCTCAACCAACAGGACAAGAACCTACAGTCTCTGGGATTGGTGTTTAAATGAAGCAGCAGACTCTAGTAGGGATTATACAGACCAGATACTTTCTATCGTAGGTGTTTAAAAAAGATAACAACTTAAATGATTTACTTAGGTGATCTTTAAGATACCGTCCAGCCCTAAGTTCCATGATGCTTAAGAAAATAAGCAGCATTAGAAAAAAGTAATCTCTGTGTCCAACATGGGGCTCGAATGAATAGTCCTGATATCAAGAGTCGCATGCTCTACTGACTGAGCCAGCCAGGCGCCCACAAAGAGAGAGCACTCTGGTTTCACCTGCTCTTGATTCCTGTGCCTCCCCAAGCCCATTACCTGGCAAAGCACAGATCAGAGGAAAATTTCCCCCAAAAGCACAAGGAGAATGAGATGCACCCAGTGACCTTCAGTCCATGGATAATTCATACCTAGACATCTTAGCTTGGTTTTAGAAGGAAAATCAAGTCAGGTTAACACTTAAGGAGCATACCCATTTCATGATATTCCGGGTTCATTTTGTATTTTGGTTGGGATATATTATGATCCCAGCCTCCTTGTATAGAATTGTATGGAATTTGTTTTTCCTTCTTTCTTAGACACAACAGCTTTCCTTCAAAGGTCTTCAGACATGGTTAAAGAGTAACCTTGGGCTCTGACAGACCTGCATTTAAATCTGGGGTGAATTAGTTAATATTTAGATCATCCTCCCTGTAAAACTGAGGTTAAATACCTCAGAGGGATGTCCCCCATAATTGTCATTTAGAAATCATTAATGCAAAGGGGATCGCACATGAGTTCGCCTGGCTCCTCCCGTTCCTTTCTCTTGCTAAGGTGTGGAAGGTGTGGTTTGTGAGGCTGCATTCCACCTCCACCGCAGTGACCAGGAATATCCACGGAGGACCCCTTGGGGGGGGGGGGCCTGGGTGAGGAGGCCTCCCTCTGCCAGGAGAGCCTGCCCGTCCTGCGAAAGCCTAGGTGATGCCTGCAGAGGAAAGATGACAAAGTTCTGAGAAAGCTATTTTTAAAAGGCTTCCTGCTGAGAGACCAGCTTTCTGGAAAGGTTTATTCTGGGCCCATTGTAGCATCCCCCTGGTCTCCCACATTCCTCCTGGTGTTTATCTCCATCTGCTGGTACAATAGGAAAGACGCTCCTTCCTCAGAGGCATAGCCTTTTTGCTCGAGCAACGTGCAGAGGCTCAAGCCACACGGAGATGTGGGAGGAGAAAGAGGAAGTTTCTGGAACAGAAGAGAAACCAGGTTTCTTATTGAAGAAGGGGAATGTTATTTTTAATTCTCGGCATGTTTTGCTTAGTGGTTCCTCCTGGAGTCAGCTTCCCTTTAAAGTGGCTTTCTGGCATGGGAGCTATCAGGTTAGAGACCGGGAGAGTGGTAACACTCCACAGGTAGGACTTAAAACATCGACCATTGACCATTATTTCACTCGTGAACCTGCCATTTGTGCAGGGCTCGCCTCTCCTTGGGCAGCATCGGCAGAGGCAGCGTGAAGGTTAGACCCGTGTGACTCAATGGCTAGCACCTGAAATCATCTAGAGGCTTCCCACCCTCACACATCTGCTGGTTGGTGCTGGCGTTGGCTGTGACCTCAGTGAAAGCTGTTGGAACACCTACACATGGCTTCTCCATGTGTCCACTTGGCTCCCCCAGGGCATGGTAACTGGGTTCCAAGAGGGAGTGACCTGGGGCTGGGGGTAAGGGGTGGGGGCGAGGGCCCCGATGGACAGAGCTGCATTGCAGTTTCCAACCTAACCTTGGAAGCCACTTACCATCACTTCTACCCTTGTCATAGGCCTGCATGGATGAGGGAGGAGCACAGGCCCCTCCCTCAGTGGGAGGACTATCTGCCTTCACACGGTAGAGAGGAGACCTGGTGTTGGCCAGCTGGAAGAGGCCACTGAGAGCAATGGGTGAAGGAACACAGGCACAGGCTTGTTGTTGGAAAATTAAGGAAAGTAAGGTTTTGTTTTTGTTTTTTAAGATATAGCTTTCAAAAACTGGAAGAATGGATTGGAGCATGTGGAGAAATGGCAATGTAATACAAAATAGAAGTCAAATTTTAAAAACGTATTTCATTTTTTTGTGTGTGAAATGAAGAACCCAAACTGTATTACACCAAAGAACAAAGCCTTGCTTAAAAATGCCTCCTCTATTTCAAGATTATTCATCCATGATTTCTGGTATTTCTAGCATTTTAATGGTTTCATTTCTGATGTATTTGGAAATTATTTGATAAAAGGAGGGAAATGGGAGTTCAGATGGACTTCCTCCCAGTGATGAACGAGATGGAATATCTACTTATTAACTATCTTTTCCTCATTGAATTGAAATTTACCATTATACTAAATTCCTATATATTTTGGGGTCTACTTCTAGACTCAATTATTTTAATCTATCTTTTTATCCCACAGCAAGATAATTCTCTAACCCATATGCTCTGGAACTAGACTTGGATATAAACTCAGAAGCAGCTTAGCCACTGCCTCGTTGAATTCTTGGGGCTCAATTTCCTTTGTACATTGGAGCTAATTCTGTCTGCCTGATTGGGTTATTTTCAGGGTTGCATGACTTCAGGTGTTGGGCACTAGAGGTTAGCATTAGCTCCCAGTCCCTGTGCTGGTTGGGCTCTGTGGCAGCCGGCTCTGAGATGGAGCCTGGGGCCCTGGGAACAGTGCCTGTGGCAAGCGGGGGAGGAAGCCGTCCTGGACAGAGGATGGGTAGAGGGAAGGCCGGTGCTGTGATGCAGACCCAGACAACAGCTCAGCCAGTAAGAGGGCCCTACAACCTAGTCCTGGGCTGAATAGCCTTTTTTTTTTTTTTTTTTAATTTTTTTTTTTATTTATTTATGATAGTCAGAGAGAGAGAGAGAGAGAGGCAGAGACACAGGCAGAGGGATAAGCAGGCTCCATGCACCGGGAGCCCGACGTGGGATTCGATCCCGGGTCTCCAGGATCGCGCCCTGGGCCAAAGGCAGGCGCCAAACCGCTGCGCCACCCAGGGATCCCTTTGTATGCCATGTCAATCAGTGTTACTTGGGGCCATCAGGGAAATGAGTGTGACCTGTTGAGGTGGCTCTCTGTGGCTGAGACAATCCCAGAAGGAACTGACAGGCAGAGAGAGCTTTGGCCAAGTGGGAGCCCAGAGGTGGGGTTGACATGGCCTTTGTTAAAGAGGGTTCTTGGTTGCAGATGACAGTGTTCATCACAGCACCTCCTCCAAATGCTTTTCATTTTTCCCCTCCCTTGTTTCTGAGCCTCTGTGTGTAGAGCAGTCAGCCAAGCCTCATGCTGGAAGGCCGCTGGCCCCAGGCCCCTGGGGTGCTGAGCGGGCAGGACTTGAGGCATCACAGACCCAAGAGAGCCCACTGTGGGGTGGGAGGAATGGCCCTGCATGAGGAGGAGGGGGTGAGGGGGATACAACTGAAATGAAATGAGCCAAGTGAGGATTCGATTTGGCAAACCCAAAGCTTTCATCTCAGCTTAAAATACGGCTCTTTTGATCATCTTTTGGGTTCATTTCTGGGTCAAAAACTTGACTCTAAAGGGGAATGTGAATGTGATAACCGGCTGTGGAATGATCCCATGATTACAAGGAATCATCGTAGAAAAGTATTTCTGGAGATCAAACAAAATGAGGTCATAAATTTGCTTTTCCTTTTATTATAAAAGTAAAATAAAAAATAGCATTTATAAATCCAACATTTTTTTCCTTTAAAGTATTTGATCTAAAAAACATATTTACAATAGCAAAATGCAGAAAAAGGGGGAAAAGACCATTTTCAGCACTGATTGTAACCATGTTTACATATTGACATTATATGTTCTTTTTTCAAATCACATAGATAACCACATTAGAAAAAGCAGTAAAGCCTTTTTTTATTATTATTATACACCACATAACTTTCATTTAAAAAATATCCCTTTTCTTAATCCTCAATCTGAATGCACAGCAGTGCTGTGGACGGCGAGAAGGAACACCAGGTGGGGACTGTGCCACCTTTGAATGCCAGCAGGAGCGCAGCGAGGGGCAGCAGTGGTGACAATGGAAGCAGCTGGAAAAGCTCAATAAGCAGACTGGCCCACATGGAGGCGTCAGGCCGGCTGAGGCCTTGACTGCTCCAGACGCTGTGGCCGTGGGCCAGACCAACGTTCCTGTGAGAACCGAGAAAGAAAGCCTACTTCAAAAGGCCTTGAATTAAATTCAGAGAGATTCAGGCAGGCCGGTTTTCTTCCAAGCACCCTGGGATGCACTTTGCCTTCTTTCTTTTGGACAACGGTGGAATCGCAGAGCTTTGGTTGACCTAGTGTGGGCAATGGGCAGTGGGCTAGATTTTGCCCTCTATCGGTCCTTCCTGCCCGTACTCGTGGGGCGCTTTGTTAAGAGTCAGCAAGGAGCTGCCACTGGTCAGAGACTCTGTGAAGCTGAGCTTGCGGAAGGAGGTCTCCACGCCGCTGTCACAGATGCTGTCGTCTCGGACCTCGTCTGCGGGGAGAAGCACAGATTCACTGGGAAGCATGGCTGGGAAAACGCAGAGCCCTGGCCCTCGGACACCTGCTCTTCCAGCCAGGCTCCCAGCAGGCTCGTGGGCTGCTCTTGCCCATCAGCTGCCACGGGTCCCCGCAGCGTGCCCCTGTGGCCCGCCTGTCCTACGCAGTGGCTGAGGGTGGGAGAGCCCTAGGCAATGGAAACACCGCGGAGACAGCAAAGTTCGTCAGGTGTTTTCACATCTCTTCCTCACCCTCACGTTTATCAGAATCCCTTCTGAATTTTCCTGACTCACAGTGTGCCTTTTTTTTCTTAGAAATCGAGTCTATTTTTCCAACCACCAGGTTACCTATTTTATAGCTGGGGAAATGGCTGAACCCAGGCAAAAGAAATGGGTGACAGAAGTAGGAACTAAAAATGAGATATCTCTCTGGGCCTCCTGTGCTATTAAATGCTATACACTGCCTCAAAAACATTCTAGTAACAAAAAAAAAAAAAAAGGTGGTTACGGTGAAAATGAGCCTGTGATGAATAATTAAGTCACATCCTCCCTGTTAAGAACCTCTTTAGAGACCTGAACAATGTTGACTTATTTCCTATAGGGAGAAAGTGACCAAGAAATAGAGTCTAATATACACAAATCAAAATGCCATCTTCTTGTATCTTAAGTTCCAATATTAAAATATGAAGACCTTAATGGCAGCGACATGCTATTGTTTTGTTATAGATTTGTTGATTTATTTGGTCACCCAATCTTTATTGGGTTTCTATTATGTGCTAGGACGTATTTTTTTAAATGACTGTAAGTCAGGGATCAAATAAAAATTTAAAGATGTAAGTATTTTCCTATTTCTTTGTGTGGAAGGAGTCATTAGGACACGAGGGCTGTTATTTCTTTCCAGCGTGTACAACATCTGTCCCGACTCTCCTAGGAAGGCCCCTCAGAAGGTGACACTTGTGCTGAAACTGAAGGGCAAGAAGGAGCCACCAGGTGAGGATCTTTGCAGGGAAGGGGAAGGGAAGGTTCGGGTTCTTAAGACAGGATCAGACTTGTGAGAGGAGTAGTTGGGGTCAGGAGGGTGCAGGAAAGTGGGGCGGGAGGAAGGGCCTATGAAAGGGATAAAGGAATGTTGCCTTTATTACTAACTGCTCCATCTTCAAACCTCGAACAGTGCTAGGTGCAAAGGATGTGCTCAGTAAAGATTTGGCGAATGGATAACTGAGAGGTATACAACAGGTACAGGTATCACACTAACTTAAAAAGAATCTCCTTAACTGTTGTGTCAGGAGTGGACCGAAGGGAGAGGGGTGGGCTGGAAGCAGGGAGACTGACTAGGAGTCGCTGCCACAACTGAGGCAAGAAACGAAGGTGGATGCACAGGGGAGGCGGTCTCAGAGGAAGCTGGGCGGGGTGCGTGCGCAGTGGTCAAGGGGCAAGTGCTTCTGCCTGACGTGGCCAGGCCAGGCCAGGCCAAGCATTGGACTTTCAAAGAGGAGGGAATCCTCGGTGCTCAGAGTGGTTGTTGAGAGTGCGAGTGAGGATACGCTGGCAGGGACACAGAGGGTTACTGGGCTGTGCTGCGAGTCCGTGCTGTGTGTCTCAGGGGCAGTGCTGCGGGCCGGGCAGGAGGCCCAGGGGAAGCAGGAGATAATCTCAGCTGCTTTTTCTGTTTTTCCCTTACCTACTGGCGACCTCGTGGAGGCAGATGAGAGGGGCAGCGAGAGGGTCTGAGGTGCACCCTTCCCTGGGCTGGGGGCCGCAGTTTCCGGAGCGCAGAAGGCCGCCTGGATCACTTCGATGGCTTCGGTATAGCCCATCTGTCTCAGGGCCTCCACCAGCTCTTTTATTGTCCCCCCGGAGACCTGCAAGGAAGACGTGAAGAGTGTGTTCTGGTGTCAGGAACCAGCAGGCAGGCTGTCACCGCGACGCAGGCCCCTGCGAGAGCCCGGTGGTCCTGGAGGGGTCAGAGCCAAGAGCGGCTAAGAAGACAGGTGACCTTCGAGTCGAGTTTCCTGTTTCAGTTCAGAGACCACTCAGGAAATCACAGAGAAGCGGCTTCCAGTAAGCACAGAGGACAGAGAGGGAGAGAAGTGCTGAGGCAGTGAAACTCTACCTGCCATGAAGGTCATGCAGTATCCCTGCTTAGGCTGGAGCTCTGAAAACCACTGAGAAACAAGAACTACCAAGGAAATTTCAGTAGACAATCATTTCACCTCACAGAAAGCTGACTCGGTGTCCTGACATGAGATCAAGGCGTGCGCTTGGGGACAGAAAGAGAATGCATGTGGATCACAGTATATCACGTTGGTTCAAAGGGTCAAAGTTCTGCGACAAACCTGACCTTCTAGTAGGGTTTCTGCAGGAAATCTCAAGGTATTTGAAAATAGGGAACACCTTGGGATATCTGAAAACCACCTTTCTCACGAAGGCAGATTTTCCACTCTGGCCTAGGTCATGACTCATCTTCCTCCTCGGGGTCGAGGGAGGGGGAAGGGGACCATGCTTGGGTCAGTGATGTTAACAGAGGGGAGTCAAGTAAAAATGTGAGCTGATGTGTTACCTCGTAGTTATCCATAAGAGTTTTAGAAGGAGCAGGACTCAGCCGGAAGGCATTATTCAGTATCCCCAGACCTAATTTCTGTGCCAGAGTAGCCCAGTTTTTGTCCGGATCAGGGATCTCTAGCAACTTGTAGAGCTGCAATTTAGCATCCTCAGTCAGCTGTTTCATGTCTCCTGAGGGAATGAAGAAGAAACACAGCTGTCCTGAGCGACCAGAGACCCTCGGGGGGTACTGAGCATGGCCGCACGGCTGCCCTCTGACACCCGGTGCAAGCAGTGAGGCTCCTTTACTTGGTGTCAGCAGCAGCCCCGCTAAGGAAGGCGGTATACGTGTCTTAGCAGATTACAACGGGATGTTCTCCTTTGCATCCGCCCAGGAACTTTTGATTCTGAAATAAGCCGCTGTGCCTTTTGCAGGACAGCCTGGATAAATGCTGGTTCTCCCTTGCCCCCCTTTTTTTAAAATTATTTTTAATTTTTAATAAATTTATTTTTTATTGGTGTTCAATTTACCAACATACAGAATAACACCCAGTGCTCATCCCATCAAGTGCCCCCCTCAGTGCCCGTCACCCATTCACCCCCACCCCCCACCCTCCTCCCCTTCCACCACCCCTAGTTCGTTTCCCAGAGTTAGGAGTCTTTATGTTCTGTCTCCCTTTCTGATATTTCCCACACATTTCTTCTCCCTTCCCTTATATTCCCTTTCACTATTATTTATATTCCCCAAATGAATGAGAACATATAATGTTTGTCCTTCTCCGACTGACTTACTTCACTCAGCTCCCTTGCCCCTTTAAATGACAGTGTGGATCGAACACTGGTTCAGAGCTCACCTTGTGCAAGTAAATCGTCAGATGTAAACTCTGGCTCATATGGTTTCCCATTTAGTATATCAAACACCTGTTGGGAAGATAACCATGGAAAAACGTTATACATGAAAGGGACCAGGCAGGGAATCAATCTCTTTGGAATAAAGAATTCACTGGGTCCTCCTGCAGGGGGCCTAGTACCCCAAAGATGGAGGAATGCCAAGAAGTCAGTCCTGTGGCCCACAAAGTCATGACAATGCCCTCTGGGAAAAGAAAAGCCCCAGGGGCTCTGGGGCCAGGAGGCTGTGCCTTACAGGGGCTTCTGAGGTGGGCAGGAAGACCCGAGCCAACCTCACAGAGAGCCAGGGCCATGGTCCTATGGAAGGACAAAGAGTCCAGGCCACCAGCTCAGCCATGTGTTGGTCAGAGAGTCATTGCTAAGTGACATTTCCCTGAGAACCGGGATGAGGAACGAGCTTATATACACAGAACTGGAGGCTGTGCCTCCTCCCTTGCCCTCCACCCCAGAAAATGGCTGCTGAGAAGGAATTTTAAAAACCTGCTCACACTGAGGTATGGTAATGCTCACACGGCTTGGTGTTCTCTTTCCAGCACCGTCTACATTTTAAACTGAGGTGACAGGAAAGCCTTAGGTTAAAAGGAAAAACAACATTCTGTAGCTCTGGAGACCTTTCTGTGTCTTCACAGTTACTCGGTGCTCGCTGACTAGGTAAGGACAACATGGGGTCACTGAAGTGGGTTATCTTTCTGTGCTCTGTGGTAAGGCTTCTGGGAAAGCCAGGCGCTCAACATAAAAGGGGAACTGTGTGGTCTCTGTGAGGGTCACTCAGCTCAACACCCACTTGGCGGGCTGAGAAGAGGAGAACGAGCAGTTTTTGGATGTGGAGCAGCACTTGTCCCTAAGAAAGTCGATCTGGTTGTGCTGGAGATGTGTCTGCGGCCCTTCTCCCTCTGGCTCTCCTCCCTGGGCCATAAACACCCACTCACGGCTTTTCATCTCAGGTCACTGGACTTTTGGGGAAGAGTTAGTCTATTTACTAGATTTATATTTATTAAAATTCTCAAGAATCCCTCGGTTCTTTTTATATAAAGAAATCACTTGCGAAAGTTCTAAGCAAACTAACATTTATCCCAGCTTCAGAAATGGAGACGGGAACAATTCTGGTGTGAGTTCAGAACGAGGAAACTCTCACGTGAATTTCGTGTTTTCTCTTGCAGAGCCCTCTCTCACAACTGAACTGTGATCTGATTAGGCATACACTTTTACACTCAGAACTCCGCTGACCTAGATCTTTCATGGATAGGCTTTTCAAGATAAATATGTCTCTTGATAAGCAGACTTTCTTAAAAATAAAAGGCATGTGCTTTGGGGGATAAAGACCCAAAAAGACCATCTGTTCGTACATTCCTGAACCATTAGCTCCCTCTGGAGCTGCCATCAAACAGACTGAAGCTGCACTCACCTGCCAGTTGGTGGCCATATCTAGAGGTGTGGTTCCAGGCACGACTCCTTCATCCTCTCCATCTTTTTCCCAAGAGTCATCCAGGTCATAGAGAGGCTCAAAGTTCTCCACCAGAGGATCTGCACCTATGAAGTCAAGTTACACAGCATTAGGCAAACCCCGTGTTGTCGACTCTGAACTACCTGCCGGCAGAGGTCAGACTTCCAAAGGCAAAGCACAACAGCCACTAGAGGCAATTACTCAGATAATTTTTAATACATAACATGTTTCTACTGAAATATTCAGAGAGCTTCTTTTAAATTCCCATTTATTGGGCAGCTCAGGTGGCTCAGTGGTTTAGTGATGCCTTCGGCCCAGGGTGTGGTCCTGGAGACCCGGATTGAGTCCCACGTCAGGCTCCCTGCATGGAGCCTGCTTCCCCCTCTGCTTGTGTCTCTGCCTCTCTGTGTGTGTGTGTCTCTCATGAATAAATAAATTAAATAAATAAATAAATAAATAAATAAATTCCTATTTATTTTGGTGGTAAAGATGTCAGATGATACTCTATATAGCCAAGGACATTTTCAAAAACAGAAGACTTGGAGTACCCTGACCCTCATATTTAACTCTCTAGGGCAGTTTTTTTAAATTATTTTTTTAATTGGAGTTCAATTTACCAACATATAGCGTAACACCCAGTGCTCATCCCGCCAAGTGCTCTCCTCAGTTCTAGGGCAGTTTTCAACCAAATGATGCACCTGTACTCTAAGGAGTTAACAGCAGCAGTTTTCAGGGGTTGGGGTGTGCCCTGTGGATCAGGGACCTGAGTCAATGTTCAAGTTTGTGCCCACCACTGAGCATTTCTCAGGCTATTCTCCCACTTGCTCAAAAGGGCAAAGACGTTTGCTGCATTGGGACAACATGCTCACTTTTATTCTTGGGTACAGCACTGCCAGGGTCCCAATACTTTAAAGAGACAAACAACACAAAAACCTTCTACTAAGATGGATAGTTATTCAAAAGTTTAGGGCTGATCTTGGAAAACCCTAGTCTGTTTCTTAATGTGCAGCAAGAAAACACCAAAAGTAACTCAGAGATTAGAGCTAGAGTTACTTCTTAGAAGCTATGTTGATGAGAGTGTTTAGTCTGATGTCTAACAAACAGTAGTAAGTTCAGCACACCCTTCTGGGAAGAGCTCGTTTTTATCTTGCTGGGAGATCATTTGATTTGTGCCAACTTCAATAACAGGAGAGGGCCTAATGAGAGTCAGAGAAGGATCTTCATGCTGTTTCTTATTTCAACCCTCCAGCCCTGGCCTGATCTAGAAGACAGTGAGTGCCATCTGACCATGGAAACAGAAGAGAAATTAAGAGGAACAATTTATGGACTGGAGAATGCTGGAGGGGCTGAGCCATATCGGTTCCTTAAGTGACCTTCCTGACTCTGAGCTCAGGATGAGGTTTTCTTTTTTTTTTTTAAGATTTTATTTATTTATTTATGACACACACACACAGAAAGAGAGAGAGAGAGAGAGAGAGAGAGAGAGGCAGAGACACAGGCAGAGGGAGAAGCAGGCTCCATGCCGGGAGCCCGACATGGGACTTGATCTCGGGATTCCAGGACTGCGCCCTGGGCCAAAGGCAGGCGCTAAACCGCTGAGCCACCCAGGGATCCGCCCCCCACCCTTTTTTTTAAAGATTTTATTTATTTATTTATGACAGACACAGAGAGAGAGAGAGAGAGAGAGAGAGAGAGTCAGGACGAGGTTTTTTATCTGAGTGCCTTCATTTATGTAATGGAAAAACCGTTACTTGCTGCTCCTTTCATGGGATATTGAGAATTCAAGAGAAAGCATTTTTGATAGGGCTATAGCTTCCTGTCTGAAGGCATTTCTTAATTACAACCAGTGACTTCCCAAACAATTCATACATACTGCAATCAGAGTCTTTTATTCCAGAGAAAGTTGGGAAAAAGAAAAAGTTTGACTTGACTGAGACTATGAAAAGGCTATTGTTTATTTGGATATGCTTTTATTTGCTTAGAAATATGTGGGGCTCCTAAAGAAAAAGTTTCTACATCTTCCTGGACTCAGTTTTTTTTTTTTTTTTTTTTTTGGACTCAGTTTTTATTTTTATCTTTATTTTTATTTTATTTTATTTTATTTTTTTAATTTTTTTAAAGATTTATTTATTTATTTATTTATGATAGACATAGAGAGAGACAGAGAGGTGCAGAGACACAGGAGGAGGGAGAAGCAGGCTCCATGCCGGGAGCCCGACGTGGGACTTGATCCTGGGATTCCAAGATCGCGCCCTGGGCCAAAGGCAGGCACCAATCCGCTGAGCCACCCAGGGATCCCTGGACTCATAAAACTAGTAATTATCTCTAGTTTTAACTCTCTCTGTTTTCTTTAATTTATGAAGCATTTACTGTCTAAAAAAAGTTTGAATAACTTCTATAGTAAATCAGATAGCTCAAGGTTTGAGAGACTACTTCCATTAAACATTTGTTGAGGTTCTAAATATACAAGGCAAGAGAGATTTAAGAGTGAGCAGAATAATGTTCTGTACTTCACAGGACTAGAGAATAAATGGAATAACACCTGCAGGTCCTAGAGCAGAGCAGGGGAGAGAAACAGTAGAGAGAAGAAAGTCTGGAAGTTCAGATGGATGAGCTGTGATTCATAACTATGCCCTTACTAGGACCCCGGGACAGGGTCCCACAGGTCTCTCCACGGTTTCCTTGGCTGTGAGATGGGAAAAAAAATAATGGTATTTATCTCTAAGGGTTATTGCAGATTAAATGAGACAGTGCATCTGACAGGCCTAGCACAGTGCATGGCACATAGCAAGGTTAATAAATGCTGGCAATTTCTAGTGCCTCACATATGGTAGTACTTAATACACCGCCCATTTGTTTTTTCCCTATTATTTCAACTTCTAAAGGACCTCTCTTGCTGAAGAAAATTTTAAAATTATGTCTTATACCAATCAACTTTTTTTTCCTGGAGACTTCTGACATGATCTGAGGTTGGTACTGCCCAGAGTTCTTTTTTTTTTTTTTTTTTTTTTTTAAGATTTTTATTTATTTACCCATGAGACACACACACGCACACACACACACACACACACACACACACAGAGGCAGAGACACAGGCAGAGGGAGAAGCAGAGAAGCAGCCTCCATGCAGGGAGCCCCGATACGGGACTCGATCCTGGAACTCCAAGACCATGCCCAGGGCTGAAGGCAGGCAGTAAACTGCTGAGCCACCCAGGGATCCCCTGCCCAGAGTTCTTTAAGGAATCTAATTCAACTGTAAGAAGCTCTCCTGACATGAGAATCAACCTAAACAACCAACATCCAAAACACATGAATCAGAGAGTACAGACTGACATGACCATCAGGACCAAGGCCAGGATTGCAAGTCCCAACAGCTCCATTACGTCTGTGGAAGTGTGATTTTTATTTACTCTTGCCTTTCAGCAGTAGCTCCACGGCTTAAAGAGGGAGACGTGGCTGCTCTAGTGGAGTTTCGTTTGCATTCCTGACAGTATTTTCCATCACTAACCACCAGGATGCCTTACCTGCTGCTTTGAGAAGAGCTGCCAGCCTGGTGGACCCTCTCCCGGCTGCTATGTGCAGGGGTGTAGTTCCATCGTAGGTCGTACTGTCTACATGGGCATCACCCTAAAATCCAGTCCACAGGAAAGAGTTAGTGGAAGGTTCTCTCACCCTGTAGTCCCCACCTTCTCCTGTTGGCATGATGTGTAGGTCATATAAAAGGTCTTAGTACTACCCAGGGTGCTATTTGGGGCAAGCTCTGCCATTGGAGAAACCCCCAATTAGAGACCTGGGGCCGATGGTATGAGGACTGCCCAAAGCTGACTACTCTGAAGCCCTGAGTAGATATGGAATAAATAGAGGTGACTGTAGGGAGAAAGGCTGTTCCTGACATCATCCTTAACTCCCCCTCCTCGGGAATTTACTGCAAAGGCAAATAGGGGCGTCCTTCACCTCCAGGAGCAGGCAGCCAGCCAGGGAGATGTTGTCGTGCTCCACGGCCAGGTGAAGCGCCGTGCGCCCCGACTTCCGCTCCTGGGCGTTGACGTCGGCCCCGGCGGCCACCAGCAGCAGCAGACACGGCATGCTGTTGCTCATCACGGCTATGTGAATGGCGTTTAGACCTGCAGCCCAAGCACAGAGACAGTCATGGAGCTGGAAGGCTGCTCACAAGATGACACAACCGGGCCCTAGGGAGGGAATGCTGTCGAGTTATGGCACATCTAGGGTCTTTCCTCCGGAGATCCTAAAACGGCGCTGTGAGTCTGCTGTTCTGCACGTAAAGCCACAGTCTCCTTATGTGCTCTCAGGAGACACTGAAAGCAAATAAACATTCTCTGGATAAATGATGCTTTCTACACTCCAAGACCAGCGTTGGCTCAGTCCTCTGCCTTTTCCCCCTACTAACTGTTCCAAATCATCTTAAAGACATTAGTTATGGCGAGCAACAGAAATTCTCACGAGAGATTACAAACTCCAGGTGACTAAGGGAAGCATTTCTGGGTGCAAATCAAATAACACACATGTATCAAGTAGCTACAAATTGTTTAGAAAGCAGAGAAAGAAGGTTATTGCATGATGCCTGATTGTCTCTTACCTTCCCCGTTAGGGTGGTCCATAAGTAGTGCTGCCTTTTTGTGCTTGAGTAAAATACTGAGAATCTTATCTTGTCCTTCTTTGGCAGCTAGGTGCAAAACAGAGTTACCCAAGCGGTCCAGAAGGCTCAGGTCGGCCCCGGCCCTCAGCAAGTCGTCCACCACAGCCTCCTGCTTGGTAATCACTGCCAAGTGCAAGGGCGTCTGGGAAGTAGAGAAGGGTTAGGAGAGACACTGGTCAGTGGCAAACACTTCAAATGCCTGGGCTTGAACCTATGGGCTTGGTAGCTGCCACTGCAGTAGGTGGCATCATACTTCAGGGCCATTTCCCGTTGCCAACTCGTCACCTTTGCATAACCCGTGCTAAAGTACATATGCTGAACTGATACTGAGCCATGGGATAATTAAGATTTTTTTTATGTTTGCAATTCTTTTAAAATTTTATTTATTTATTTGAGAGAGAGAGAGAGAGCACGTGCCAGAGAGCCAGAGAAAGAGCATGAGCGGATATGAAAGGCAGAGGAAGAAGCAGACTTCCTGCTGAGCTGGTAGCCCAATGGGGAGCTCTACCCCAGGATGCTGGGATCATGACCTGAGCCCAAGGCAGACACTTAACTGGACTGAGCCACCCAGGTGCCCCTATATTACAATTAATAACTTTCTTGTTTCTCAGTATTGCCTGCTGACTGTTGATATGTTAATTCTTCTATTAATAAATTTAGCTTTCTTGAATTTCTAGCAGGAATCTATCTTCAGCTGCTAATTCTGTATATTATCAGATCAAAGCAAGACTTAGTTTTACTAAAGAAGTTGAAATGAACTACTCAATAGAAACCAATTAACAAAAGTGCTGTCATTCTATTTTGACATAGAAAATGAGTTTGCTGAATTAAAAAAGTATTTTCCTATGGACTGGCTCCATGAGGAGAACAATCAATAGAATAATGGCACACCCAATTTTTTAAAGATTTTATTTACTTATTCATGTGAGAGACAGAGAGAGAGGCAGAGACACAGGCAGAGGGAGAAGCAGGCTTCATGCAGGGAACCCGACGTGGGACTTGATCCCTGGACCTAGGATCACACCCTGAGCTGAAGGCGGATGCTCAACCGTTGAACCACCCAGGAGTCCCTGCAAGCTTTAATTAGTAAAGAATTTTAAGCAGAATTTGGGCTGAGATAGATTAGTAAAAAATTAACAAGGTTTTTATTTCTATAGCTTTTTCAACGTTAAAGTTCCTATCGCTGGTGAGAGGGATGTGTTCTACTTCCCAGTACAAGGAGGGTACCTTTCGTGTGGGAGAGGTGTTTCCTGCTTTCAGGGAGTCAGAGGAGGGTCTGAGCGTCCCTGCACTGGCTGCTTCCCAAGTGGCTCCAGTTCAAAATAATCAGCATGCCACTGTGGGCACCCCCATTTTATAACAGGTTATCAAAGGATTCTAAATATTATAACCAGGACCACAGAACCATCTCACTAAGAGGGCTCAGATGAACATACTGAATTGCTGACACCTAACAGGTGCATAAATAGTCCATCTGATTACTCTGCCCAGAAAGCAGGGCCTCGGCGAATGCAAATGAGATGTTTTGCAAACCGAGTGTTTTCAAAATGAACAAGACAAACACAATCATGAAAGGATCTTTCAAAGAACTGAGGTCAGTGACAGAGAATAGCGATATATTTTTATATAGATCATTATATTGCACAGGAGTTTGTGAAATCCAGCCTGTCTAGTGACAACTTGCCTAAACTTTCTCTCTCAGTCAGCGATTGCTGGCCACAGCAGTGACAACAGGATAAGTCGTCGATGCCCTGGCTGGTGTAGGAAGATCACAACACTGGAGGTGCTGAAAGATGCTCCTGCGGCTTGTGCTCAGTTAATTGCATACAGCAGAAATAAGACAGGCTTTTTGGCCAAATTTCCATACTCTCCTTTTTTTTTTTTTTTAAAGATTTTATTTATTCATTTGACAGAGAATGAGAGCACCAGCAGGGGAGTGGCAGGCAGAGGGAGAGAGAGAAGACTCCCCAATGAGCAGGGAGCCTGATGCGGGGCTCATCGCAGGGTCCCAGGATTAAAATCTGAGCCAAAGGCAGACACTCAACCACTGAGCCACCCAGGCAGCCCTCTCTCTCTTTTTTCTTTTTTTTTTCTTTTATACCCCAGCTTTAAAGAGAATGATGTCTCCAAAAGTTTAGATACTGTAGCGAAGAGCCTTCCTCTCAAAAATATATATGTAAAAAAAAAAAAAAAAAAGGTTGCATTCATTTATCTGAAATGCTATTTGGGGAGATGGAAAAAGTCTAGAAGAGAATGAGATTGTAGAAAAGAAGATCTGAAATTATAAACTATTATACCATTCAGAAATTAGTAATTATCTCTAGTTTTAACATGATTCTCTTCACGTTATACAATTTCTGTTACCATGAGTAAGAGCTTTTTTTTTTTATTTTTTTTTTTAAGTTTTCTCCCACAGACCCACCAAAGGTTTTCTACAAAATTTCAGGCATTAGGTCTTTAACCCCAGGACTATATCATATAGTGTGGTTTGTATCTGAGAGCATAACCAAAATATCTCTGTATTTCAAGTGTGTATGTTTATGTTGCCAGTCTCTGGAAACATATTTACAAATGCAATAGTTATACTTGGGAGTGGGGTTGGGGGACTTATATACTGCCGGGGAGGGCAATTTTTGATTTTCCAGTGTATTCCCTTATGTATGATTTAAAGAACTATGAACATATGTTATATTTTTAAAAACCAAAAACATAAAAGAAAAAATCCACGTGCACGAAAGCCCTCATTAATGTTATATAGGAAGACACGCAGATAAAACAATCCATATCCACCACACTGGAGTGGTGACCTATGGCACAGGGTGGAGGAAGAGAGAGGGTTTGACGGCAACAGATTTCAGAAATAGTTCCAGAAGAACCCTAACTCTACGCACTGGGATTATTTTGAGTGTATCTCCAGAGAGTGGGTGGGGAGAGAGATCTGCTCATGACAGATGGCCACCAGAATGTACTAAGATTAGTGAATGGTATTTCAGGAGGTTGTCTAAGACAATTGCCAAATAATCCAAATTACTTAGAGAACTGTGTCATTTTTCTGTTGAGAATAGATAACAGGAGAACCTTTACAAAGATAAACAAGTCCAAATTTTAGCCTTGTCTAGTTCTCAAATCAGAGTTGTCATGAGGTATAAGTTTGAGACCTAGATGGCATTAGCAGGGGATCCTAGGATCCTCGTCCATGAATGAGCGCGGTAAGTTGGGGGGAAATGGATCTGTGTTCTCCTGAGAGGCCCCAAATCGGAAGGCAGGAAGTATCAAAGGTGGTGGTTTTGAGATTTTTGTGTCTAGCACACCAGAGAGTCTCAATATATGTAACCAATGATACAGGAAGGAGGTTAGCACATAATAAATCACAACTACTAATCCTCTTGTGCGGTGTCCTTTGCAGGGCCTATTTATAAACAGAAAAACAAGTAATTCCTTGAATCTGACCTACAGGCAGTGAAGTTGAGCAGTCTTTGAGAGGAGGACCAAGAAACGACAGCGTCCCGTTCCCAGTTTTATTCGCATGCTTGTGATGGTTTGAGAGGAACAATCAGTCCTATAAAGCCTGAGAGAATGGAGCTTTAAGGGCCAGATGACTCTCTAAATACCAACAACCCTCAACATGGTATGAAAATTTGAAGACATTCTTTAAATGTCTACCTAAAATTAGACTTCACCCTCATTACTTTATATTATGAGTCAGTGAAGAATCCCCGACTTCATTCTTCCTCTGACATTAGGCACTACTGCCAGGGGAGGAGCTTAAAGACTTATATCAAATGGCAAAAACATCTTTCCCTTATCAGGAAACACCTATTCACACTTAAAAATCTAGTGAGAGGGGCACCTGGGTGGCTCAGGGGTTGAGCATCTGCCTTCAGCTCAGGTCATGATCCCAGGTCCTGGGATCAAGTCCCGCATCGGGCTCCCTGCAAGGACTCTGCTTCTCCCTCTGCCTATGTCTCTGCCTCCCTCTGTGTGTCTCTCATGAATAAATACATAAAAGCTTAAAAAAAATCTGAGAGCTATACGTAAACATTTCAGTTCTGCTTCGAGGAGATCAAAATGATTCACACTACCTGCCTTAACAACTGAGAACTGGAACAGGTGCCTTTCCTGTGCAGTTAATTGCAGATGATTATCAACATTTTTAGAGTAACGGGTATGCTTGGACCAGGGATCTGAGCCCACCGCCAAGGCCAAGGAGGGCTGGGAAGTCACTTTGGGTGGACTGAAGGGAAGGAGAAAATGGGAAAGGTGATACGGAGTGAGACCAGGAGCCTGGCACCACAGCCAGGTGGGTGGAGGTGAAGGCAGCTTGGAGGGGAGAGTGCCCCGAGCGAGAGACAGAGCAGCCCTGGAGGTAGCACGCCCCTTGGCCAGAGTGGCTGGACCAAGTCTCAGGCTCCCAACACCAGCAGCCAGGCTTTGGTTCTGTCAAGTGGCAATTTCAGTCTCCTATCTGCTTTTCTCACCTGAAGTCTGCATGTGCCCATCAGGCAGCCTCCCTGGTCCCAGCTACCTTTTCTCTATTACATCTGAAGACAAGTTCTCTGTAGCAGGGTTCACCAAGTTGCTTTTGAACCCACTGAATTCCTGCTCGAACCTGATCTGTGCAAAACTTTGGTGTTCCCTGTTTTCCTCGATTTGAGCTATCTTTCTGTTTTTGAAAGACACTCTCTCCTTAACCAATCTGTTTACTTTCCTGTGTTCTGATTTCAGCACCCTTTATTTGATATACACTTAATTCAGATGTTGTCAAAATGTGTTGCAGCCTCAAAATTCTTATATATCATTGGTTTTCCAAACTTGATTTTTTTCAATTGTATTTTTCTTGACAGATGTGGCATATTTACCGTAGGTTCTCCTGTATTGCTTATTTGAAAGTTTCTAAGACAGTGGATCTTAAAAGTTCTATTACAAAAAAAAAAAAAAATCTGTAACTATAGGTGGTGATGGATGACAAGTAAACTTATTTTTGTGATCATTTTACAGTATATACAAATATCGAGTCACTGTACACCTTAAACTAATAGAATGTTACCTGTCAATTATATTTCAGTGAAAAAAAAGATAACATCACTCATCATCAGAGAAATACTAATAAAGCCTGCAGTGAGATATCACCTCACAACCTGTCAGAATGGCTAAAATAAAAAACACAAGAAAAAAGTATTGGCGAGGATGTGGAGAAAAAGGAACCCTTGTGCACTGTTGGTGGGAATGCAAAATGGTGCAGACATTATGGAAAACAGTATGGAAGGTCCGCAAGAAGTTAAAAAAAATAGAACTACCCTATTACTCAGTAATCGCACCCACCCCAAAATACAAAAGCACTAACTCAAAGGGATACATGCATGCTGATGTTTATAGCAGCATTACTGACAACAGCCAAACTAGGAAAATAGCCCAAATGTCTACTGACAGAGGAATGGACAAAGAAGAAGTGATACACACACACACACACACACACACACACACACAGTGGAATATTAGCCATAAAATAGAATGAAATCTTCCCATTTGCAATGAGTGGATGGATCTAGGGGGTATTATGCTAAGTGAAATAAGGCAGTCAGAGAAAGACAAATACCATAAGGCTTCACTCATATGTAGAATTTAAGAAACAAAACAAATGAGCAAAGGGAAAAAAAAGACAAACGAAAAAACAGACCCTTAACTACAGAGAACAAATTGATGGTTACGGGGGGAGGAGAGAACCTTCAGAGAAATAGGGGGGGAGGATTAAAGACTACACTCACTATAATAAAAAGAATAAAGTAAATTTGAAAAAGAAAAAAAGAGAAAATGGATCAACTCTTTGACAGATATCTTTTTTTAAAATTTATTTATTCATGGGAGAGAGAGAGAGAGAGAGAGAGAGAGGCAGAGACACAGGCAGAGGGGGAAGCAGGCTCCATGCAGGGAGCCCGACATGGGACTCCATCCCGGGTCTCCAGGATCACACCCTGGGCCTAAGGCGGCGCTAAACTGCTGAGCCATCTGGGCTGCCCTCTTTGACAGATTTCTTTTTTTTTTTTTTTTTTTTTTTTTAATTTTTTTTTTTCTTTGACAGATTTCTAATGTTTAAACCTTGCTTTTCCTTCCAGCAGCATGTTGAATTTCACTGAGTGATTTCTATTATACTCACAGGTTAAAGGATCCTAAATCATAAATAGTATTCCCAAGTAATGGGCTTTTAGGATATAACCTAAAGAGATGCACTGTATTTTTGTTACTGTTCACATTATTAGAAATAACACATACACACATGTGAACACGTACAAACTGTGGATTTTTCTTTTTTCTTTTTTTTTTTTTTTTTGATTTTTCTTAGTTGATATGTCTGCTTACCTGGTAGAGATCATTCCTCATATTGATAATGTCATCAGAAATCAAACCAGATGTGACTTCTAGTAGATCCCTCACAAGTTGAGCATGAAGATGGATGATCGCTAAGTGTAAGACACTGGAACAGAAACAGAATGGCAACAATCAACTAAAGGTTAGTGGAAAAAAAAAATCCCCAGAAAGGATCAGACCTGCAAACTGTACCTGGGTCTCACACTTCATTGTATTTGGCCCCCAGATGTCTTGAATCTCAAATGTCTTAAATCCGAGGCAGGAATGTTCTACTGCCTAGCCAGGCAGCTACACTCATTAACCTTGCCTGCCTCACCTCTGGGGGCATATTGGTTTGACCCCATGAGGTGTAAAGGTACCTGGGCCTCGAGGTAGAGCCACCTAAGTTCAAATCCCAACTCTGCCTTCCTGGGAGTGTTCATGACATTTTCTCCTCTAGCTTTTTCCTGGCTTCCCTTGACATAGAGATGATGTATGTAAAATGCCTAGCACTTGGAACTGTTTAGGAAAGTGTAGTTGCCTTCACCTAGCCTTCTAGCCTCCTCCAAAATACAGTGTGGTGGCTTTTCAAAGATCTTCCCAGATCCCAGGAGGGATGGGGTTAGGGTTTTAACTACTGGGATAAGACTCTTGAGGTAAACTTCTGAAGGAACAATGTGATTTTATTTCTCCCTTGCAAATATTCCCTCTGCCTGGAATGGTTTTGCTTCTCTTCTCTGCCTGGATAGTGCCTGCTCCATCCTTCAGATTCCAGTTCAAACCTTCCCTCCTCCCCAAACTTCTCAGGCAGAGCACACAGTCTCCCCTCAAGTTTACTGCTTGGTTATGCAACTACAGTTTTCTATCTGTCTTTCTCCCTCTCTGGCCTGTGATCTCAGGGCTGGTCCTCCCTGGGTTGGCCCTACAGCCCTGGCACACAAGTTAGGCACTAAGACAAAGGTGATAGAATGAGCCAAGGGGCTTAGGTTAAAGAGGTCGAAAATATTGGCAGGTGTCAAGCATCACTCCTAGGGACACAATTTTTTAATTAACAAAAAAACCCTTACTATTAAAATTACTTGAAATGACTCAATAGTAACAACAATAAAATGTGGCTGCTATGGGTTTATTAGTTTCTATTTACCAGACCCTGCTAAGTTGTTGACATATATGGCTTTATTGGTCATGACAAGAAGCCCTACGAGGTAGGTAACATTATATCCTCATTTTTCAGCTGGTGAAACTGGGACTTGTAGGTCTAACAGAACTCAAACCAGGTCATATAACTATCGAGTGGTGAAGCTGGGAGTCCAGCTCAGGCTCATCTGGCTCCAAAGCCATCTCTTGATCCCTTAGACCATCCTGCTGAAGGGGTACCCAGACACTGCTCTGTAGAACTACAGAGGGACACCCGAGATAGTGAATACTCCAAAGAATGGGCAGATAGTGACGCACAGTATACTCAAAGCATAGCACGGAGGCAGGCTGTCTGGGATTCTAAGGCACAGGCTAGACTTTCTCCAACTGAAAAATACAGGGTGTCATGTTTCGCAGGCCTCTTTCTTAGCAAAAGCAAGTGCATCTCTCAGGGGGTGGGGAATAACGGTGCAAGAGGGCTGAAAAAACTGACCCTGTGACTTCAGTACTAGAGAGAGCAGCTGAATGATGTCGAGGTTTCACTCCTGTTTCTTGAAATATGAGGCTGGAGGAAGACTTCTAAAAAGGGCCTGAAGTCTGACGCAGACATGATGCACATATACCAAGAAAAAGGTCATACTTCAAAACAGCAAAAAATTTCCAGGCGCAGCTCAGCAGTTCCTAACAGAGGTACATTCCCCTCCCCCATAAATCCTCACCCCCTCCTGGGAATTTCCCCAATACAGAAGTTCTCTTCTCTTTCTTTTTTGTATTTTTTCTGTGATGACTAATGGCCTCAGGATCCAGATTATTAGCTGAGCGTGACAAGTTCAATGAAGACAAGAGACCTGAGGTGTGAGGACCAACAGCATTCATGTGAGGGTTCCTTCCTCCTTGGTCTCCCCTCTCTGCCCTTTAGCTGTGGCCAACCCTAAGAGCCTGCTCATGGGAGTCCATCTATGGTCCGAGGAGGGGATCCTATTCACATTCAGCCTGGGCAGGGAAGATCACCTCCTAGGTCCCTCCACATGTGTCCTTAGAGGTGCCTGCACCTTCCCCTTGGTGCACCCCCTTGAATGCACACACTGTGTATCTTTTTCACAACCCCCCCCCCCCCCCCCCCAGTCTACCAGCAGTCTCTGGCTAATTTCTACAAGTGCTCATCTTTCTTCGGCTCCTCCATTCCGCAGGCCCCTAAAAATGTCGCTTGAAACGCTGTCAGTTCTGTCTCGGTTAATTCGCTGCTTTCTCTTGTGGTTACATGCTATTGAATGCTAATTGGATTCTTTAACCCTGTAAAAACATTCTGCTGTTCACAGCATTACACAAAGAAGGCTCTACTGGTTCCTCTCATACTGTATAACAGGGCCAGTGGTTATACCACATCCTTGGTTACGCTGCAAGGAATGAGAACAAAGGTCTTCGTTTGAAACCCTGAGGTTGGCACTTTCCTAAAGCGTTTGATTCAGTTTTTAAACCGAGGTTTAAAACACAGCACTCAAGAGCTCCTCTGCAGAAAAGGATTTCTCAGTGTTGACACTATTTTAGGAAAGTTTTTAGATAAGGCACTTGACTTCAATCTGAGGGCTGTTGTCTCTTGTTATTCTCACAGGCTTTTGAGATCATTTTAGAAGTCTCCATGAAAGGGCCGAGAGAACTGTTTTAGAAAGAAGCCAGGTGCTTTGCAAATATAAGCTCAGTAACAGCAGAAACGGACGCATGGTGATTGGAATGCTGGCCGACTGCCGCATGAGTCAGAGCAGTCGCAGGAGCCCCATCCAGTCACAGACTGGTCACCAGTAACAGAGGCAATAGGGAAGGAAATAGTAACTGGGAAAGAATGACAGTTGCCTCTTACTTGTTTTGTTGTTGCTGTGCTGTCTTTATTGGGCTTTTTCTTGAATATCCTACCATTATAAATATGCAGTTGGGATAATGAGTGCTTTAGGGATCTGGCTGGATCAAATTTTACTATTATGCCATTTCAGTAAATAAAACAAATGTTATTAATCCAATAAATATTTATTAAAATTTATTCCAAATTTATCCCAATAAATAACGCAAGGTTTCTGAAAAAGTACCATTCCCCATACGCATCGTAGTTTTCTTGCTCAGAATGATGGACTCTTAGATGAGAACTAGCTATTCTAGAACCCAACAGGTGGGAGCCACAGGACAGGAGCAGCAAATTACGGAGTCAACCTTACTGACACATTCTTGTCCATGATAGTTTTCCAGTTATTGGCCCAGTACCTTTAAACGATTATTTTGTCTCCAGCCAGTAAGCACACAATGATTTTCTCTTCCTTCCACTAAAACAGCCTTTGTTTACAAGTGACTTACCTGTCCCCATTCTCATCCTGCACTGCAGTGAGATGGCGCTGGACAGCCAGCAGCATTTTCACATCTCCTGTCACCGCATAGTCAAAAAGGGCATTGGCATGCCGCTTGGCAAGCTGCATAGCCTTTTCTAGAAAGAGGTTATCTGCAAGGCAATGACCACAATCACAGTTGAGTTTCCTATACTTGCTCTACAGGTATGGCATGCTTGAGGTCAAAACCATCAGCATCAAGTTCTGACACCTCGACACACATCATTTTAGTTGCAAATGCTCCTTTCAGTACTTCTGGATTGTGTTCACTAGAAAAAGCACAATTGGACATTGGCTTACTGACAAATATAGAGGCTGATGTGAAAAATCTGTCTGTGGTTTGTTAGGGGAAAGACATTTAGAAATATCTGTTATCCTAGGGGGAACACTCAACCTCTAAATACTGTTGATTCGATTTACTATACTGTAAATAATCAATCTCATGATGAAATAATCCTCCACTGGAGTCTTAAACAACTCTCTCGTTAGGCAAAGTGTCAAAAAACACAGTTTATGCCACAGACAGACTTTCCATAAGCCATTGGTATTCTTGTGAAGTTTGCTTCCTGAAGCAAATTGACTCCTGCAGGCCAAAACCATGGGTGGCCTGTTTTCCCCTTCTAACCAGGGGAAGGCAAATTGACTCCTGCAGGCCAAAACCATGGGTGGCCTGTTTTTCTATTATCCCCCACCTAATAGTGCTTTGTACATTTTTAAGGTGGTGTTAAAAGAAAAAAAAATATGTGGTAGAGAACGAGTCAAAATATTTGCTATCTTTCCCTTCTCTTTTCTCTAATGAGCACTGGTTCAAAATATGCAGAATGGACGGTCCCTCTCAATCCTAATTGTTCAAAGAGGGCCTCAAGGTAAGAGGAAATTTTCTTATTTTCAGGCAAAGTTCTATTCAGTATGACAGTCAAGCTATAGTCTAGAGAGAGGAGATTATTAAAGTCATGAAAACTTTTCTCTATTATCTATGATAGAAATGAACTGGATTATCTCTCACGATACCCCGAAACTGTATAATTATGATGGAAGAATGCATATGCAAACTTCAGTACTTTATATTTGGAGAAAACACAGGGAAAACAGAAATATCAGTGTGAATAAATAATTGGACACATGCTTTTCAAAAGCTACAGAAGTCTGAAGAGCATGTTGAAGTACATATTGATATATCATTTTTAGATTAACAGAAAATAGACTTGTTTTCTGGCAATAGTTTCCACACCTCGAACCAACCCAGCTTCTCACCAGTCAGTACAATGTAATCGTGTGTGTGCTCACTTACCTTGAAACCTAGAATTCTCTTCCTTTATGCCCACTGTATATGTCAGAGTAACCTCATCAACCCCCATGCTGGACTCCTTATCTTGTTCTGTGGGTTCAGTTACTTTCCCAGAGAGGTTTACTGCCTCTCTGTCCACATTCTTGCCACAACCTTCAGAATCATTTTTAGATGGGGTGTCTATGGTTCCTAAGATAAAAGCAGAAACATCAGTTTCTTCTCAGTAAAATCTATTAAGTTATAATTTGCTGTTTCAATTGTCAGATAAAGATGGGAGGCAAGTTTACTGAAAAGGGAAAAGAAAAACTAATTTTTAAAAAAGATTTTATTTATTCATGAGAGACACACACAGAGAGAGGCAGAGACATAGGCAGAGGGAGAAGCAGGCTCCATGCAGGGAGCCTGATGTGGGACTCGATCCCGGGACTCCAGGATCACGCCCTGGGCTGAAGGCAGGCGCTTAACCGCTGAGCCACCCAGGCATCCCAAAAAACAAAAATTTAAAATTCCTTTTAAAATAGTCAAATCAGGGGTGCCTGGGTGGCTCAGTCGGTTAGGCATCTGCCTTTGGCACAGGTCATGATTCCAGGGTCCTGGGATTGAGCCCTAGGTCGGGCTCCCTGCTCACTGGGGAGTTTCCTTCTCCCTCTCCTTCTGTCTCTCCCCTTGCTCATGCTGTTTCTCTCAAATAAAGAAGTAAAATCTTAAAAAAAAAAAAGTCAAATCATAAGTAACTTGTTTTGAAGGTATTTTAAACTCTCACTTCTAAAAGACACATTTTTTTACTGAGGTATATAACTGACATAACATTATATTCATTCAGGTATTTTATATATATATAGTGTAGATTATATATATAGTATATTATACAGTATAATGATTTGATATTTTTATGTATTGTCAAATGATCACAATAATTCTAGTTAACATCAGTTAGCATGTGTAGTTACAGAATTTTTTTCTAGTGATGAGAGCCTTTAAGATCTTGAAAAATTTTTGTTTATATTTCTAAAAACTTCCATTTCATTTTGATTATTTGTGAAGGAGAAAAAATGAAATACAGCTCTTTTGTGAATTACAGGGAAGTGGATTTTTTCTTTTTTTTTTTTTTTTGGTGGTTTTTTTTTTTTTTTTTGGATTTTTTTCTTTTAATCAATGCATGTGGAGCCCAACGTGGGGCCTGAACCCATGACCCTGAGTTGAAATCAAGAGTCAGATGCTTAACTGACTGAGCCACCTAGACATCCCAGAGAAGTGGAATTTTTAAAGTTTAAATGAAAGCAGAGGAATTACTTTTTTCCTGATGCTAATTAACCAAGCAAGTTGTTAAGACATGCTATCAAGTCACATTCTTCAGCGTGGGAGCTACTTGGTGTGCCATTTCTATGCTCCTTTCGGTCCGACCATGTCATCTGACAGGTACTATGAGAACACCTAAGTTTTGTGGGCACAACTGGCTCAAATCCTGGTTCTGCCAATAACAGATATGTGCCTTCAGTAGAATGACTGAACATTTCTGAACCTAAGTGTCCTCTGTAAAATGGGAGACACTACTATTTTCCTTACAGAGCAATCATGAAGTTTACAGTCAAAAAATGTAGAAGCACCTGACATGAAACCAGCATTCCATACCCGGGAAGGCTTTATCGTGTTACTTCTTCAATGGATACACATGTTATATAAACTATGAAGCCACGGTGTGACTACTGCAAATTAGGGGATGCATTTGATGGGAAAGACTATTTTCTATAACTCAAAGTGTCTTCAAAAGTATAGTATTTGAGGGAAAAAAAAGGGAAAGAAAAGGTAAGTTTGGCTACCTTTTTATGTTTGAATGGTCAAGTTTACATGTCCCATTTTCTTTTCTTTTCTTTTCTTTTATTTTTTTTGGTCCCTTTTTTTAAAAAGACTTATTTATTTATTTATTTATTTATTTAATTTATTTATTTAATTTATTTATTTATGATAGACATAGAGAGAGAGAGAGAGAGAGAGAGAGAGAGAGAGAGGCAGAGACACAGGAGGAGGGAGAAGCAGCTTCCATGCCAGGAGCCCGATGCAGGACTCGATCCCGGGACTCCAGGATCGTGCCCTGGGCCAAAGGCAGGCGCTAAACTGCTAAGCCACCCAGGGATCCCCTACATGTCCCCTTTTAAAGCACTTCTCTTCTCCCAGTTCATGCCACTTACAAAGTAAATATGTAAGTATAAACATAGCATTGGGAACAGAATTTACACTTGCCACAGCAAATCATATTTTTTGGAAAAGTATCTTCTTAGTTTATTTACCTTTATCATTTTTTTTTCCAAGATGGCAATGCTGTGATAGGTAATGATAAAAAACTTTTTGGCATTAATTTTTTTATTCTATTCTCAGTATTAAAACAAACAAACAAACAAACAAACCAAGGACGCCTGGGTGGCTCAGCAGTTGAGCGTCCGCCTTCGGCCCAGGGTGTGATCCTGGAGTCCCGGGATTGAGTCCCACTCCTGCATGGAGTCTGCTTCTCTCTCTGCCTATGTCTTTGTCTCTGTCTCTCTCTGTGTGTCTCTCATTATAAATAAGTAAAATCTTAAAAAAAATAAAAAATACAACTATATTACTTACCATGTTTCATCCCGGCATTAGATTTAGTGGTTCCAGGATGGAAAGTAATTCCACCATATGTAGGAAATCCATAGTGAGGGAAACCATACCCTGAAATGGCAACCAAAATGATTAAAATCTCATGATGTTTTGTTAGTTAGTTTTTTTGTTTTGTTTTGTTTGTGTTTTACAAAGACTTAACAAAGCTTGGTGTCTTTCCCTAAGGTGAGCACAGGCTTTGGTGCGGAAAGGCAGCGTGCTGGACACAGTGCTTCCGTTGAGTTAGTAAGACACATTATGAGGGATCATGGGATGATCAGAATTCCACTCTGACCAAATTTACATTTTGGAAATTCAGACAATACCCAGACTTGGGGCAGCATGCCCAGGCTTGGGGCAGCATGGAGTTCATGCTGGAGAAAGGCTCCCACTCTGTGTGGAAAGGAGAGGCTAATGGTGAGTGGTCACCAACCATACTCAGACTTGCTGACACAGAGGACCTTGAAATAACTTCTGGCGGGAAAAACTGAACCAAACAAAATACAGAAAAAAATACTGACTCCTCCAAGGAAACATGACCACATTGTTCATTCTCAGGCATTTTTGGTGGAAGCATAAACTCGTACTTAAAACTCTTTGCGGAAGCAGCTGGTATTAGATGTCATACTCTCTGACACTGTAATTTTACTTCAAAGAATCTAATTTACAAAAACAATCTGGAATAAAAGAACAGCAATATGGACAAAGGAGTTCAGTAAAAAACCAGTAAAAAACAGGAAACACATTCAAGTAAGTAATACTATGGCATGTTCACTTGATGAAATGATGCTTAAAATATTATGCTTACATAAAATTTATATTGCCATGGGGGAAATGCCTAGGTTAACCCATTAGGGGAAAAGCAGCATATATGATTCTATATACACAATCATGATTTGTTGATAATAAATAGGTGTATATATATATATATATATATATATATACACACACCTATAGGTAAATAGGCTAAATACTATTTTGAGGATTGCAGCTGTGCTCATGAAAATGCAAAAAAATACATAGTATAATGTTTGCACAGAAAAAAATTGAGAAGTTACTCTTCAATGACCAGATTTTCTGTATCTTCAGACTTTCTACAATGTAGTATATATAATACGAAACCCTTCCAATATTTCCAAAGAAAACCAAGACAGTATGGAAGGGAAGAAAGGAGAAATATGCCAAAATGTTAACAGACATATTCTTTAGATAACCAGTCTAGAGTGACTTTTCTTTCCTCCTAGAGTTTCTGGTGTTATCTATGTACTGCAAAATGAACATGCATTTCTCTATTGGGAAATTTTAGTTAATTTAATATGTCACAGCCGCTCAACCTGCAGACAGTCTGGGAAATCTAGGAAAAGAAAATTCTACCCTCTCCAATGTGAAAAGCTCTAGAAAGAGCAGCTTTAATTCATACCTGGACCCGTACTTCCAGCACCGCCTCCTCCACCACCGCTGCCAAACATGCCTCCGCCTCCAGCTCCTGCTCCACTACCGCCACCGAAACTATCTGAGAAATTAGGCATGAGCTTCTGCCGTTTCCTCTGCACTTCCTCTTTATCTGTATTTAAAGGAAGAGAAACCAGAGGAGAAAAGACTGATTCCATTCCACTACTAGCCACAGAAAGAATATTGATTCTGATGGTATTTTTAAACATCTTAAAGGGAAACAGAAATCACCCAAGGAGGAAGAGATGCCAAATTTCAAGAAGCATTATATTTATTCCAATGGATTTGAAGACTAAGAACCTGCCTCAGAGACCACAGAACAGTACACACCCAAATCCTCTCCACAACAGTTTCTGAAGTCCACAATGTCATTCAAAATAGTGAAAGACTAGATTTCCCTTCAAAGGTTAAGATACTGAAGCTACCGGAATAAGAAAAACAATATTGAGCATTTTCATTTGGTCATACACACACGATTACCAACCGACTAACATTTATAATGCATCTACATGAGCTAAGTGCTAGGGAGAAAGAGAAGTAGAAATAATGTCTTTGCTGTCAAGAACCCTCTAATATAATTTTAAGGTTGTGGAGGAAAGACTTGGAGAGATAGCACCATAATGCCATGTATGCTTAATTGATGGTGCACATCAATTTTTCCAGGAGTTTAAAGAGGGACTTTTAGGAAAGTCTCTGTGGGCTAGAAAATTCAGGTAAGGCTTCCCAGAATCAACTCTGTATCAGGGGAGGGCAATGGGAGGATTTTCTGGAAATGAGATCTAGAGGGAAAATAATGAAGGATAGATGCAAGTTGCGTGCTTCTGAGAGCTGCAGTGGATCGGTCCAGCTGAAGTTAAAGTTTAGCATGAAAAATGCCTGAGAAATGGGGCTGATTGAGACCACACTGTAGAGCTTCTGGATTGTAAACTAAGGGATTTACAAGCAGGAGAGCCACTGTGTGTTTCTGAACTAGGGGATGATGTATACTGGGTGGTATTTTAGGAAGCCTCCTCTGTCACTGGTGCATAGGACAAAATAAAGAATCAAAGTGAGAGGCAGAGACAGCACAGACTAAAGAGATGGGGGCTGTTCCTTACTGGGCAACACCATGACAATACAAGTGGGCAAACCCCAGAAATACAATGAAAGAGGGATTGGTAGTCACTGGTGACTGATGAGACTCCAGGAAAGTCTAAGACCACTACATGACTAAAATACAGTGATGCTCTCTGAGATTTTTGACTATCCAGGTCTCGACACTAGTTAGACTGTTGTCCCTCATTCCTGTAGTTGCTGTTTTTCTTTTGCTTTTCACTATCTGTTGTTCTCACCAGCCCCACTGCCTTTGTGGTCCATTATTGTGTTCTTGTTTCTTCTTTCTGTTTCTGTTTCTTTCTCTTTTCTGATCTTCCTACCATATCTTTTTTTTTTTTTTTTTTTACTCCCTTTTCTCTTTTGGGCTAGAAGGGTGATGGAAGGTTTTTGTTTAAATAAATAGCCAACGTGGTGTTCTTTTTTTTCAATCTGCAGGCTGATACCTAATAATTGTCCTATTTCTGATTCTTCAATGTTGATTCTGGCCATTGTTTATGTTCAGAAAGATCTTCACTTACTTCTAAATCTGTGATTGTTCCAGTCATCTCAGGGCTCAAGAGATTTCTCCTACTGATTACCTCACAGTCACCTCAGTGCAGCTGGAAGACTGAAGAATGGAAGAGTAGGATACAGAGAAACACCCATAAAATAATCGTTTAAAAATGGATTGTATCCAGACGTGTTAGGAAGAAAGCCAATGTGGGTCAACTTGAAGAGAAAGTGCTTCCACTAGAAAGGGTTGGCCTCAAAGTGGAGAAACTTTAAATGTCCTTATCAAAGGTTTTGGACTGATTTATAAAATTTTTCCATCCATTGACTATAACCAACTAATAGTCATACTTATTACTCATCCTATAAACTGTTGATCTCACATAGAATATTAGTTCATTAGAAATATGAAATACAAGAGGGAAGCAGACAACTTCATTCATCTTCAGGGATAAATGTTATCTACTGACATATTTTCTAGCAAAGCATTTGGTATTTGCTGCTTCCTCCTTTGGACTTAGAAAACAGATGTTCACTATAAAATGGGAATTTTTGAGTCAACTTAAAAAATACCAACTATCCTATATTCATTAAGATTTCAATGTCAAGAAACTGGTACAGAAAATTTCATTCTCACAAATTTTTAAATAAAAGAATCTGCAGTCTAAATTTCCCCAGAAGTGACCATGGACATTTTCCCATTGTATTCATTTATCTTTGTGGTCTGCCTTTGACAGTGGCACCATGGGTTGTACTATGAAACATCAATCTATTCTAGAAGGGACCAAAGTGGTCACTTACTATAAGCTTTCCTTTTACAGAAGAGGAAATAGAAGCTAGGATGATTAAGGGACTTGTCAGAGGTCAGGGCATGGTGAGGATCAGATCCAAAGTCTAGTCAGCTTTCCATTATATTAGGCTGCCATTCTTTGGGAAATGCCCCCAAAATATCTCTGCTTCCCTCCCCCCACACCCTGTCCACCCCTCACTTTAAAGATTTTATTCATTTACTTAAAAGATAGAGAGGGTGAGCAGGAGGGAGATGGAGAGAGAATCTGATGCCGACTCCATGCCCAGTGTAGTGCCCCATGTGGGGCTTGATCCCATGATCGCAAGATCACCACCTGAATCGCAACCAAGAGTCGGACACCTAACTCACTGAGCCACCAAGGGGTTCCTCTGTTTCTTTTAATAACTGGTGATTATGATAATAGTTTAGTTCACAAACTATTATCTAGATGCACTTTTAGTTTTTACCCCTTTTTGCTATGTGTATGCCTTAAAAGGACTTCATTCTCATTTCCAGGTTCTAAGTATTCTAGTAAAGATGTCTGCATTCCTTTCATAATTTAAATATTATGATTACATTTCTTCTGAATCTTTGTCTTTTCAGACTGAAAAATCACATGGTCTTTTTTGCTTACACACAGCAGTTCCTCAACTCTCTTCTTCCCTTTTCAATCATCCCTCTCTCATTATTTTAATTGTCTTCCCTGAACCCAACCATCTTCATGAAGTTTGTATGAGGTATAATGTCAATAACCATACAGGGTGCAGAGTTCTGGGCTGGCTATAAAATAAAAAGGAATATGTTATATTTCTTTGCTTGATGTCCTCCTTGATGGCACCCAAGAAGTTACTAGCCAGCCCAACTTGGATGAGGATGGCAACTTGGTCAGTCAATCAATAAGTCACCTTTCATATTTACAAGAGCCAGGATATGGAAGCAGTCCAAGTGTCCATTGATTAATGAATGGATAAAGATGGTGTGTGTGTGTGTGTGTGATAATACACACATATATAAAATGGAATATTATTCAGCCATAAATAAGAATGAAATCTTGCCTTCTGCAACAACATGGATGGAGCTAGAGAGCATTATGCTATACGATATAAGTCAGTCAGAGAGAGACAAATATACGATTATATGATTTCACTCATGTGGAATTTAACAAAACAAACAAGCAAAGAAAAAGTAAAGAGAGAGAGAAATAAATCAAGAAACAGACTTTTAATTACAGAGAACAAACTGATGGTTACCAGAGGGGAGGTATGTTGGGGTGATGATGAAATAGGTGATGGGGATTAAGGAGAGCACTTGCTGTGATGAGCACTGGGTGATGTATGGAAGTGTTGAATCACTACATCGTACACCTGAAACTAATATTACACTGCATGTTAACTACTGTAATTAAAATAAAAACCTTAAAAAAATAAGTCAGCTTTCAGATATATCTCAGCATCTACCATATGACATATATTAAGGGGTGCCTGGCTGGAACAGTCAGTAGAGCACACACATATCTCTTGATCTCAGCATCGTAAATTCAAGCCCCACATGGGCGTAGAGCCTACTTAAAAAAAAAAAAAAAAAAAAAAAAAAATATATATATATATATATATATATATATATATATATATATATATATATATGATTTATTTTGTTCTAGATGTTGGAAATGCAGCAATGAACATGAAAGACCAAATCTGTGACTTAAAGAAAATTTTTCCTATTGGAGATGGAAGAAGACAATAGATATATAAATTAATAGATAAGAAAAAAAATAGATAAGACAATTTTACATATTGATAAAAATGATGAATAATACAAAATTAGGTAATGACATAGGGAGGGACTGCAGGTGCTGGAGCAGTAAAAGGTGTGTCTAATAACTTCTAAAAAATGTATACTATGATTCCCTGGGTTGTATAGTTTGGATTCACTTTCATACATTCATTCTTATATTAAATGGCCTGCTACTTTTCTGACCAGTCATATGCCTAGTGTGATAATTGCTCTTTGTGATTATTTCATCTTGGGATTTTATAATCCAGACAGTTTTACTTACTAAGGTAATTTGTTACCTTCAATAAAACATTTCTAGTCTCACACTACTTATCACAATGTATTTTGGCCATTCTTTCTGTGGAGCTCAACTTCTAATTCTTTATTTTTCCAGATGGTTCATCTTATTTGTTTGTATTACATGGAGCTTTTAGTCAATGACAGTCTGAAAGTGTTTGAAGCATGCAGGTGGGGATTTTGAACTTTCAGGAGACCCCATTCTTTAACCCCAACATCTGATAAATCCTATTACGGATGAATGTCTGAACATGCCCCTGCTGCATCTTACTCTTTTGATGAACAGATACTACTGGAAAAGGTAGACAGGCAGCCTAGAAACCAAGCTCAGCTTTGTAAGTTTCTAGGCTCATACATGTGTAGATAATCTTGGTATCCTTTTAAAATATAATCCTCTGTGTTGAGAAGAACTGACATTATGTTAAGACATATTTTAGGAGAAGAAATCTATTTTTTCCCTCAGAAAGTCCCCCCAAATTAGCCATATTTCTCTTCTGTATCTATTAAAGAAGAGTGTTTAATTGAAAGCAGTGATTTTCATCTGCAGCATCTGGAAGACCTCGGGCTATTGCTGGGTGGAGAAATAAGGGTAGATGGGCTTCTGGGAAGGCTGAATGGGTTGGCTCCCCACTTCCACTTTAACCAGAGGCCATCAGGCAAATGTTCCTGGGATTTTGCATGAAATTTTATGTGGATGGGGGAAAAAAAGGCTCTTCTGTTGACAATGTTTTCACACCATGGTAATGGAATGCACTATCAATTGGGTCCATCAGTGGACAGGTCATAACCTTTGAAAAGAAACAAGAACTCATGGAATTATCTTCTAAATGCCTCTGCCACAACACAAATTCTAGGAAAAGCACCTCTCTTCAAGGAATACGCATCACATGTTTTTATCACAGGATCCAACACCCACGTGGATCATCACTATGGCACCTTTGTGGCTTCAGATGCCAGTCAGGATGTGCCCTGTAATAATCATTTCATTGACCTCCCCCTGTGACCTCCCTCTAATCCAGGGATTTCTGATTTTGTTTGTGCTAGGACTCCTTTTTCAGTCCTGCGAAGTCTATGGATCTCTTCTCAGAATCATAGTTGTATATGTAAAATACAAAATAGGATTATAAAGAAAGCTGATTATATCAAAGTCCATTTCTTAACTTTAAAGACCCCCGCCCCTCCTTGGGAGTCACTGGATCTAGGTTAAGAAATATCTTTGAACAATTATCTCATTTAGGAGTCTATCACACTCATTCTGAGAGGATTCTCAATGCTGAATTTCCCACCCTGCCCTCTGGATTTCCAGTCCTATCTTTTGATTGGCTTGTTAGGAATTTGCCAGAGGAACCTAAAATGCACATATTTTAAATTGAGGTCCTTCTTTGCCTACTCAAACCTACTTTTTTGCTCCCTTGATTGTTTCATCAACTCAACCACATAACAATTGTCCTAGGCCGGGATTCCTCAAACCATCTATGATTCCCCAATTTTTCCTTCACCTCCTACCTCAACCAGCATCTGGGTCTTCTTGACACCACCTTCTCCTTTCATTCTTTGCACTAATATCTTTATGAACCTCACCATTTCTCACGTGGACTCTTGCATTACTCTTTGGACTTGTCTGTTGGACTTGTACTCCTTATCTGCTGCCCAGATGGTCTCAGTGTCCACAGAAGGAAGTCAGAGCCAACATTCCAAATCCAAACAGGCCTGGTCATTACCCTCTCCAGAGTCAATCAGAGCTCTCAGCTGCCAATCACAGTACTTCTGAGCCTGGCCCTGGCCTTCAGTGGTCCATTCTGGTGCTCACAAGGCTCACTTCTTTCTGAACAAACACTAATTGTTTGGCTCCTCTAGTCCACTAAGCCCAGGAAACCCTTTTCCTTCCTTGTTTCTCACACAACTACTGAAATACACTGGCCCCCCTTTACCCCCACCTGGGCTGAAGGACCTTGAAGAAACTGACTTCTTCATGGCTTCTTTCAAATCAACAGTCCTCAGCAGTCTCATATGTGTTTGTGGATGCTTCTCTTTGGAGCTTATCAAAATCATAATTCACATTATAACTATGCATGGAGACTATTCTTTCCCCTTCTTGGGGTATCTTTTGTGAGGAAAAGATTGGTGCTTCATTCATTTTTATGGTTCCACACTGCATGGTGGCTGAGTCTCCTGTTCTATTGCCTGAGGCCAGTTGATGGAATGGCTGATTCTCCTGAATAGGAAGCTATCATTCCATCTCAGCTGCCTGAACCCCAAGATCCTCAACAAATGACAGACTCTCAGATTCAAAGACCAATTCTCAAATATCTAAATCTCATACAAGTTTGGTAAAAAAAAAAAAAAAAAAAAATAGCATTGTTTTGAAAGGCTGGACTTAATTCCATGAACCCCAAAATAGTATATCACTTCTCTCTTCCCTAAAAATAAGTACCATGGGTCCAGGGGCCAATTCCTAGGAAGTCATTCAAAGGAAGTGGCTAACAGATCTTTTCTAATCAGCTTTGTTCTTTAATGGGAACAAGCACAAGTATGTAAGCAACCAAGTTACCTTTGATTTCAGGGTAGTAGAGAAAAGGTTTGGGTTCACTAGTTTCCAAATCAGATTTCCTCCGAAGCTGGACGAACACAGAGGCTGGTTTTGTGATGTTGACATCTTTATACTTTGGCGTTTTGAAGACAATGGCAAACTGCAGGATACAAAGATCCAAATGTTGGGGTAGGCCCACTTTTTCCCCCCAGCAATGCTACTCATTAAATGTATTCTTTATGCCCAATGTTTAGACATATTTACTAAAAAATACAGCAACCTAGAGAAAGTTACAAACCCAGAATTCTATACTCATACATTGTGACACAATGGCATTCACTGAAAATTCTCCTTGCCACCCCTAGCACTCCAATCCAGGCAATTCCTACTGTGAGCCTGCTCCCAGAGGGAAACACGACACCTTATTAATTCCTTTTGTATTCTCCCAAAGTTTCTTTATGCATATGCAAACATGAACATTCTATCTTTTTTATATCCACTTTGTTTTATATCTTTAAAAAAATTTAATGTTATACTTCTGAGATTTTTTCCATATTAGTTCATAGATTACTCATTCTCTTTAATAAGTGCATAATACTCCGTCACACAATACACCATTATTTAATTGGCCACTTCCTGATGTACATTTGGATTGCTTCCAACTTTGGGGAGTGGAAATAGTATTTCTCAATCACTCAGAGTGATTAAGATGGGATACAGCATTTTCATTTCTTAGTCATATACTCAGTTGTCACTGGGAACTCTTGATTGATTATGAGGATATCAGCCTCAAGTAGCAGACTCTTCCTTTCAGTGCTTTTCATTAGAACATCTCATTAAGAGATCTCATCATAATTACTCTGGTGAACACTTAATGCACCAGCTGTGTCCCCTCAAAATTCATATGCTGAAGCCCTAACCCTTAGTGTGGCTATATCTGGAGAAAGAGCTTTTATGGAAGTAATTAAGGTTAAATGAGGTCATGAGGGTAGGGTTGTGACTGGACAAGATTTTAGTGTTCTTATAGGAAGAGACACCAAGAGCTTACTTACTCTCTTCTCTCTGCCATGTGGGGACACAGCCAGAAGGTGGCTGTCTGCATGCCAGGAGAAGAAAGCTCTCACCAGGAACGGACCCTGTCGGGCCTTGATCTGGGACTTCTAGCCTCCAGAACCGTGACGAAATAAATTTCCGTTGCTTAATACACCCAGTCGATGGCATTTTGTTATGGCAGTCTGAACAGACTAATGCAAATACTTAAAATAGTTCCACTAAAGGATCCAAGGGCCATTGCCTAAAGGTTAGGTGATCAGACACCCAAATGAAATGTCTTGACAAGGTCTCAGAGCCAGTGGTCTAAGGCCTTGCTCATAATTCTATGGTAGATAACTTTTCTGGAAAACCTTCAAGAGTCTTAAAAATAGTATCCTTTTATGCAAATTAAATAAATATTTATGATTTTTTTTCTTTTTTGTACATGGAAATTAAGCACTGAACTTCAACAGGACAGAAAATGAAAAATCATCACCATCACCTTAATCCACTTACTTGTCTATGAACATCTGTGGGGGAAAAATCCCCAAATCCTTCCCAGATCCCACCATTTTCTTCCTCTTCATAAAATCGAATCTGGATGTCATCTGCAAACAATCACATTTAGGTATATAATTTCACATGGAGAAATAATATTTATAAGCCTGCTGTTTCCAGATTCTACCTACTATGTATTTAAACTTAAAAAAAACAATTAATATGAAAGATACTTTTAAAACCTTTTAAAATGTTCACAAATTACTGAATTTTTTTGTTACCACACTAATGGATCTTGAGTTTCATTTACATTCAAAGAATACTAGATTTACCTCTTCAATCTGCCTTTTCTCTTACTTAGTCTTTTTGACCTTCCCACTTTCCATCACTAGCCCAATTCACTCCTGAGAAATATGAAGGATACTGAGGAGTATTATAATCCCCAAAGGTGGTTCAAACTCCATATGGATCTACATAATAATATTTAACTTATATGAAGTTAAAGTTAAGTATACTTAGTAAAGTATACTATATGGCAGGCACTATTTTAAGTGATTTATATGTACACATTAACTGATTTCATCTTCACAATAACTGCAATGCAGGTATACTATTAATATCTTCATTTTGCGGAAGAGAAACTGTAGTCCATGGAGGTTAAGTGACTTATCCAAAGTTGAATAGCTAGTAAATGGAGAAGTCAGAATTTGAACACAGATTCCAGGCTCATAAACATATTCTATGCTGCTTCCCTATGATACTTTTTCAGTCCATACTGACAAGTTGTTAAAAATATTGTATCAGTCAAGTTCCTTTGGATGAGATTAGAATGCCTAAATTTTACACTTCTGTCATGGATTCTACTTCTGCAGAAATATCATAATATAACTCAGATTGGCATCTCCCTGGCTTCACTTCTCATTTTTATAGGAAGGACTGCACTATTGACTTATGAAAACTAAGTTCATATTTCTATTTAAATAGAATTTACAGGCAGCCCAGGTGGCTCAGCGGTTTAGCGCCGCCTTTAGCCTGGGCGTGATCCTGGAGCGCCGGGATCGAGTCCCACATCGGACTCCCCGCATGGAGCCTGCTTCTCCCTCTGCCTGTGTCCCTGCCTCTCTCTCTCTCTCTCTCTGTGTCTCTCATGAATAAATAAATAAAATCTTTAAAAAATAAATAAATAAATAGAATTTTAGGAATATTAGGGTTAGATAAAACATCTCATTAGCTCCTGGTCAATTCCTTTGCCTTCAGGTAGGACTAAACTGGACCTAGTTATTCAGACTCTTCAAGCCAGGTACAAGATTTTTCTTTTTTTTTTTCTAAATTTTTATTTATTTATGATAGTCACACAGAGAGAGAGAGAGAGGCAGAGACACAGGCAGAGGGAGAAGCAGGCTCCATGCACCGGGAGCCTGACGTGGGATTCGATCCCGGGTCTCCAGGATCGCGCCCGGGGCCAAAGGCAGGCGCTAAACCGCTGCGCCACCCAGGGATCCCAGGTACAAGATTTTTCTTAATGAGCCATTCCAATGTAATGATGATGATTAAGAATCACATTCATAAGCAAAGGTACTCAGATTGTGTTTACTCATTGAATGTACACATATTACTGGATAGAATGGGTTAAAAGAAGGCTGATACCAGATTATGCAGAGACAGTGGAAACTTTTTTTTGGATAAAGATACATATACCTTTACCTTAAAATATGATCCCATCTTTTTCTTTTTAATCTCGGGCCATTTTCCTCAAATGATAATGTTCTTTCTTTTTTTTTTTTTAAGCCATCATTCTTTTATTTAGTAGCTATATTTTCAGTTATGCATTCTTTACTTTGAAAACGCTCACCACTTTGTCGTGAGTAGAACTTTATTATACTATTCTATTACTGTATTTTAAAAATGAGCTGTTTGAGAAAATACTACAATCGCTTTCAGCTTTTGCTTATTTATAAATCTTGTACCATTGCTAATGAAAGGTAAATGCCAAGAACCTCTTCTGAAAGTGAAAATTATGAGAAATATGCTCTGAGAATTTCCCCATAGTCCTTATTCTCTTTTTCTTAATTGACATCAGAGTGTCACATGAAAGTTTTGGAGAAGCCCTCTCAGTGTTGCAATGAAGCCTTATAAGATAAATTAAATTAACAATTTTATACTATATAAAATATTATTTATTCTGTGTGGCATGTGTGTGTGAAACATGGGCTATTACTCATTTATTTTAGTTTAACTAAGTTCAGATGCCAAAGTTTAAAGTACAGAAATATTAAAATGTCACTGATTACAATGATCACTATTTTTTTTTATTTCGTTTTAAAATTAATTAGTCAGCTTAAAAAAAACCCACAGACACACTTGGAAGAGGTGAAATGTGTACATTTTCTAAAAGAGTTCCATGTAGAAAAGGGATATTACTGAATCTACTGCCAAAAAGTGACTTACAGACACACTCAGAATTACATTCCACATCTTGAGATGGGAGCATATATTTACCTTTCTGAACCTTGTCACAGAGAAGATAAATTTCTTCCCCTCCTGTTACGCATCCAGCTGTCCTGTCCATTCTTACAATTTTCAAGTTGGACGCATTGGGGGCTTCTGATCACAGGAGAAAAACAACAACATCACAATTTATTCTCAGCTTCATAAGTCAATCTCTTATGGGAAACCCGGCCCTTAGCACACATTAACCAAAACAAAGTTCAAATAGTTTATCGTGGTGAGCATTGAGCAATGTATAAAACTGTCAAATCAATATGTTCTATGTGTAAAAGGAATATGATACTGTTATGTTAATTATACTTTAATTAAAGAAATAAACTGATGTCTTCACTTACATTGCTTTAACAAGGATACAAATAAAAAAGCTTCTGGAAGTCCTCAGAAGTCCTCACTTCTTGAACATGGATCATTCATTACTACCCAAACAGACTAGGCAGAAAGGAACAGTATTTGTGTCTCCCACTAAGACAGTAAGAAAGATTCATACAGAAAGAGAAAGAACTTTTCTGATGTTTCAGGAAGTACCAAGCCAATGGATTTGTGGAATTTCATGTAGGTCAAGACCTTCAATTATTTCCATGTTACCGATAGGCTGTTTACAAGAGTCTTCAAAATTTAGAAAAAGTACAATTTTCTTAAGCTACTCATACATTCTTATTTTACAGAAAAGAAAAAGGCAGAGGTTATAGCTCTTTTCCCCAGACTAAATTAGAATTCTGTGTGGTTGGGGCAAAAGTTTCTTGTGGTAATAGTATAAAGCTTCCTTTTTTTTTTTTTTCCTCCCACAGCTGCATTTTAAGGTGATCTTTAGTATACAAGTCTACATCATTTTATAACTCTTTCACTTCCCTTCAAACTTGTTTAAATTAAAGAAATTGGCCAGTTGTTGTACTTGGGGCATGGAGTTTTCTACTTAGACCAAACTCTATAAACTTTCAGTGAGCCTAAGTACCACACTTGCAGGCTTCTTTGATTTGTTTAATAAATCCCATGCATACCAAACAAGAAATGTGCATGGTAAAGGTTGAAGACCATGGTAAAACTCTTAAAAAGTTCTAGGAACTACAGACTGAAATAGAATTTTGAAGTCACATGCTGTTCACACTACTCATTTGGTTAACATGTAGTTCTTATCTTGTTAAAAGCTAGAACATGCAAGTACAAAGATGGATGAGAATAATAGTTGTTTTTATTAACATCTCTTTAGAGCCTCAACAAAAAATATTGAAGTGTTTTTCTAGGAACACTAATAATATATCCTCATGGAAAAAAATTCATAAATAATAAAAGATTTGCCATCATCAAATGGCATGTGAAAGACTAGCATGCACATTTGAGAAAGGAGAACCACATTTATTGCTCACCTCGTAACATTCACTTTTAATCTAGACGTCAACTTTTCCAGCTAGATTTTAGTATTCCCATTTGTAGATGACAAATGTGAGGCTCCAAATGATTTAGTTACTTGCCCTGGGACTCTGAGCTAGTAAGTAACTGCCAGGGCTGGGTTGAAAGTCTGTACTTGACACTATACCAAGCTGCCTCCAATTAGAAGTCAAGGACTCACTGCTGTCGTAGATGGCATCTGACACTACGGGTTCCAGGCGCCTTGTGAAGCTGCCGGTGCTATCTGGAAGAAAAGCTGTAAACATGAGCCGCACCACACTGAGGTCCATCTCCTTTGTCTGCTGAAGAGCTGCCTGGCGGATGATCTCCTTTTCCCGATCTGGGACCATACAGCACAGCGCATTCGTGCCCAGGGAAAGAGTAAAGCATGAATGTTTTAATAAGATGTCTTTATAAAGCCCAAATAAAGAATATAAATTGAAAATAAAAACCTGTTTTTTTCTTTTGAAATTATTTGTATTGCTAATAAAATTTTAAAAATGGTTTCATGTATGTCATCCAAATTAAAGGTATCCAGAGAAGCCCTCCCTGTATTTTCTGTGAATATAGTGAAATAGTGAAAACTGTCCTCCACTGGCTCTCTCCTTTCTTATCTTCTCCTGAATTCTCCTTTTTCTCCCTACAAGACATTACAGCTGAAGCCACAAAAGATGTGATGCCACAATAAGCTGATTAGGCATCAGCTGTATTGTGAAATGTGAAAATAAGTATTCCAAAAGCTCCCTAGCACAGGGACCATGTTCCTTTCACCATGCCTCACACAGTGCCTGGCACATAGGAAGTACTCAAAAAGTGCTTCTGGAGAAACTGAGTAGCTCCATTGCATCAGACTCCTTCCTCGCCTCCTGATGGAGCTTCGTGCTGATGGATCTAGCTGTATTTAACTCATAGTGTCACCAAAGGTGGTGAGTACTGTTAAAGAGCTACAAGTGAAGAGAGATGGAATTACAAAGGAGGGAAGAACCCAGAGGCTTTGGAGCAGAAGAGACATATGCTCTATATCTTGAAGGGCTGGTACAACTTGAACTTATGAAAGCGGTACATAAAGGCATTCCAGGAAGAGGGAACAGCAAAAACAGAAAGAATATGCCAAGGTGAGGAAGTGAGAATTCCTGGTGCTTCTACGGAATAATTCAGTTTGATGTGAAGGGGTGTAGTAGGAAAGAGCATTGGAAATGCACATGGGGCCAGGTCTTGAAAGGCCTAAAATGCCAGCTTACCGAATTTGGATTTTGTAGGCAGCAGGGAGATACTGAGCAGTGGTGTGGCAGGGGCTTTTGAAAGATTCATCTGGCCACAGGGTGCAAACTGGTTCAGAGGTGGAGATGGATAGCAGCAGAGCAAGAAAAACAGAGTGGGCAGTGGAACTTGCTAGAAAGAGGACAGAAGAGTGGAGCTACAGACTGGAGATACAGCATAAGCAAGGAGGAGGATTCAAAGTTGATGTGAAGGTTTTGAGTCTGGATGTCAGAATGTGTTTAGTGAAATAACAGTGATTGGTTTGGGGTCGCCTGAGTATCGGATGACAACAGGGTGACCAGACTAATGGACAACATGTAAAAGCAGCAATGGCACAGGTGGGTAGGACAAGGATTGGGGCTGAAAGAAAAAAATATAGATAAAAGCAGGAAAACATAAAATCTTAGCATTTTTACAAGAAAAAGAATAGTTTATGATGTGCCTGAAGAGTACGAAGAGACCAAAGAGGTTCCTTCTAAGAAGGTGAATAGCAGGAGGTAAAATGGCAGGAAACTAAAACAGAGGAACTAAGTGTTGAATTATGAGTTGGTTTTGACAGGCTGAAGAGGGCAGGGTACGTGCTTTAGGTAGGTAGAGGAAGACACATACAAAGGTGTGAAGATGTATCAGGTGTTCAGAGGGAGCTGATGAGGAGAGGAGGTACATGGTGCAATTGGAGGTAAAGCTGGAAAAGCTGGCTGGGGCCAAACTGAGTGAGGGCTTGGTAAACTAGGCCACGGAGGCACAGATTTTATTCTAGAAAATAGCAGGATGCCATCAAAGGTTTCTGAGCAGGGAAAGTGGGGTAGCAGCTTGAGGTACGGTCTGGGACATACGGAAGAGTGTGTGGTCTACACACGAGCAAAGGAGAGCCTGACCTCAGGGGACCGAAGTGGGGAGAGGAGGCTCACCTGTAAGCTGCCGGTCTCCTCCGCCTTCCGCTTGCAGATAGGCGAGATCCGGATGCACCAAAAGGCCAGGATTGTAGCCCTTCGTACATGCCTCTGTCATTCGTGCTTCCAGTGTTTCAAATACTTTTTTCTTTGTCACATGAAGTATACCCAGGTTTGCAAAGCTGGAGAAAAAGCAGTAACAGCAACAACCATCACCAAAAGTTAGGCAGTCGATAACAAAGAGTCCAGTTTTCCATTAGCACGGTGGCTTTTAAAAGATTCCACAGGCCCTTGGTTGCTGGAGCCCACACTATAATCAAACACCTTACTATTTCTGCAGTGGAACATATAAGGTAGACTCACCAAATGGAATAATAAAGACTATAAATCACTGCACATCAGGTCAGATTGGGTTTTGCCACCAAATGAGTCTGGCAAACTGAGCAAAATCTTTTGGTTTTCAGGGTTTATTACACTTTCAAATGATTAAGGGAGTGGGGTACACACACACACACACACACACACACACACACATTTTAGTAAGGAAGTTTTACCCAGTCTCATTTTAAAGTATTTTCTAGGAGAGTTGTTTAAATTTTTTTAAAAAATTCTGAATATGGTAGTAACTTATCTAGTTTTTTGTTTTTCGTTTTTTAATTTATTTTTTATTTTTTTGTTTGTTTGTTTTGTTTTGTTTTAAAGAATAAGAGGAATGGGCAGCCTGGGTGGCTCAGCGGTTTAGCGCTGCCTTCAGCCCAGGGCCTGATCCTGGAGTCCCGGGATCGAGTCCCTCATTGGGCTCCCTGCATGAAGCCTGCTTCTCCCTCTGCCTGTGTCTCTGTCTCTTTCTCTCTCTCTCTCTCTCTCTGTCTCTCATGAATAAATAAATAAAATCTTAAAAAAAAATAAAGAGGAATGTTTTATTTGGAAGGATTTTTTTTTTCTTTTTTCATTTGGATCATCCTTGGGTTTCTAGATGGGATTTAAATGGAGTGCCATTTCCTCTTTGGTTATCTGTAAGGATGGAATTATTTATTACTACTATAATGCCATCCAATTCTTACATGGATTCAGGATGGAGAACCTTTTATCTTATGAAGCCTACATACCTTTTGGGCAAAAACATGTTAATAAGCTAAAAGTAAGTTAAGGGATCTCAAAGAAAAAATATGAAATACTTCAGCCATTCATTTAAAAAATATGAAACACACATACATGAAACAAAATAAAAATGTCCTTTACCAACGAGACTTGTTCATTAAACAAATATTTGTTCAGCTCCATAATTTAGAAGGTAGTAAGTGTTACCAAGAAAAATAAGTTAGGGATGGAGAAAAGGAAAGGCAGTAATAGAAGATACGATGTTTTAAAATAGGGAGAGGTCAGAAAAAGCCTCATTGAAAAGATGGCAACTGAGCAAAGACTTTAAGAGAGTGAGGGAAAAGATGTGGATATATGAAGAACAGTATCAAGACAGAAGGAATAGCAAATGCAAAGACCCTGAGGTCAGACATGACTGGTGTTTTCAAAAGATAACAATGGCAAGGAGGCCAAAGTTGCTGGAGGAAAATCAACAAGAGGTCAGTAGTAATTGAAAAGTTCAAAGAGGTAACTGGGGGCACAGATCTTTTAAAGCCTTACAAGCTTTTCAAAAACTTTTCTTTTGCTCTGGCTTTTACCCAGAAAGAAAGAAAGAAAAAAGATTAGTAATGGAAAGGCAGAAATAGGGGTACCTGGGTGGCTCAGATGGTTAAGTGTCGCCTTTCGCTCAGGTTATGATCTCCAGGTCCTGGGATCTAGCCCATGTCGGGCTCCCAACTCAGCGGGGAGTCTGCTTCTCCCTCCCCCTCTGACTCTCCCTTGCCTCTTCCCTTGCTTGTGCTCCTTCTCTCTCTCTCTCTCTCTCTCTCTCAAATGAATAAATAAAATCTTAAAAAAAGGAAAGACAAAAATATTATGACAATTGGACTAGATGAAACAAAGAATAAGATACTGCATGAATGATGAACTACGGGAAGAAAATATAGGAGGTGAAGGCAGAATGAGATGAGCATTCATACAGAGGTCCAGGGACACAATGAGAAACGTGTCCAGACAGTGATAGAAAAAAGTAGGACATGAACTAGCATGATGTATAAATTTGTCAAATCACTATCTTGTGTACCTGAAACTAATGTAACTGTGTGTCAGCTACACTAAAACAAACAAATAAATAAATAAATAGTTAAAATAGCTGAGATACACAAAGAAGAAAATAGACCAAAAGAATATAAGCTTCCAAGGTCAAAGATCTCCAATGTCTAGAACAGTGCTTGTCATATGAGTGTCTAATAAATGTCAGTTGAATTAATGAATGCATGAATACAGCACAGAAAAATATGCAACATGACATACTGATATGTATGGAAGCAGAGGCAGTTTTTCTGAAACGACACCTTCATCTTTTGGCCTTTTAGGCTGTACTCCTACACAGAACATCCACAACTACCTATATATAGGTAGTAAGAGTGACAAACACCTATGTTACACTTTACACTTTGCCATCTTGAAAGTAATTTTAATGTATATTATTTAACTAATCCCTGTGAAAAGGGCATCAGCCTTATGTGAATAATTTCTTTATTCTGATAATAAATGAAACAATACAGAAGCCAATCTTCTGTTTCAGTTAGTGATGGGAGTAGATTGAACCTTTTACCTTAAGTAAGTAACATGAAACCCATGAAAAAATGGTCTTCCAACCCTGGAGAACAGGTAGCATAGGATCGTGATCCTTAAGAGAAACAACTAAGATGAATCCTGCAATTATGCTGGTTTAATGCCTAGAGTCTCCAGGCTGCAGCAGAGGAAGGGAGACCCTGCCAGGACCTGGCAATCTCTCTGAGTTTTGGAGACAGAGTTAAAAATTTGAGGAGGCCAAAGAGGCTAGAATTCACAGGCAGAGAACCAGAGAAGAAAGAACCATATACAGAGATATATTCAGAGCTGTACAATGGCCCTGCCTTGAGTCTTCAGTTAAGTACTGATCAGAGCATGTGTGTGAGACTGGGGAAAAAACCACCAGAATGGGGCAGGCAAAACATTTCTTGGAGCACACATGGAACTGGAATAGTTTAAGAAACCTTGTAATACATGAATCATCAGGATGAATATTCAAAAAGTTATTGGCTTAGTTATAGCATCAAATTAACCCTAGACTAAAGGCTGCTCTACTTTCCCTAACAAAGCTTAGAAATAAATCTAGAGGGATCCCTGGGTGGCGCAGCGGTTTGGCGCCTGCCTTTGGCCCGGGGCGTGATCCTGGAGACCCGGGATCGAATCCCACATCGGGCTCCCGGTGCATGGAGCCTGCTTCTCCCTCTGCCTGTGTCTCTGCCTCTCTGTCTCTCTCTGTGTGACTATCATGAATAAATAAATAAAATCTTAAAAAAAAAAAAAAGAAATAAATCTAGAAAGGATCAAAATGTTCTTGAATTTAATTTCATCCAAATGTTCAAAAATATTTAAAGGCATACAAAAAAAAAAAAAAAAAAAGCCAGCATGCAACTGTCCAAAATTCAAAATATCTGCCATTCAATCAAAAATTACCAGGCATGCAAAGATGTAGGAAAATGCAACTCATAATTAGGATAACAATCAATCAATAGTAACAGATCCAGAAATGAGAAAGAACACAAAATTTGTAGAACATACATTAATATAGCTACTATAGATATATTCCATATAGGTAAGAGGGTAAAAAGCTTTAATATGTTAAGGAGTACCTGCAAGATATAAAAGAGACATCACACAAACCTACAGAGATGAAAACTGAATTCACTGAAAGAAAAACACATTAGATGGAATTAAGAACTTGTTAGACACTACAGATAAGAGGATTAGTGAACTCGAGGACACGGTAATAGAACTATTCAAAACAAAACACAGGAAAAAGAACAATTTTAAAAAATAATAGATCACCAGTGAGCTATGGGACAATTTCAAACAGCCAAACACACAAGTAGTTGGTGTTTCAGATGAAGAAGAAAAGGAAGAGTGGATGGAAAAAATATTTTTAAAAAATAATGGCTGACAGATTTTAAAATTTAATAAAAAACTATAAACCCAGAGATCAAAAAATCATAATGAACTCCAAAACACAAAAAGTCATGAAGAAAACTACACTAAAGCCCATAATAAAACTGCGTCAGACTAGCAAAGAGAAATGAAAACTAATGAAGAAAAAATCTGGAAACCTGATAGAGAAAAAAGACCCGCTATGTGAAAGGAACAAAATGTCAGAATGATGGCAGAGGTCTGAAAATAAGGCAAGCCAAAAGACCCTGGGGCAGCATATTTTAAGAATGTGTAAAGAACACTGTCAACATGGAATTCTATACTCTTCAAAAATATCTTTCTAAAACAGAGACAAAATAAAGAGTTTAAAGATGTATGAGAACTGAAGAATTTATCAGCAGCAGACCAGCAGTAGAAGAAAAAGGAAAGGAGGGTCGTTGGGCAGGAGAAAATGCTACCAGACAGAAATCTTGATCTATGAAACAGAATGAAGAGCACAGCAAATGATAAATATGTAGTTCAATATAAATATTTTTTCCTTATTTACAATTTCTTTTAAAAGATAATTGAGCATGTAGCCACTCTGGAAAACAGTATGGAGATTCCTCAAAAAGTTAAAAATAGAGCTATCCAATGACTCAACAATTGCACTACTTGGTATTTATCCAAAGGATACAAATACAGTGATTCGCAGGGGCATCTGCACCCCAATGTTCATAACAGCAATGTCCACAAGAGTGAAAATATGGAAAGAGCCCAGATGAATGGATAAAGATGATATGGTGTGTGTATATATATATATATATATATATATATATATATGTGTGTGTGTGTGTATATATGTATATATACATATACATACAATGGACTACTACTCAGCCATCAAAATAAATAAAATCTTGCCATTTGCAACAACACGGATGGAACTAGAGGATATTATGCTAAGGAAAATACGTCAGAGAAAAACAAATACCATATGATTTCACTCATATGTGGAAGTTAAGAAACAAAACAGATGAACATAGGGCAAGGGAAAGAAAAAATAAGATGAAAACAGAGAGGCAGGCAAACCATAAGAGATGCTGAACTCTAGGAAACTTTCAGAGGGTTGCTGGAGGGGAGGTGAGTGGGGGGATGGGGTAACTGGGTGATGAACATTAAGGAGGACACTCAATTTAATGTTATATGCAACTGATGAATCATTAAATTCTACCTATGAAACTAATTTTAAAAAGATAATTGAGCATTTAAAGCAAAAATAAAAAACCTGTATATTGTGGAATTTATCACATCTGTAGGTACAGATATAGTACACAAAGCACATAGGCTGATAGAAGAGAAATGGAAGTACTATTCATGTACTATATATAAAAAAGTATAAAGTTACTTAAAGGTAGACTATGGTAAGTTAAAGATGTGTAGCATAACAAGCTGTAAAACAACTTCTAAACACTATATAGAGGTATAAACCAAAAAGAAGATAAAATCTTAGCAAACAATCTAAAAGAAGACAGAAAAAAGAGGAAAAGTGGAACAAAAATCAGATGTGATAAGCAGAAAGCAAATAGCAAGATGGTAGATTGAAACACAGCCCAATCAATAATCAGATTAAAAACATTGTTTTTAATACCTCAATTATGAGGCAGAGAGTGTCAAATCGAATTAAAAAAAATAAGACCCAGGTATATGCAGTGTATATTTACTCTAAATATAAAGACACAAATAGGTAAAAACTAAGAGGATGGAAAAAAAATGTTCCAAGCTAACATTAATCAAGAGAAAGCTGAGGGATGTCTGAGAGGTTCAGTTGGTTAAGCATCTGCCTGTACTCAAGTCATGATCCCAGGGTCTTGAAATTGGGCCACACTGAATGAGCACTTCCTGCTCATTGAGTCTGCCTCTCCCTCTGTCCCTCCCCCACCCTGCTTGTGCTTTCCCTATCTTGCATAAATAAATAAAATCTTTAAAACAAGCTGAAATAGCTCTGTATTAGTATCAGTCAAGGTGGATTTTAGAGCAAAAAAGTATAATCAGGGATAAAAGAGGGTCATCTCATAACGATAAAGGGATCAATCCATTAAGCAGACATAAGAATTCTAAATGTTTATGTATTGAATAAAAGATCTTCACAATATAAGAAACAACATCTTATAAACTGGAAGAAGAAATAGATATATCTATAATCAGAGATTTCAACACCTCTCTCTCACTAACTGATAGAACAAGTAGGGAGAAAGTCAGTAGGGATACAGAACTCTTGAACACTACTATCAAACAACTTGACCTAACTGACATTTATAGAACACGCGTTCTATAATGTGTTCTAATACGCGTTCTATAGCACGCGTTCACCTTGATTAGACTACTCATTCTCTATAATTGCACAATGAACATTTACCAGACGCACCATATTCTGATGTATAAAAGAAGTCTCAATAAATTTAAGAGGATTGAAATCATACCAAGTGTCCTCTTAACAGAATGGAACCTGATCAGATATGAATATACAAAAGATAACTAGGCAGGGGTATATTTAAATCAAGATGTAAAGATTAACTGTCAAAGCTTGGTAATGCGTACAGTGAGGGCTCACTGTGGTATTCTTTCTACTTTTGTGTATGTCCAACAATTTCTAGAATAAAATGTAAAAGAAAACAAGAGCAGGCATTTATTACTAAGCACATGCAACTGAAAAAACTGAAGATCATAAACATTAATACAGGGGAATGCAAGATGGTATAGCCACTTTGGAAAACAATTTGGCAGTTCCTTATAAGACAAATGGACCCTACAATTCTACTCTTCAGAATTTACTTGAGACCAAAAGAAATGAAAACTTATGTTCACACAAAAAGTGGTTTCATCTTCAAAAACAAGAAATAAACGAAACATTCTTCAACAGGTGGATTGATGACTGTGATATACATGAGTACAACGTAGTACTACTTTGTAACGAAAAGGAGTAAACTGCTGATACACACAACTACCGGGAGGAATGGCAAATGCACTCTGCTAAGTAAACGAAGCCAGACTCAAAAAAGCTACGTGGTGTATGATTCAATTTTTATGTCATTCTGGAAAAGGCAAAACTATAGGGAGAGAAAACAGATCAAGAGTTGCCGGGGCCTGGAGTGGGAGGTAGAGTTGACTCCAAGGGGCACATAGAATTTTTTTGGTGGGGGGAGGGACAATGGAACTATATACTTTGATTGTGGTTCTTATTCGAGTATTTGTGAAAATTCATTGAACTGTGCACTTTAAAGGGTAAATATTACCGTTTTTAAATTATACTTTAGTGAAACCCGACAAAAAACTTTTAAACAGATGGCTATCACAGCTAATAACAGGACTGGGACTACAATCTTGTGTCTTACTCAGGAATGCCATATTCTATACTAGTGGTTTTCAAAATGTAATTTCTAGAGCAGCAGCATCAGTGATTCCTGAGAACTTATTAAAATGCAAAATTTGAAATCCTATCCCAAATCTACTGAATCTGAGACTCTGAGAGTGGGGCTTGGCAATTTGTATTTCAGCAAATCCTCCAGGAGATTCCAATGTGCCTAAAGTTTGAGAACCACTACTCTATGCTATGCGAGACCAATGAGATCAGAATCTCTGAGAGGAGGGCCTGGTCCAGTATTTTTATGAAGTGACCAAAGGTGACTTTAATTAGCAGTCAGGTGTGAAATCCTCTACACTGTGCCAGATGTTCTATCATCATCATTATCAGTTGGGAACTACTGCTGCCCTCTGGGTAGGTTCAAACCCCCATGTCATTAGGTTGGGATTCTCAAGAGGCTCCTTCATCTGGCCTTTCTTCCTCTCAGGACTCAAACACTGATACTATAGCTGGTACAAGATTCAAAAGTACCCCTTACTCACAATCTACACCCTAATTTGGAAGTTGGATACTTCTAATCTCAGTCCATACTTTGTTCATTTTCTCCAACCAGCATTTTTTTCTGTGTATTTGGGGTTAACACTCTAAGACTGCCAATAATCAATTGTTTTTGGACCTACAAAAATACCAATTTAATACAGTTTGTACTAGCTCATTGAGAGAGGTCTTGTTTCTCTTTTGTATTTATATATCCACTTCTAGTGCATACCAATTGGTAAATGCTGTAAATATGGGTTTAAAAAAATGACTTCAGATCTCTCTAAATCAGGGCTGCCAGGAAACAGGGGGTGTGGTGATTATTGGTGAGGAAGATGGCTTAAAGCAAAGTCAAGTAACATAGTTTCCATTGATTGAAATTTCAGAGAACTAAGATGTTGTTGAAGCAAACTGTCGATATTCAAGGTCAAAAATAAAATACTGAACTAAAATTATTTTTATGAGGACAGGCACTAAAAGCTAACTAAGCAAATAAGTCAGAAATAAAATTTAAAACATTAAAGCTAAATAAAAAAAAATTTAAGGCAAAATCCCCCAAATGTAAGCATTTAAACCTACAGTTGTGACTCAAATTATCTAAAACATGAATATTTTAATCTAGATAACAAAATATCTTTGAAAATAGAAACTAAGTTTTATTGAGAACCCCAAAGAAAAGTATTTCTTTGGCTTTGATAATTTATTTTTTAAAATTTGCCTTTATTTGTTAAATTTTAATTCCAGTATAGGTAACATACAATTTTGCATTAGTTTCAGGTGTACAATATACTGATTCAACAGTTCTACACATTACTCAGTGCTCATCAGGATAAGTTTACTCTAAACCCCTTTCCCTATTTCAGTCACACACACCCTCATCTCCCTTCTGGATTTGATAATTTAAAAATTATTTATCTTCTCAGAGTTATTTTTAAAATTTTTTTTGTATATTTTTTATTGGTGTTCAATTTGCCAACATATAGCATAACACCCAGTGTTCTTCCCGTCAAGTGCCCCCCTCAGTGCCCGTCACCCAAGTCACCCCAACCTCCCGCCCACCTCCCCTTCCACTACCCCTTGTTCGTTTCCCAGAGTTAGGAGTCTCTCATTTCTGTCGCCCTCACTGATATTTCCCACTCATTTTCTCAGAGTTATTTTTTATATATTCTTTTTGATATGCTGGATTGGTGCCTTGTTTGTGAATATATACTCAGCCTAAGCTGTGTTACTGAAAACAGGTTATCTTGGTTCCATTTCTAGTATTGACAAGTCTAAGGAATAACTCTGGCTATCTTCCTAAATTTTTCTAGGTGCTATTCTTACCTACAAGTTAGGGCCAAATAATAGTAATCGATGACATTCCATAAATACATATGTTGCAAGTCTGCTCGTGTCATTTTATAATATTAGCTAAGTCTAGAATTTTCGAGAGGTAAAGGGCCTGGAGATTAATTACGGAGCCCAACACTCATATTTTATAAAGGAAGGAATTAAAGTGCTCAAGAAGTCATACAAATTGCCCCTAATCCAGATTACTAGCACATTCTCTCTACTAAAATGCAAGAGGTTCTGACATTGGAAACTTAAAAAAAATAAATAAATAAGAGAGACAAATCATGAAGGAAATACTGTAAGCAAAAGTTTCTCAATTAAAAATCAATTATATTGGGACTCCTGGGTGGCTCAGCAGCTGAGTGCCTGTCTTTGGCTCAGAGTGTGATCCCAGAGTTCCGGGATTGAGTCCCACGTCGGGCTCCCTGCGAGGCGCTTGCTTCTCCCTCTCCCTATGTCTCTGCCTTCTCTCTGTGTCTCTCATGAATAATAAGTAAATAAAATCTTTAAAAAAAATAAAAATAAAAAAATCAATTATAAAAGGAGTACCAGTATTTCACAGAACAAACACTCTTGAATAAGAAAGTCTACTGAGTCTGTTGTAACTCCTAAGTGGCATCCTCTTGACTAAATTTCTCACTGAAATTGTTGTATAGGGTTACAAAAATCTCACAGTGCTATGATGAGACATCTTGATCAGTCTTAGGAGTGTAGATGCTCAAAATGTTTGTTGAATGAATGAGTTCTCCCAATAACAGAACCCCACTGCAAGAGAGTAAAGGATTTCCTTCCTTTCCTTAGAAACAGGGAACTTACTTCTATTCCCACTGTAGGTTTCAAACCAAATAACCATTAGTTCCTTCTAAAATCCTAGAAGATTACTAAGCCAAGCCACAGAAACACCAAATTATAGACAACATACTAGCAGTTTTACAATAACAAATATTATTCGTAAGGAACTTCATCTATAATTTCCTCTAAAGGATATGATTATCACACAGATTAGACAGGACCAACACTTCAAACTGACAGCAGCCTACTGGGGTAAATCCGCAGAAACACTAAGTGATCAATTAGTCTGAAACCCTGACAATTACCCTACATTTCAAAGCTCTCATAGGTCAGTCAGGAACTGTAAGAGTATTCCAAAACAGACGATGAACCAACTGTGACATACAACAGGAAACAGGCCAGTCTTTCAAGAGAATGTTGAAACAAGTTCATATAAAGCACAACTGAATTTTTCAAATCAATTTAAGCTTCTTCCTCCAATCTAGAGTCTTTTTTTTCTCACATCAAAAGAATCAGATTTTAGTGACTTAAAAGAAAGCTCTCTCTCTAGGTTTTTCACACTTGAATATTTTCACAGTCAAACAAAGAAATACCTAGGAACATGAAAGCTCAACCTCCCCAATGACAACCAACTTAAAACTTGATCGGAATTCAAAGCCTGAAATACTTACCATCCACTTAATTACAGTTGATTTAAACAATTCCTTTCTTTTGAGTGAATAGTCCAGATTAACTGGGATTTTATCACTAACTGTTTAAAACAGCATTAGGAAACCCTAGAAGATATTCTTAAAAATGAAACAATTAATTTAAAGTTTCTTACTCCTTTTAGGCTGCATCTATTTTATAATATTTCATTCATTTAAAATTGCTTGTTCTGTCTGCATTTAAGATTCTTAAATGAATATGTCTGAATATGTATTTGTGTTTCAAGTCTATGAATGTCAGAACAAATTTGCATTCCTTATCTGGGCACACTTTCTAAACAGCATAGATCTGAAACAATATTGATCTATTTTATGTTTAAAATGTTCATACCATAAATCTAGGCTCGATCGCTCATTAAAAGAATCATCAAGAGTATAAAACCACCTATTAGGTGTTTATTTCTGCCATAGTTAGGTTTCTTCTAATTTGTCCTTATCTTTATTTCCAGAAGGAAGATACAGCTAAAAGTGGCACAAATGCTTCATAGGTTGAGTGACCGTTTAATTTATCATCCAAACTGGGCCATTTCTGAGACTGAAAGGGGGTGTGTGTGCTATAAATAATTAGGCCAGAACCACGGTGCAAACTTAGGAAAACTTAGACATGTGGATATCTTTCCCCTTGGAGTCCAAGTGAGAACTCACAGTTTTATTTCAAGGCCCTCTGAGAGTCTTGGGAAAGTTCTGTATGAAAAGGACATAATCAGTCAAAGTCCCATGTTGTATCCGCTCCTACCTTCCACAGTATCACATGCTCTCACTTACCCGACCACCATGTCCTTGGGTCCAGCAGTTACAGTGCAGATCCCATCCTCACAGTGTTTTCCCACCAGGCTGTGTGCATGCAGGTGGATGTTTTTCCCATTTGTGACCAACTGAACAATAACCTTTGCAGGTCCCACATAGTTGCAGATCTATACAAGAAGCACATTTAAAAAGTTAGTACATCTAACTATACTGCAACATGGAAAAATGCTTATGACAAAGCCATAAGAGTAAAAAGTATGATACAAAATTAGGCATACCTATACATATATGATCACAGTTCCATTTAAAAAAATATATGATGAATAAATGATGGGATGGAAATAAAGTACAATGCTAATGCTGGTTGTTTGTATATGGAGGATATACTCCAGGAAGCAGGCCGCTTATAATGTTGTATATATTGTTAAAGTTGGGACAGCACATCTTGGAGGATGCTGTGTAGCCACAAGGCATCCCTCTTCCTATTAGCCAAGAACCCATTTTTATCTGCATTCTCATCACAGCTTTCAATCACAAATGCTGGGTAAAAGATCCATGAGAAGGGAAGGGGGGATTGGTGGATTGATGGAAATCAAGGGAAGGAGAGGGGGAAACAGAAACAATATACCCCAAGTCTCTGCCATGAGATTAGGCAGGAGACGGAATTTTGCCAGGGATCTGGCTCTGAAGGTTGGCCATGGACACTCAAGACCATGGACTTGGCCTGTGGTGATCTGTCGGGACACTGCAGCCTTTGGCAGCACTCTCTGCTATGAGCTCTGATAACTGGGTTACATATATCCAGGTCATAGTAAGTTTTTTCAATTCAAATAAGTGCACTCCCTACACACAAATCCTTAGATCTGACATCTATTTAGCTCTTGTTTTATAAAATCGGATTTTTCCATGTAAGGTAATTTATGTTTTTAATTGTTATATCTTTAAAATAATGACAATAGCCATAAAAAGGAGTAGCACGGAGATAATGGCATTTTCAAGCAAAGACAGCTCGAACAACCTTTCTCCTCTAGTTGGTCCTCCAGCTCCCATCGTAGACCACAGAGTCCTCCCTTGAGAAAGCCCCAATACTAAAGTCATACTAACAGAATAGACCAATGACTTTATTTTTACTTTTCTGAATTCTATAAGTCAGAATTCTATGATAAATTCAGCCAAACTATTGGAAATACATTGTATTTCCTCAAAGGGTCACCAGCCATCCTGGTTTGCCTAGGATGGAGGGTGGGAGGGGAGGTTTCTAGGACTTTCAGGGCCAACACTGGGAAGAGTTGGTCATCCTATATCCTTAGCTCATATTGTCTCCTTTTGAGGAAGTGACCTAAATCCAGAATCTCCCAACTATACAATCATTAGAAATATTTTAATTGTATAAGCAGCCCATAGCTCAGAAGGAAAAGAAAGTAAATGGAAATCCCATCTAGCAATGAATCCTTGATGGAAGTCTTTCTAACACTGACTTAAGGAAGAATCTACCCTTGCCAAGAAAATTTCTTGGAAAAAGATCCCCTTCAGCCAGTCTACTTCTATTAGCAAGATCATCAAATGGATTCAAATGCCATCGAGATAGGGTTTTGTTAGGATTTTTTCAGTATGGATTTTTTTTTCCCCAAACCAATCTCTCACTTCAAGAGTTGAGGCAAAGTAGATCAGAGCTGGGATTAGGGTTTTGAGGAGAGAAGTTTCCCACCCTGAGCAAAGGACAGAATCCTTTCTAATCAACAGTGTAGCTCCCCTGGAAACCTGGGGCCTCTTTGCCTGAACTTCGGCCCAGAACTTCTGCCAAAGTTTGCTTTCAAACCCTCTAATACCCATTCTCAAGGAGAAGGCCCTTCCCAAGAAGTGGCCTCCTGTCCTTGCAGATGTGTCTTTCATCACAAAGAACCTTTAGGATTAAATTCAGTTTTGACCACCAACTCAAAGCACAAATAATTTCTAAAACAGGTATAGCACTTAAAGAAAGCCTTCTGGGTATAAAAACAATTATGAATTTAGTGTTTTCCCTTTTAAAATAGGAAGAAGAAAGCCTCTGCCCCTCAGGGAAGGACAAGGAATGAAAAGTTCTGGGTTTGCTCCAAAATTGGCTGCTGTGCCTGCATAGTCCCTGCAGAGCCAATGCCAGTTCTGGGCCTTGGTGTCAACATGTGAAATTGGCCTTTGTTAGGCTGACATATTCTACAGGGACTTCTTTTTTTTTTTTTTAATTTTTATTTATTTATGATAGTCACAGAGAGAGAGAGAGAGGCAGAGACACAGGCAGAGGGAGAAGCAGGCTCCATGCACCGGGAGCCCGACGTGGGACTCGATCCTGGGTCTCCAGGATCGCGCCCTGGGCCAAAGGCAGGCGCTAAACCACTGCGCCACCCAGGGATCCCTACAGGGACTTCTTTAGCAGTAAATGTACAGTGAAAAGCACTAAATAGACCATGTAATTTCACTTGTAAGTGCTCAGAGCACAGGAATGCAACAGTGTAAGGCATGATGAAATGCTTCACTTGGGTGAAATCAGGTAGGATTTCTACTTAAGCAGAACACCCGAAGGAATCTAGTGATGAGAGCCCAATCCCTTTGGATATCAGGACGCTTCAAATGTCACCACTATGAAGGAACCCGTCACTAGTACTGAAGGAAGGAGTGGGAGGTGTCCTCAAAAAAAGTACTCACATCTTTTTCTTGCTATTACTTCATGACCGAAGGGTGGCAAGAATGAGGAACTGAGTAGTCTCTGAGGTAAAAGGACCTGAAAAATTTGCCAGTGACTAATGCGCAGTGTGATCCATTTAAAAGACTTCAGGTCAGCATGGCATCATCTGGTTTTTACATCAACCACAGGGCAACGACAGGGAGGCCCCTGGGTTTTGTGGACTTTCCAAAATACTGACTTGAAAGAAGAAAGCTGAAGTGTGGGGACAGAAAAAAAAATGATACTATTTTCAGGTTGTATGGCAAATCAAGACAATGGAATTCTAACTCAGAGGAGGGCATACTTCAGAGAATGCTGCCATGACTTGAGAGCTACTAGCAATTGATTCAGAAATTCATCTGTTCCTCAGAGAACTGGGGCCTTCCTTTTTATTCAGCCTCCCTTTTACTTCTTTGAATAGTGGTTCCCTTGAAAATTCGGTTTCCAGAAAGCAATGTATCTGCCAGGAAGGCTGGGTTATTCTTGAAAGAGTCTGCACAGAGCCCGCTCATAAATGCTGAGGGCTTAGACACCAGTGTCAGCCAGGGAGACGACGGCGAAAACGTGAGTAGTCAGCTACCAAGGGACACCGTACAAACATGTACTCCAGGGGCCGACTAGCTAGGTTTAAGGGCAGTTCCACCATTTACTAGCTGTATGACCTTGGGCACTGTTCAGTTCTTCATCTGTAAAACAGGGATCAAAACGGAGCCTTGCAGGTTTGTTAAGAGGGTTAAATAGGTTAAAGTTTGCAGAACACTACCCAGTAAATTAGAGCAATATACAGTGTTAACGATTATCTTATTGATCACTGTAATGCACTCCCCTATTTAGAGATATTTAAATGATACAACTGGCCTGAGATAACTTTTTAAAAATCCTGTCTAAAGGCAGGAGCTGGAAAAAAAAAAGACCAATTCTAAGCACTTTTATTCCTAGGGTTAAGTTTGTTTTTTTTTTCCCCAGAGTGCCATATTTTACTGGTCTTTCTTAATTTTCTAGTAATAATTGTGTTAATATTATAGTAACAGCTATCATTCTTGGAGGTGCTTGGGATTTATCAGCTTCCTTGATGAAATTAAACCTTTCTTCCAGGAGCTTTATGATGCAATAGTACTGACGATCACAGGCTAGATCTGCTTTCTGAGTAAAAAACAGAAGCCTCGTGTCGCAGATAATACTGAACTTAGTCAAATCACCTCCTTTTATTGAAAGTTACTCTGTCAGGCTCTAGTAAAGTTCATACTGGTTCTTAAAAGGTGACTAAGAGAAGGAGTCTAAAATTTTCTGGCAATCAGAATTTGAAATGTCCTGTTTACTGAGGAAATTTGACCAAATCACTTTGGCAGAAGAGGGAACATGAATGTATGACATGACACACGAAGTAGTTCTTTTCTGTTTATTTTTTCTCAAGAAGTGATAACCGTGAAGAGGAGGGGGAAAAAATCCATAATTTTCAAACCAATCTATCCTACCTTTACCTGTGTACCTAACTTTGCCCCTCTACCACTAAAGCAGCAGAGCAATCTGAGTCGATCCAAGAACTCTGAAGTCAAGCTGCCAGGCTCAAATCCCTCTGTTGCCACTTATTATAGCTGGGTCAATAGGGAAAGATGGTTAACATCTCTGGACACCAATTTCTCCATCTTTAAAATGAAATGAAGTGCACTTAATTTCACAAATTGCTTTTAAGGATTAAATGAGTAAATACAATGCTTGCATCTAATGGGATTAGCAATCTCAACTATAAACCCTTTCTCCTATCCAGACTATTACTTCCCTGAAAACTAAAACATACCCATCTCCTGAAGGAGTAGATCTTAGGCTCCTTCTATGTTTCATGCACTGCAATAGGTCGGGGAGTGAAGGGATACAATGTGAGTGCAAAACAGACATAACCTCTGTTCTGATGGGAATTAGAGAGTGGAGCTGAGAGCACTCTAAGAAAGAAACTCACAAATGAATGTAAATGCCTAACTGTGAAGCCCTTACAAAAGACATTCGAAATAGGGATCTGACTGTGTCAGGAAATGGAGAAAGGTTCCTGAGAGCAATGAAAGCTGAGCTCCGAACAGAGGGTAGGAGTGTAACAAGGGAAGGGGTAGGTAGGAGACAGGAGGTTGAGAAGAGTATTCCCAGCAGGGAGTACAGCATGTACAATGGCTCTGTGGTAAGGGTCCTCCTCATTGTCTTCCCAGCCATACTCATCACCGCTTCTCAGTGTTTCCTGCAAGTGGTTCCAATCACCCCAGGGGTGTCCCTCCCATCTCTTCCCTATCTAGAACCACTACTCATTCTCTAAAGGTAAGACCTAAATATGCATCCTCCATGGCATTCTCCTCACCACTTTAGCCCACAAAACTCCACGACTGTCCCCTTTTGGGGGAATGTGATTGGAGTGGGGCAGGAAAAGCAAATGCAATTTTTTGCAATAAGAAGATGGTAAAACCAATGGACAACTAAAAGGTTACTGGCTTACCTTTCTTGGCTTGTTAAACTCCCAGAGCACATACATCTGTGCTTCCTAACTTACTGTTCTTATAGAAGGGAAGGGAAAATGTTAACTCAGCTGATCCTCCCCTCAGCTCTATGGGGTCGGGAGTGGTAGCCCATTCCACAGATTAAGGACTGAGGCATATTAAGGTGAAGCAAACTGCCATCATTCCTGTAACTGGTGTGCTGGGCAGCCGTGTGAACCTGGGTCTGCCCAACTCCAAAGCCCATTCTCATTTTCCATTACACTGGCTGCCATTGGCTCAGTGACTTTCCTTCTGTAAACATCAGGTCTGCCCCGTGTTGTACAGTTCCCCTTCGCCTAGTATGGTGCTGGTACGTGACGGTTATTCCTGAATAACCTGTTTGTTTGGTTTTGTTAGTGTGTGTTGTGAGGAAAGAAAGGAGGTCTCGGAGTTAGTAGTGAGGAGGCAAAAGTGTGCCTGTCCTCCCGCAAGGCTCCTTTATTTAAAGAAAACATGCCACGGACACTATTCAACCATGCATTCATTCTTCTCTGTTAGGCTGAAAGTCAGATGATAAGACAAAGAAGAAAGTGAGGAGGAAGCACAGAGAGGAGGTTGAAGGAGGAGAAGGGGGAGGAGAAGAGGAAAAAGGAGGAAAAGAATAGTTTTCATTATATATCTTCTCTCAGTGGTGACAAACTGATTTTATTGTTATTTATTTGTTGAGCACCCTGGAAGAATAGAATAACCTTTATTAAGTGAGACAAGATAGAACCCTGTCTAACACAGCTTCCGGCGTGGAGTAGGAAGATGCTCTGTGTCTTCTGAATGGAAGTAAGTGAGGTGAGGTGGGACGATGTGAAAATATCCTCTTCCCCCCCTCCCAATTCACTGGTAATGAATGGCTGTTTTTCCAGGAGTTGCTCCTGGCTGTGCATTGATCCAGTCACATTCTTTTACCTTGTTTATTGTCCTACTTATCTGACCAAGAACACAGATGACTCAGATGTCAGGCTGGGGTAAGAAAGGCACACTCTGCCATTAATATGACATGTGCTAAGAGGGTGTTCTCAACTAATACAGAGAGAGGAAGAAAACCTCTGGCTACCCTATTAAATCTCCGTTCTATTTTAATTTTCAGTTTAATTACATTAATATCACTGCTCATAAATCATGATTATTTCAGAAGATAAGGAACATGCTTTTCTTTAAGAATTGTTGAGACTTGGGGCACCTGGGTAGCTCGGTGGTTGAGCATCTGCCTTCGGCTCAGGTTATGATTCCAGGATCCTGGGATGGAGTCCTGCATCGAGTTCCCCACGGGGAGCCTACTTTTCTCTGTGCCTATGTCTCTGCCTCTTTCTCTCTGTCTTTCATGAATAAATAAATAAAATCTTTAAAAAGAATTGTTGGGACTTGTACCTCAACAGGTGTCATCACCTCATTAAGAAATTACAAATAAATCCTTACACTTACACAGCCCAATCATTCATGGTTGCAAAAGAATAGATGAGGAGTGCACACTATGTAACTTATGGATCAAGTGTGTTCCAAATGTTCACTTATAAGCCAGTTTTTTGGAATTGGGATTTAGACTAGGGTAGTGGTATCCTGGTCCATCTCTTACCTTCCTTACTGCACTATATGCATTCTCAAATTATTATTATTTTTTGAACAAAGCATGACGTATATAATTTCTAGTCACTCTCAAAAAATATCCCGACTAGCCCCAGTGGCTTAGAAGTTTAGCATCGCCTTCAGCCCAGGGCGTGATCCTGGAGATCTGGGATCGAGTCCCAAGTCAGGCTCCCTGTATGGAGCCTGTTTTTCCTTCTGCCTGTGTCTCTGCCTCTCTCTCTCTCTCTCTCTCATGAATAAATAAATAAAATCTTAAAAAAAAAAATATCCCAAGCCTGACCGCTTCTTCCCACTACCATGGCTGTTCCTTGGGTTAAAACCATTGTGATTTGTTTCCTAACTATGTTTCCTGTGCCTGCCCCACTTCCCCACCACCTATTCTCCCGAGTGATCCTGCTCAAGTCAGGTCATGCCAAGTCTTGTCACTCCTCTGCTCAAAGTCCTCCCAAAGTGAAAGCTGTTGAAGCTGAGTGATTAGTACAAGGGGACTCATTATATTGTTCCAAGTATAAATGATTAAGATTTTCCATGATAAGAAGTTAAAAAACAACAACTCCAAACCCTCCAATGCCTTTCTGTCTTAGAGTCCTGGGCGATCTGACACCTCCACTCCCATTTCCTCTTTGATCTCAGCTGGGCAGTCAAATTAGCCTGCTTGCTGTTCCTGACTGGGCCAGCTCAACTCCCCTCGTCAGAGAGCTTCTGCACTTGCTGTGTCCTCTGCCTGGAATACTCTTTTCTCTGGATACCTGTATATTCTCTTGCCATCCTTCAGGCTTTGGGGCTTTCACTGCTCACCCTACTCCTATCTAAACTTGACCACTCCAATCCCTGCACTCCTGGCTCCTTTCTCCTGCTTTATTTTTCTTTCTACTAGTTACTACTTAACTTACTACACACTTTACTTTTATTGATTATTGCCTACGTTCCAGACTAAAATAGAGGCTCTGTCGGAGTCGATTCCTTTCCTAGTAAATCCCCAGTGCCTGCAATGATATTTGTCATATTGTGGGTATACAATGATTCATTCTTTAGTGAATGCACGATTAAATAATTAAGCTATGATTAAAATGTTACCCATGGAAGGCAACTTATTAGCATATAAAGAGCTGTGTGAAGTTGAAGATGGAAAAAAAGTAACTATATTCTTTCTCGTATTATCTTTTCAAAAAAATAAAACATGGCTAGATCCTGATATAACCTCTTACTAGGCTATTTAAATTAGAACATGAAAAAAAAATAAATTAGAACATGATTATTATGCATCAGAGCACAGCATTGGGCTAAATTGGTGGAAGGGTTCTGGATGGGAGCTCTAGAACCCCAGGACAAGTAAGAGGAATCTGACTGCTGAGTAGTAGGAATTCTGGTAGCTGTGGTTGAAAAGGAAGGGAAGGCCACTCTTGAATCATCTCCCTTGGAAAACCAAGGTAGCATCTCTCTTCACATCCAAGACACCCCCATGTACTTCCTCTCCCCACCCTACTGCTGCTGCCCCATCATGCATTCTTCCACAGTGCTAAAGAATCTTAGCACCTGACTCCAACATATCTCTATTCTTTGCTTTGTTATTACCCTTAGAGGTCCAGAATTTACATTTCTAGTCCATCTCAATTTCCCAGTCCCTTCCTCCTCATGTGAGAGGGCCCTTCTTTGATTGATGTTCACTCTGGTGACTGACAGGAGTAACCACCTCACAGGACTTCATCATGATACTGAACAGCTATACTTGCAAGATCTCAATCTACTGGGGCTCTCTATCGCCCCCTCCCCCCCAGTCTCCCTTTCAAAAAAAAGCATCAGGCTCTGGAGTCAGATGTCCTGGCTCTGAATCCTGGCTCCTCCCATTACTAGCTATGTGATCTTGAGAAAGGGGGCTATGTTTTCCCATCTGTATAATGTGAATCACAAATACATAATCTCTGAATTTTCACAAGGATTAAAGGAGATCATTTAAAGTGTCCAATATAGTTCTCGATACATGGCAGGCACAAAATAAAGGACAGTGATTCTCATTTGTCTCTTTGTTCCTTAAGCAGATTATCTGCAGCTGAGATTTCCTCCGGCTTTGTGGAGAAGGTGGAAACCATTGCCTTCGAATCTCTTTAACCTCCTTCTTACTGTTCCCCAGGCTCAAAATGTCCCTGTTACTTCACATATCCTCTCCTAATTCCGAGAAAGGTAGTTCTGTTCCCTTTTCCAGAGTTAACCATTCTGTTTTTGCCCTTAGTGCCATGCTTGTTCCAAACCTCCTTGAATTACCCTCCTCCCTTCCTCTCAAAGGGATCTTTCTCCTTAGTCACAAAACATGTCCAATCTTCTCCCTTAGTCTAAAAAAAATCGCTCTCCTGATAATAATGATGACAACAGTGAAGGTTAGCATTTATTCAAACCTATGGGCCAGGTGCTTACACCAAGAAATACAGAAATATAAAATGATTCTTTCATTTCACCTTCCCCCTATTAACTCAGCGAGGAAGGTTTTTAAAAGATACCTACACTTGCTTCAGTGCCACTCTCTTTCTTTCCAAGTGTGCAAGCAGAGCTCTGATCCCCTATGCTATACCTAATCTGTAGCCTTTTGCAAATGAATTAAATCCCCTATTCCTCAAATGAAAGAGTGCTTCAACGTCATGGTCAGACTCCCTGTTTCCAAATCCACTAGCCATTTCTTATTCTTTATTCCACTTAACTTCTCAGAAACCTGGAATGTACTACCATTCTCTCGTAGAAATTCTCTCCTCCTGTATTTTACATACTTCTGCAAAGGTGCTCTCATTCCCCAAAGAGAAGTCCCTTCAGAGATTCAGTCATTGGTCCACTTCTAATCTTACCATGATCACTCTCTTGATGTTCTTATCCAGTCTCCCAGATTTGATTATCTGTGCCAAGCAGATAACTCCTTGATTTAAATTCCCTGTGCTTACCTTTATTTGAAGTGTCTGTAACACTGCCAGCTGTCTGCAGAGCACCTTCCAGTCCATAACGTCTTTATAACTCAATCTGCCCATGACTGAACCTGTCACCTTTGTTCTGAAACCTACTCAACCGTTAGATGAACCCACCTCCTTTCAAGCAGTGGAACTGGAATCCTCCTCATCATCTTAGATTCTTCCCCATTTTCCACATTCAAACAGTTGCCAAACTTTGGCCAGGTCATAGCCCTAAGGTCTCTGGCATTTATCTTTCTCTTCTATTCTCATTGCCTTAGTTTTTATCCATCTCGGCCTGCACTCTGGGTTTAACTCCTAAAGAATCACTGCAGTTCTCCTACCTGGTGTCTCTGTGCCTTTCCCTTCCAAAACCCCTTAGCACATTGCTACCATGCTATAGTCCCAAAGCACAATGCTGAGTAGAGCATCACATTCTTGTATTGAAACCTCTATGATAATCTACCCATTCGTCGCAAAACCCAGCCTAAATTCTTGAACCTTGCACAGTTTGGGCAGTCATACCTCTCTAGCCTTATTCCCACCTTCCTCTTTCATGTATACTCTTCAAACCGGCAGAATTATTCACTATTTCCCATTCAACCTCAGATTTCTATTTGTGAGGCTTTGCTGCTGATTTTCCTGCTTGTGCTGTTTTTGCCAGTTAGATGTTAGCTCTCAAACTTCCACCTGTCCCCCAAGATTCAGGCCAAAATGCAATCTCTGCCTCAGGGTCTTCTATGACCAACCAAAGTAGCGAGCTCTTACAAGTCTATCTTTGTCTGGGAGCCACTGGGTCATCCATTCTTCTATTCAAAACAAAAACAACCCGAACAACTTTATTCAACCATCTCTACCTGGCGGCTACAGGTGCTGATTATGTAGCGGTGAACCAAACAAACATAGTATTTTCATCTTTCAAATATTTTAGGGCATATTTTAGTTCCTCTATTAAACTGACTGACCCTTGAGGACAAAGGCACTAGTTATTCTGTTTCCCCAAACCCCAGCACAAAAACAGTATCCCATTAATCAATTCTTAAAAGAACTAATGACGCAGGTTTGACCTTGGGTTTCAACACCAAATAAACAAACAAACAAACAAACAAATAAACAAACTAATGACTGAGTAAATCATTGGCTCCAGGCTACAAGGAGGAAGGAAGGAGCAGTGAAGTGGTTAGCCGCCCCAGGGCACCAGTGAGGAAAGGCCCCCCCACCCCCCACCCCTCCCAACAGCAGGGCTCATCAGGCTATCTTGCCTGGAGGTCACTGTCCTGTGACAGGGTTTCTCACTAACAGAACCTGGAGGGACTGCCTGGAGGAGTTTCTGAAAAGTTCTAACAAAAGGGGGATACAGGAAGCCAATAAACTTATAAAATTCTATTAACTCTACTAACTCCTTGGCTTAATCAGTTAGGCCATGGAGCCCTGGCACTATTTTTAGTCCTAAGATTATTTTTCTAAGAACTTGTACTCCCTTAGGCTTTTCCACTGAGAAAAAAGAACTGCCATTTATGCAGAGACTGGCCTCAGAGATGCTACCTCTTTAACTTTTATAAATTCAGTTTTTAGGCAGGATTTAACCCTGACATGCAATTTCCCAATTGTTCTGGGGCTTGGCCAAGGTGGTAGGATGGGTGGAAAACAATCATCAAGGTCGGTTCCAGGTAAAACAGAAGTGAGAGCCAGAGGAGGGAAGCACTGTTTTGGCCACAGGCTCTGTGCGATCGGGACGGTGGACCTCACATTCACCATCCCTGCCACACTCTGCCGGGGCAGCGGCAGAGCAGGGCTTTCTCTGCCAGCATCCCAGAGCCACGCTGTCACCCTCCCAGCCAAAAGCAGTCCGGACCTTAGAGTGTCAGTTTATGTTTTTAAGTCACTGAAAAATATCCCAGGAGTGCAAAATCTGGAAACTTTAACCTACCTAAAGCTGTAACTTATTCTCAAGTGTGATCCCAGGTTTGGAGAAAACAATAGGGGTGCTAGCACAGTTTGCAGAAAATGAAGAAATTGTGCTGAATATAAGTGCCTCAAAATGCTTACATTTGTGAAAGAATGTTCTCAAATCTGCAAATTTTCAGATAATAGCTGGGTCAATTTTCAGTGTGAAGTTTTAGTGCTCCAGTGAGCATAGCATCCAGAGCTGTAGCCACCAGTTACTGCTCTGATCTTGGGCTAGCCACCTGTCCTCTTTGGGCCCCTGAATCCTTCGTGTGTAGAACCACTACGTAATGCCTAATACATCTTCCAGCTCTAAAATTCTATGATTCCTGTTTATATGTATAGGACACACAGGACAAAACCCAAAGATCACATTCTCAAACTGAAGAAAAAAGAAAGTTTAAAATCACAGAATTTCTGAGTTGGAAGGAACCTAATAGATAATTTTAAAACTGTGAACATTTTAAAAACATTTCACCACAATTACAAACTGAGAAAACATACAATTAACACTCAAATTACCTGTTGCAATGGGGCCTCTGATAGCATGGAAAATCAAAATTCAGAGACAAAGAAAACCTTTATGTTAGGCACAGATTTCAACTTTTGTCATTAAAACTGAAATTGAGTACCCAAAGAGTTTATTTTCAGTTAATTCAAGGAGGGCCCTGTCCTGGGTAGGTAAGTCCTAATAATAAAGATCTGTCTTTCCGGGGGGATAAGTAAAAAATGCGTCAATTACACAAGTTGGTGGGGAGGAGAGACAGACAAGCAAAACAAAGTCAGAAGGAGAAATTTTAGTCTACGAAAGTTTTTTTTTTAATCCGCACAAATTACACGAAAATAACTATAAGGATCAGACCACAGATATAATAAGACTGAAGTATGTCCAAAACAAAAACTTTAGGTTTCTGATTTATGTATTCTTTGAAAATAGAAATTATTAATATAACTTTTTAACATTATTTTTAAATAGTGTAAAGTCTCTCAACACTTTGTTTTTGACCCAAACGTGATTTGAAATAATTAAGATTATCTTCTGATTCGGATACTCAAATTGTTATTAGATAACACTTATTTCCTTCTTCTTCAAGGCGTACAGTCATCCTCATGATACATTTTTCTTGCTTACAAAATCTATTCTCTTACTCCCACTGAAACCCACTGGTTAAAGAAGTAATTAAATAATTTGGCTCTCAATGACTGAAAGTACTTAGAGACATCATTTTCTATAGAGTTTAATTTGTATCGGATCAAATACAGCTGCCTGGACAGGAATGTGGACCACTCTGGGAAGAAGACAATTAACTGGTTCTTTCTTCAGAAGGAAAGTACATAAGATAAGGCATTTCAATTCTTCTTCCGTGATTTCCTGTGGAAAACCCCTACTAAATCAGGAGAATGATGAGCGAGTAGAACTGGGAAATTTTCTTTGTCTGATTTCTCGTTGCCACTTTACTGGCTAATTTGTATCCCAGACCATGATGGAGCCAAAGAGAAAATGCGACCAAAGTGTCAGACTGAGGTTAACCAACATTTTGTACCATCTACACACTATGATGTAAGCCAAAGGAGGAAGGGGGAAACACCAAAATTTCTAACGAGCTCCTCATCAGTGAGGATTCTGGAAAAATGGCAGGACTTTAACCCTGTTAAAAAAAAAAAAACAACCCTTCAATATGATAACTTTATATTGTTCAGCCTGTGTAAGATGACTAAAACACAAAGTACATGAAATGAATCATACACTTCGATGCATGGATAAAATATTCTGCAAGTTATTAATTTTTATCATTTTTAGAGATTTGTCAGAAAATGATAACTGCCCTATAACCAAATCCTGATTTCCCTTAATATAAAGTTATTAATTTATTAAGCAAAAAATATCTTCAAAGGCATTAAAAAAAGGAAATTTTCTGACCCTCAAGGATCTTCCACCAGTTAGCTTCCCTGCCCTGTAGTATTCCAGTTTATTTCTGAACTAGCCCAGTGGCAATTAACTTCATCCTGAGGCTATACGTTCCACCTCAGGCAGCTCTAACTCTCAGTAACTACAGAAACCTCTCTCCCTGGAGGGCTTCCATTCATTGCTCCTCATTTCATCCTCTTGTGATAGACAGGATAAAGTTCACCTTTTCTTTCCCATGATAGCCATTCAAATATTTGATGACAACCAAATTCTCCAGGCTATAAATAATCTCGGGTTCAAAGACTACTCCCCTTTGAAGGAGGTTTGAATTCTGTCATCATTCTGCCCTGAAAACACTCAAGTTGGTTTCTATTTGTCTATGTATGTGGTGCCTATCAGTACACACAGTACTCCTGGGGTAGTCTTTCAAAGAGTGGGAGCGAGACCACCACATCCGTGGTCTTATACATCCTACTTCTGTTAATGCAGCCTAATGTGGAATTACTGATTTGGTGGTCATATCACATTGTTGTGATGTTAAATTCACTATTACCTAAAACTTCTAGCTCTCTTTGCCCACAATGTATTTGTGGTAATTTGTTTTCTGGATGCATTAATCTCCTTTAAATATCACTGCTTAAGAATTTAGCCCTTTGCTCCCTGCTCAGCAGGCGTCTGCTTCTCTTTCTCCCTCTTCTCTCTCCCCCTCATTCTCTCTCTTACACATTCGCTCTTAAATAAATAAGTAAACAATCTTAAAAAGAAAAAGAATTTAGCACTTTGCCTTGCTTTTCAAAACTAATTTGAACTCAAATTGTTTGTTACCTATACTTCATGTTTCTGCAAAAGTGATAAGGCCTCCATTGAAGACATTAATAAAATACACTGGAGTGGCTGGGGAGAAAGATCCCTAAGGCTGGAACTATTCCTCCATTGACAGCACCAACATGAGAAATACTGTTAACCCCTGAAGTAACAAACCAGAGGTCTCCAGCATCTCACCATGTTACCACTCTAGAAACCTGCTAAACAAGAAACAGGAAGTACATTTGGTGTGATCTGTTCTTACTAAGGGGCTTGAGATGGATATCCAGCTCTCTAGCCTCTGGTTTGCCAGGAGCATTCAGTCACAAATCGGGGTGGGCAGTGGGTTGGAAGTGTGGAAACCAGAAGGTGATCTCAAGTAAGGCTGTGTTTTCCCCCAACCCTCCCCAAGATACACACATGCACAAAAGCTTTCATGCACGCACACACATACACACACACTGCAGAGCATCCTTGGAGAGGTATTCCTTCAGCAAATCTGGGTAACATCTATATTATCATCCTGTATATATCTGTTTCTATGAAACCCTGGGGACAGAGATGATCATATTCATGTGTGTGACCACAGAGCATAGCTCAGCACCCTGCTTACCATGTGGGATGCACTAGATAAACATGTGCTAAAGACAGCCAAGCATCCTTTGAAACCTAGAAATGGAATAGTCTAGGTTTAGATGGATTCAGGTTTCTGAATATTCCAGAACACAATTTACATCAAGGCTCTCACTGATTCCTTTTGTATCTATATTGCTATTCTTAAAAATAACAAAACAACTTGACTTTACCATGATTTCTAAAGAGTCTAGTTAATTTCATGTAAATAGCAGATAATGAGATTGATAAATACTGATATTCAAAAAATAAAATTACATCGATAAGGATGGGAAATTCCTAAAACTGAAAACAAACAAAAAGGCTGATTACATATCCTAATGATACCATATCTACAGAGAAGGATAAAAATTTAATCTAAGATACTTTTGAACACATTGCTTTGAATATCCTCTCGTGAATATATTTGAAGATCAAAAAAAAAAAAAAACAAACTGCAAAGAAAGTCTGAACTGTATTTAGTAAGCCTGCAGCTAGTATTGTTATTAGTATAGCAATTTAGAAGCTATTCTGTGTGTACTACAGGGCTGAGCAAAATGAGGAGGTATACTGATACCATTGGCAACTATGGTTTTCATTATTAGAGAAAGGTGATACAGATATGGAATGGGGGAAGGAAAGGAAGAAGCCAGTGGGGTTAGACTGGAACTAGAGGTATCAGAATGAATTAAAAAAATTTTAATTAATTTTCTAGCTCTGTCTAGTGAAAGCCTGAAGAAATTTCTCTGATAAAAGGAGCTAGGGCTTCTTGAAGAGATGGATGATTCCAGGGTTGGCTCAGGGAATGTATAGAACAAGCCTGCTGCATTATATTATTTCAGAAACAAGAAAGTATTCAAAAAGTGAGTGGGTACATATCAAAAGGATAGAGGAGCAAATACAAATAACTTTCACTGGCCAAGACTGGGACCAATTTAAGCATCAAAATAAATAATGACAGGAATGGCTTAAAATACATGCACTAACAAAATAACCAATGAGTACAACTGATACTAAAAAAAGATTTTTAAAGGAATGTGAAGAGAAAGTTCTGTGTTTTTATTTTTTCGAGAAAGCTCTATTTTTTAAACAGAATTCCAATTGACAAAAAGTAAAAGGAATGATATAGGTAGAAAATCACCAATTGCTAATAATAATTAATTCAGGAAAGAATCATCCATGAATGTAAAAACCACTGGAAGAAAAAGACAAGGATGGTGGCTTGTATCAGGGTGGCAGAGTGAAGGTGGTGACAAGTGATTAGGTCCTGGGTAAGATTGGAAAGCACAACCAGTAAGACGGCCTGACAGATCAGATGTGCGGTAGAAGAATAGAAGTGTTCAGGATAACTCCAAGAGTTTTGGCCTGAGCAACTGGAAGGATGGAATTGCCATTTTCCAAGAAGGGAAAGATACTAGGAGAAGTAGTTTTGTAAGGAAGATTTGCCATGGAGAGAGTCCACTGAGGAGCCCAAGGGAGAAGAGGCCCCATTTCAACTCAGAAAAGTTGGGAGACTATCTAGGATATGATCTCACACCCGTTTTCTTTACGAAATTGTGTAGTGGTACAAATGGCATCGGTCTGGCCAGCTCACAGGAGTAGATGGTTAAATTTTCAGAAATATTGCAAGCCAGCACTTCACACTGATAGCTTGAAATTGACCATGGTGGGAGTATTTACATCCAGGAAATTGACAAATACTACAAATCAGGGTTTTTGCTTTTGTTCTCCAGGAAAGCTGGTTATCAAACATTTACTAGCACACAACTATACTAAAGGCCCGACTCAGTGGGGAAATAATATAGGAATTACTTTCTTAAATAAATTATTCAAAACTCTACCAAACTTCTCTAACTTGAAAGATTTTCTACTACTCCCCAAATATATAATAATGATATATAAGGGAAAACAATGGATACATATGTGTAAATATCTTGCTAAGTGCAAAATGGGACTGAAACGGTCTTTATCCCATGCTTTAAGACCACTATTTATAGTGGTCATATGCGTAATGAGTTGAATAGTATTCCCCTGAAATTCATGTTCACCCAGCACTTCAGAATGTGACCTTATTTGGAAATGGGGTCTTTGCAGATGTAATTAATTAAGGTGAGGACATACTGCATTATGATGGGCCTGAAATGCAATGACTGAGTTTTACAAGAGAAAGGAGAGGCAGATTCAGACAGAGGGAAGACAGCCATGTGAAGACAAAGGCAGAAACTGTGGCGTGCTGCAGCTAACAAGTCAAGGAGTGTCAAGAATTGCCTGTACGCAATCACCAGAAGCTAAAAAGAAGGCAGGAGTCTTCCCTGGAGCCTTCGGAGGAAGCATGGCCCTGCTAACAACTTGATTTTTTACCTCTGGCCTCTAGGATTGTGAGAGAATAAATTTCTATTGCTTTAAACTACCCAGTTTGTGGTAATTTGTTATGGCAGCCCTGGGAAACTAATACAGTGCTCATGCAAATGAAATTCATGTATGCGTAGCGTCTAAGAGAACACAGTTAAGAAGCCTAACAAAAGTTTAATATACCCCTTTCTGGCTTCCTACTACCTATATTTTCATAAGAAATCATGTGCTACATCTAAAGGTAAGCTTTTTGGCACAGTATCTCTTTGCAATCTCCTACTTTAACAACTCCAGATAAAAGGAAGGACATGGTGGAAATAGAGTGGAAGCAATACTAATTAGTGAAGTTGTGCTAAAAATAAATTAGTGGACTGGTGAAGCTTTTGTATAACTCCATGATTCCATAAACCAATCAGCATAGTTGTCATTCAACACTCAAATTAGTGCGGGTATGCAAAAATAAAATTAAAGGGGCGCCTGGGTGTCTCAACTAGGTAAGTGTCCAACTCTTGATTTCAGCTCAAGTCATGATCTCAGGGTTATGGGATCGAGTTCTGTCTTGGGTTCCATGCTGGGTGTGGAGCCTGCTTAAGATTCTCTCTCTTCCTCTGCCCTCCCCCCACAACCCCTGATCACACATGTTGTCTAATAAATAAATAAATAAATAAATAAATACACCTATAGTTTTTAAGGCTTACTATGTGCTATGCACTGAATAACTCAATTTTATACATATATCTTATACAGCAGGTATTATTTATCTTAACTTTACAGATGAAGAAACTGAGGCTTGGCTGAGTTGAGTGACACTGCTAAGTAAGTGGCAAAACTAGAAATCAACATCACACCCAAGCCTAAAGTAACTAACTTTAGAGCTAATGCTTTAAAACCTAAAGGTGTGGTCCTCAAGCCACCTGATCTTACCTCCCACCTTAGAACCTCTAAGTGTAGAATGGGAAACCTGCAGCTTTATCACCTCCTTCCAGGACTTCGGTCAGACGCCTGTTGCTCTGTCTCCTGTATCCCTTATCTCACCATTTCCTTCAAGTTTTCCACCTTTCTGTGCTACATCCCAGGGCATTATTTCAAATATATTTAATAAATGAAATCAACTCTCTCTAATCTTGATTTTAACTCATTCACTGAGTTAAATCATTTCAGTGACTATATTTTTAATTTGGAATCCTGTTTTCTTCTTAACATTAGTTTATAAGCAGTATTCCATATTATACAGAGTCTTCATATTATTTTTTAAAAACAAGTAGCTTCATATTTTATCCTGTAGTTATATCATGATTTACCTATGCACTCATCTGTTGTTAAATCTTGTCATTATATGACATGAGTCTTTAGAAGTTATCATAGAATTACAGAAGCCCAGATTGGCTAAATGATCCATTGTGATTAAGCATGTGTGGAATAGGGGATCCCTGGGTAGCGCAGCGGTTTAGCGCCTGCCTTTGGCCCAGGGCGCGATCCTGGAGACCTGGGATCGAATCCCACGTCGGGCTCCCGGTGCATGGAGCCTGCTTCTCCCTCTGCCTATGTCTCTGCCTCTCTCTCTCTCTCTCTCTCTGTGTGTGTGTGTGACTATCATAAATAAATAAAAATTTTTTTAAAAAAAGCATGTGTGGAATGGGTCCCAGGCATCTCTGCAGTTACTTCTGGGTGATTCTGATGTCTCAGACCACAGATTTAAAGGCCCCTCACACAGACCCTTAATATTTCAATAACGAATAGTATCCTGTGATGGTTAAGAGTGCATGGATTCTTAAAGCATACTGCCTGAACTGACATCTTCACCTCCATCCCAGAAAGACTATGAGACTCAGGGTAAGCTTCTTAAGTTTTCTAGGCTTCAATTTTCAGTTTAACAAATGGAGCTCAGAGAACCTATGTCAGTAGATTATTGTGATACCTAAACGAGATAATGAAAGTACGCACAACAATCCATTCTTATAATTGTTCTGTTGGGTGGACAGGGACCTCAAGGGAGAGGAACCGTCTGTGAATGTCCACATGCACCTTCCAGTCCACCCTCAGGAGACCTCAGGGAGGCAAATGTAGACCAGAGGGCTCTGATCTGGAACTCCTGTGCAGGTGAGAAGAGGAGGCTGAGACTTCAGGGTAGCCTACAGCCTCACCTCTAGACCTGCTGACAGGCAGAGAAACAGCTTGTCTGTGGAGGAAGGGATTTCGAGGGTTGTAGTACTTCCAGATACCCTTATCTTTTCAAGAAGAATTACCAGTATATGACTTTATGAGACCTGAATTTTTGAACGGAATAAAGAGACACTACATATAATCTTCAGACAGAACCCAAAGGGGTTAGAAGCCATCAGAAATTTGCTATAGACTGAACAATGGTCCCAAGACAATCATGTATTCAGAGAAGAGTAGAGGGAAGAAAAATGGGAATGGGCAGCAGAAGAAGGTCACCAAGCCAGACCAACAAAAACAAAACTAAAAATTCAGGAATTTGTGGTTGGTTCCCTTGATAATCTCTAAGGGTTAAGACTCATAGCTATGATCTCTGCCAGAAGTTTCCTCAATGAATAGCTCACTCTAGTTCATAACAGAGGCAATGAATACATACAGTGAATTTAGAGGGCTATTTTAAAAAATATTCTACTGGGTAATATTTTATTCTAGAGGCTGAATGCAAGACTTCTGAATTACTTGAAAGAAAAATTGTCTAGAAGTCTAGATTGTGGTTACACATGGAAGAGAATTTTATCTGCTTGCCTAGAGCAGGACCGGATACACAGGGCTCAATGACTATTTGTTAAAGGAATTTTCTCTCTTTTGACTTTAATCACTAATGGTTACTTCATGCTGAAATCAGTATCAATATGGAAGGGCAAGAGGGAAAAAGCAGTGAGGCCTATTCACCTTTTTTGTTTGCTGATAGTAAGTTTCCCTTCTTTTTCATCCTGTAGTCAAAGTAAAGGGAGGCTTTCCTGAGCTTTGTGTTGGCACGCTGAAGTATTTCAACTCACTTAAAATGGATTTTAAAAAAGGAAAAACATAACTATAAAATTAAAAGGTACAAAAATTAAAAATTTATAAAGATATAACATATATATATATAAATACACACACATCAATCTTTTAATTAGCTGCTGTCAAAAAGCTAAAGAGATATGTACTCTATGGCATTGATTCTTAACCCTGTTTGAGTCCCTTCCTTTGAAAACCTGATAAAAAAGTTATCTCTTCAGAAAAATGTATATACATTTACATAAAATTCTGCATGGAAATTCAGAAGTCCTAAAATTCTCTGAAAACACCCAAAGGGACCCAGGTTACAAAGCCTTCTCCTCAATATACAGAGCAGAGGGCTCCCCTAGGGGGAGGTCTTTTTTTTCCCCTATGAACATATGCAAATAGGAAACAGCTTAGGGGTGTTGATATAAATTTTAATAAATGCTACGAGCTTAGGTTCTATATGTATGCCTCATTGATTATTGGTGATTTTCTTCCCTGTTGCTTTTAGAAATTGAGTCAGATTAAATTATTCAAAATTAGTCTTAAAACCATATCCTCAAAATGACAAACCTCCTGGATCAGACAAGTCTATACAAAGCAAAGGTTATGCAAGGATATGTGATATCTCTAAATGCCACAGCAGATCAGCCAGTCTTTATTTGACCTCGACACAACTTAACATTTAGGATTTTTAAGTGAGAGACACCAGGAGTGGGGACTTAAAACAAAACAAAAAAATATTCAAGCGGGCAGGAGGGACCACCAAAAAGCTGTTGCTGACCTACATATCTCAACACGTGCCTTCTGTTCAACGTACAACACTCGGGAAAGAACACATATGTGAGAACAAGCTTTCAGAAAACATTTGATTAAAAATAGTTATGCTCACATCAGCTGTGGTTCAAGTTGTAGTCCATCGCATTTGATATTTATAACTGAAGAGAAAATAAAAATACCAACTGGTAAGCTATTTGTATTTTCGAATCAAGGTCACTGACACTGCTTTCTGGTTGGCATTGAGTGGGCTCTGCTGGAGGATGTCAAACTGGCTGAGGATGGGTGCTTTCTGCCGCTTTGGAAGAGAACACTGAGAGTTTCTAAAACCCCACGGGGCTGCTCCTGTTGGCACCCTTCCACCTCTGCGAAGAGGAAAGCGGTTTGATTAATAAAAAAAAAAAAATCTGATGCATAACTTTCGGGAAAAAGAGGGAAACGAGCCTTCCTTGGCACTCCTTGCTGAGTCAAAAACAGGCAAGGACAAGCTTGGCCCGGAGGAAGAAGAAGGTACTTGTGCTTTTCTGCCAGCCTCTCCCATTAGCAGTTCCGTGATGAAATGAAAACTGAGGAAACTTTAAAGAGAAACTTTATTGGAGAGTATAATAGAATATTAAATGTTTAACAACAGGAAAGCTATTCTTTAAGAAGGGTGAGGCATAAGGGTTAGTTTGCATATTTACTTTCCCAAGATTTTTCTCTTAGTGCTATTTTTTGTTGTTGAGTCAGAATAAACTCCATAGTGTAAATGAATACATTTTATCTAAATGATAAAGAGGAATCAGTAGGTTAAAAGTGAACACTGATCTTCAGTGGAGCCTAGTTTCAACTCCTATTTGCCCTGAAACGAGCCATGATATATAATAGAAAAGTAGGGTGGATATCAGTAAAATCAATTTTCTTGAAAATGTCAGTATTTATGGAAGCATACTTACGCAGTAAAAATAGCAAAGCATATTAGAGAATGAAATTTCACAATAGTGGTTTACTTACCAAAAGAAGGAAAAAATTATAGGTGGATAGAGTTATAGCCATAACTATGTTTCATTTGAGAGAGAGATCAGAAGCGAACATGGGAGAATGTTAAGATCTATTAAATCTAGATAGCATATGCCATGTTTGTTGTACCAATTTTTAAATACTCTTGAAGTATGCTTGAAGTATTTTGTAATTAAAACAATTTTTTGAAAAGAATGTGAAGACTTACACAGCAAGGCTCTAGAAATCTGATTGGGATTCTGCCTTGAAAGAAGCATGCAGAGCACCAGATGGTCCCATAGCCTATAGCCCGAGTTCTAGAAATAATCTCTACCCAGTAAGAGTGGGTCTAAGCCTACCCCAGAGCCAACTTATTAGAAATAGGGTTTTAGGCATGGGACAAAATTCCAGTAGAAAAAGTAGAAGTGGGTAGACCCCTAGCGTTGTTTTAAAATGATAACTTGAGTATCATATTTGGACAATTAACAAGAGAGTAACCCAACTAGATTTTACATTCACATACTGTGTAAAGTGTAGTTAGAGGTCTGCAGCTCTGAAGTCACAGCCAACCCCAGGAGCTTTCTGGATGGCCCCCGGCCCTTTGCTGGTGCCTGCATGTGACAGAATGCATGGGGAGCCACCAGCTTCTCAGAGGCCCGTCAAGGGAGTGCTGTGCTCCAAGAGAGGGGTGAGGCAAAGAGAGGGAGTAAGAACGGAGAGGAGAGAGAGAACAGGAAGAGGCTGGAGATGAGGAAAAGGCAGAGCCTGTAATATTTCACTGTTACAGCTAAAGCATATGTAGGCCTCAGAAATGGCATTTCTTCACAGTAAATCTAAATGACCCCTTCTGAAGTTCCTGCAGGAATGGATTCTGGGGTAAGTGCGGGGCGCCCTCTATTATACCTTCCTCCCTCCACTGGAAGGGAGGATGAAGGCCATTCCAATGATGCTACCATTGTTCACGCACAACCTCGGCTCTGCAGGTTCACTGCCTTGGCTAAACCTATTTCACTTTCACTTTCTTTTCTGTTGTTTCTCTTCTGCAACAGTTCATAACCGAGTGCCAACAGAACTCCTAAGTTAACTTTTAGATATGCAGTTATCATAGAATATGGAATGTTTAAAACATCTTTTTTCTTCTCTTTAATATCCAGATATGCTAGCTCAGAGATCCCAGAAGAAATTATATAGTCATCATGATCATCTTGAAAATAAGTATCTTCTAGTAATGGAGAAAAGTATGTATGTTTGCAAAATAATATACTTAGGCAATTCGATATAACTCATGTGCTACAGCATTAGAGTAGAAAAATACACATAGGAGAAATGTTAAGGTTGATCTGACCCTGCATCTAGATCAGCAGTTCTAAAGCAGGTTCTAAAGCATTTTGCCCCCCACTCCCAAAGTCGGCATTTGGCAATGTCTAGAGACATTTTTTGGCTGTTGCAACTATAGAGAGGCTATTGGTTTCTAGCAGGTAGAAGCCAGGGATGCTGCTGAATACCCTGTGATGCACAGGAAAGCCCCCCTAACAAAGAGTTTTCTGGGCCAAAATGTCAGTATTGCGGAGTCTGAGAAACCCTGACAGAGTTGTACCCGGCCCACCCCCTTCCAGCCCCACACAGAACAAGAGCTTAGTTCACTACAACAAAAGACATGTATAATTGGAAAGATCCTCCTGATAAGAGATATATACCAAGAGCAACTCTTTCCTCCGTCTAAATTTTTACAGAGAATAAGGATTGAAAATCCATTTGAACCTGAAAGGTGACCCTTTTACTATCACTGTTAACAGTGATACTGGGAGAAGAGCTCTGGGACAAACGCCTCATGGTTGTGTCTTTCTCTTCCTCCTCTCCATCCTTCTGATTAAGAGCTTTTAAGATAAATAAAATGACTTCCTTTAACTGTTATGAACAACAGAGGCACTAAAACTCTCACTGAACAATGATAGCTAGGAGAACAGTGACAGTTTGTAACAGATTCTCTAAACTGTTCTTCCTTTTCTTACAATTGGACTAAGTGCTTAATGAATGTATCTTGAATTAGTGAATAAAAAATAAATGATCGGGTGAAATAATGACACGTATCTCAAGTTCAATAATGAGCAATCTTACACATTTATACTGACTTTATTATTTGTTGTTTATATACCTATTTTCCCCCTAGTATTAAAATCTTTGATATAGAAACTATGATTTGATAAGAACATCTAATGTCTCCATTAGGATGCTTCATTTCTGAATTATTTTGTAAATGTGAGGCAGCAACCACTACACGAGGAGGATATATGAAGACTGAGCATAAATGGATGAAGTTTTTAATTAGGTGATACATTTACAACAAATATGCTATGTATTTGTTAGTATCAAAAACTGTTACTTAGCCACAAAAGACTGGAGCAGTACAAGTAAATAGTTCATGAAAATACCGTAATTTACATTTTTTGTACAGAACCAGTCTAGAAAAAAAAAACAAACATTTTTTTCTCTTGATGTTAATTCCTCAGTAGTTAGAACCAGTATCAATGCTGATAACATGTATCTTTCAATTATCCTTATTATAAGCACATACACAAATGCATAAAATACTTATATATATATATGATACACAGACACATATGTTAAAAAGATAAGTACTAGGAGTGCTTGGGGGGGCTCATTCAGTTAAGCATCTGACTATTGATTTCAGCTCAGGTCATGATCTCAGGTCTTGAGATCAAGCCCCACATGGGGCTCCATGCTGGGTGTGTGGAACCTGCTTAGGATTCTCTCTCTTCCTCTCCCTCTCCCTCTGCTTCTCTGTCACATTTGCACACAGGTACTCTCTCAAAAAGAAAAAGAAAAGAAAAGAAAGGAAAAGAGAAGAGAAAAGAAAAGGAAGGAAGAAAGGGAGGAAGGAAAAGAAAGAGAAAAGAAAAAGAAAAAGGAAAAGAAAATGAAAAAGAAAAAGAAAGAAAAAGAAAAAGAAAAAGAAAAGAAAAAGAAAAAGAAAAAGAAAAAGAAAAAGAAAAAGAAAAAGAAAAAGAAAGATAAGTGTTGGATCTGACTCCTTACCATCAGAAGCCTCTTGGCCCCCTGAGCCTCTCTCCCTCTCATCTTCAAGAGTTCCAATTCTCTGCTCTTTATTTTACTATAGTCTCCCACATCCTATTCCCGAGGCCCCTGTCTCCAAGACCCTACAGGCACACACTCTGCGGGAGAGTGCAATAAGCAACAGTCTGCTGTTGGAAGAAGAGCCACCAACCATTGAGAAAGGCAAGTGAATTCCTCTGTCTGAGCCTCAGTCTCCTCACAGACATTATGCTTTTCACCTGTCAGAACTGTTAGGAGGATTAGAGGAGATTATGTATGTAAAGCACTTGGCAACTCTTTGGTGCTTAATAAATGCTAATTCCTGTGTTTATTGCTGCTCCTCTTTCCTTGCCCAGATTCTAAAGGACTTGAGCCCCTAAGACTGTGGTCTCCTTCCATGAGTTAAACACATTATATTGACCCCACCTAATGACCCTGCACGGGAAAATCTTTCATTCTGTAGGGCAGCGAGGACACTTCCAATGCAAATATGACAAGTAGGGCTGAGACCATGTAATAGGGGTGAATTTCACTCAAAAGGTAAGGAGTAACATCACAGTATTTTGTCTTTTGTCTTGGGACTGGGATGAGACACTAGAGAGTTCTGGACCTAGAAGTGGAGAGGGAGGAGAGGGAGGAAGCAGAACACAAGGCTGGCAAAACCAAAGGCAAATTTCCTCCACATCACGGTTTTACTGAGGGTCTGTCCTGTTGCCTTTCACCTTCTCACAAAGACAAACCAAGAGTAAAAGAAATAAGTATGTTCTACCCTGAGAGGCACACACCCCTCGGTGGAAACTGAATTGATAACCCTTGGCCAAAGCCTAGTATTACTGGACAAATAAAACTTTTACAAATAGCCAAACTGTAATTATCAACTGGCTTATCTGCAAAATTCTTACCAGTCCATGAACCACGGCATCATGTTAGAACATAAGAAACTCAAAACCACTCTGAGAATGATATTCTCAATTAAACTAGTGAACAGAAAAAGAACCTGAAGATGTGTAAAGGTTTGACCAGGCACGCTCCAGACATGTCAGAAAGCAGTGGGTTCTGAGGACCAGCACGTGTAGTTGCATGGTTGCTCAAGAGAGGCCCTGCAGTACTTTCAAGCTCTCTGAAAACACTCACACACACTCTCTCATTCAATCTCTAGAAGACTCTATGAAGTACAGACCATTAACATTTCTGCAATGTACACAGTAGGGTCCTGAGGTTTAGAAGTGTCAGATAACCTAGGCAGAGGCAGACGGCTAGTCACAGAGCCTGGATCTTAGTCCAGGCTCTTGAATACCATGCCACATAATCCACAAACCCAGTCATCTGTTGTTTTTCACTAAATCTTCAAAGGGCAAGCATCACCGGGGTGGCTCAGTCAGTTTTAAGTGTCTGCCTTCAGTTTGGATCACGATCCCAGGGTCCTGGGATCAAGCCCCACATTGGGCTACCTGCTCAGTGGGGAGTCAGCTTCTCCCTCTGCCCGTCCTCTTACTTGTTCTGTCTCACTCCCTCTCTTTCTCTCTCAAATAAATAAGATCTGGAAAAAAAAATCTCCAGAAGGCTGAAATTAAGCACTTCTTTCAAACACTTATTAAAATTTCCAGAAGTATACAACTAAAAAACCCTTGGAGATGATCAAGAAATAGTAAAAGTCAGTCAACATTGTAATGATTTTGACTATATGGAAATATTAATCCAATTTAAAAATTTGTCACTTCTGCTAAGAGACAAATTTCTACTTAAAAAGTAGAAGAATCATTTAAACATCTTAGAACCAAAGGCAGACTATATTCACTTAGAGCATCCCTTTCTTTTGCTCTTAGGAAATCCAGTCTTCCAGAATCATATAGAAGGACACCACAAACTTACTTTGACCTGGGGGTAGGACTTCTTGTTCTTTTCACTAGATGCACCAGGGAGTCCACCATGGGATGGGCCTTCACATACATAACGGAAACGAAATCCTCTCTGCAAAGGTGAATACAGAGCCAACAAACTTGAGAAATACTCATTACAAATTATACGAACAAAGTTATATATAAATGTTTAATTCTTGTGTGTATTAGGTGAGAGAGGAAAAACATAACCTGTGAAAGAGGACTGCAAACGAGACCCACTTTTCCCATAATCTTATTATAAACATAGATGTTAATCGATACTTGTGCACTGAGCTGTGGCTTAAAAGCCAGATCCCTCACCCTGCAGAACCTCTTCTGCTGTGCCTACGTGGGGAGTGAACCGCTGAAGAGTTTAAGCCTTGGACTTGACATGCTGCAGCTTGTTTGAATCAGAGCTTCCTCATCTCAAATTGCCGCTGCCAAGCTCCTGAACTTGGCCATGTTACTGATTTGTGCTTCTTTGACTTTTACTAAAAGGAGTTCTTTTATCTACTCTGATTACAGTTGGTTCAGAAGGGAATACAGAAATGTCCTGTTAAATATATTGCTTCAGTGTTGTAGAAGACACTATGCAACAGTTCAGAAGATAAGATTTTAGGTTTTATGATTATTGATATTATTAAGCTCCAGCTTGATATATTAACTGACCCGAATAATCCAAAACCAGATAATGTCTTTCATACTATTAACTCAAGAATTCTACAGATGTAGTAAATCAGTGAAGAGATAGCTGGAAGCCTTTAGCACGTGAACTACTGTGGGCAGATAAACACTGAAGTTCTATGTTTGTTTTTTTTTAAATCTATACATATGAGAAGATAAGACAAGACCATCTGTAAGGTTTATTCCAGTTCTAGCATTTTATGATTTACAAAGCTAACAGTTATAACTGTATATATTTGCATACTAAGAATAAAACTAGGACTATTATGACAATGGATCTGATATTAGGGAAGCTTAATATTAAGGGAGCTTTCAGAATTTTTCCTAAAAGGCTCAACTTAAAATGATGTCAATCAATATGTGGTAGTGTTATAGTTTAAACTTAACCAAAGGTTTTCTTCTTTCAAATCCTTTTCAAAGATCTTAATTAAATTAGTTAGTTCTTTAAGGAACATCCCCACCTTTCAATTATTTTTACAGTAGGACTGATTTCATATAAACGCTAGAGCACTAGGCTATCAGGAGCTCTGCACACCCACTACCTGGTGGTAGAGGCTTTCTACCTTGCATACTCAACAACCACAAAGCCTGGCAAATGCAAAGGTTTTCACAGCTTTGAGCTCATGAGCCAATGTAAAAACTCTTGTCCTCCTTGATCGCTCTATATGCACTATGTATCATAGGGTCTTACAAAATAGTCTGAGTGGTCCAAGGGCCCTGAACTAATTTACACCTTTGATAAACATCTGGAAATGTCCCTATATTTTCTGAGAACTTTCTGATTTCCAAAGAGGATCAGTCCGAAAGCATATTTTATGGGATGAGTAAGGCCCAAAGTAAATTCCCTAGTGTGGGCAAGTTCCTCAAGTCATACGTGGACCCAGAGTGTATCATCAACTCAATAAACTGAGACTTAAAATACTTTTGCATATGACTCCTCAGGAGATTTCAAACCCAATACCAGGGAAACCCTGAGGTATGGTTAGTCATTAGGAGCAATTTTGCGACTTTGCTTCTCACAAAATTCAAATTAAAACTAAGTTACAAATTCAGCCCTATGCCTTTGTGGACAAAGGCTGCTGGCTTATTTTTAATATTTAAATGAAATTTCTAAAAGCATGAAAAAGCAGCAGCATGTGCAACATGAGCCTCCAGAATTGGCTAACCATAAAGATAGAGATTTATTGACTGCTAATCTATTTAAATACAACTTCAGTTTTTATTTTTTATTTTTTATTTATTTTTTTTCAACTTCAGTTTTTAAAAAGCATTAGATAATTAGCACTGAATAATATGCAACAGAACTGGATATTCTAAAGATTAGTGGTCTACGCTATGACTCATCTCTGTCTGAGCTAGGGAAAATTGCAGCAAAAAAAAAAAGACAATTTTTCTAACTTTTTAAAAAATATTTTTTAATGAACAATTTTAATAAAGTAATTCGTTATCTTTAATCACAAAATTCCTTTAGGCAGGTGGAGAAATATATACATGTATGCTTTTATATCTTATTGGGAGTAGTGTCAAATACAATATGAGTAAAGAGACATGTCTTAATAGCTTGCTTACAGTTTAAATGGTTGCATAAGAATATCTAAACTTCTCTGCAAAGGAATTTTTAACCTGAGGATGGAAATTTATTACATTTTTTTCAGGAAGATAAGCTGTCTCCACATGTATAGTCTAAATGTGTTTCTGATTCTAAATTTTTGAGATTAGAGGTTTGTTGATCCACAACCATTCATTTTAGTAACTCCATTTGCTTACAATGAATCATCAACCTCAAAAGCAAGGGCTACATCTATCCTGTCAGAAAGTCTGACTTAAATACAATTTTTTACTTTCACTGGAGTCAGACATCAAAATAACATTAGTTGGTAAACAAACACATTGTTTTACTCAGGTGAGCTTTTCGACATTTACGTGTAGTGAATTAAATTTTGAATTTTGGAACTACATAGCCCTTTAGGTAAATCATATGTGTCAATTTTTCCTTATGACTGGTAAACCTGTAATAAGGAACTGCATTTTAAAATTCTTATTATTTATGCTTATGAAAATAGATACTTGAAAAACATGCTTTGCCTAGTATGTAGAGAAACAGATTTTAGTTTGATTTCTCACTTTCATGGGTTATGCAGGTTTTGCTAGCTAGAAAAATTTCCAGGCCAGGTCATTGCATAGACTTCTAGGGGATAAACTTCCACTGGGAGAGTCTTTCAGAAAATTAGCTACCTCTTGTGAGAATTGGACATGGAGGGCAGCCTGGGTGGCTCAGTGGTTTAGTGGCGCCTTCAGCCCAGGGCCTGATTCTGGAGACCCGGGATTGAGTCTCACGTCGGGCTCCCTGCATGGAGCCTGCTTCTCCCTCTGCCTGTGTCCCTGCCTCTCTCTCTCTCTCTCTCTCTATGTCATGAATGGATAAATAAAATCTTTAAAAAAGAAAAAAAAGAATTGGACATGGAGGTAAAACAAAGGCAAGTCATGTTGGCAGTCCATGGAATCTGTCTGCCACTGCAAGCAACTGGAACAATAATACTACGAACTCTCATGGGGCATTCTGTCTCCACATCAAAAACTTTTATCCAAGTTCAGCTTTATAATAATAGTTAAGAAAGTTATATCCTTTAAATTCCAACCAAAATCCAAACACATGTCACAATTACAGTAACCACAATGAATGCTTTAAGTTCTTGACCTAGTTAGCATGTGTTAAATGTTATACAATGCAAAAGTGTTACACTCACTCAGTTGAGCTACTAAAAACATTTAGAAAAGTTTTGGGTAATAACTGCAAGACAGCAGGTATACTCATCTCCAGTCTCACACTAATGTGGTAAGCACATCCGTTCAGAGATTTACTTACTTTTTTCTCTCTCTCTCTTTTTAAAAAAATATTTTATTTATTTATTCATGAGACAGAGAGAGAGAAAAGCAGAGACACAGGCAGAGGGAGAAGCAGGCTTCATGCAGGGAGCCTGATGTGAGACTCGATCCGGGGTCTCCAGGATCATGCCCTGGGCTGAAGGTGGTGCTAAACCGCTGGGCCACCAGGGCTGCCCTTACTTTGTTCTCATTCTGTGGGGGGACTATACTATTCTCCTGAAAATCTCATAATAATTGAGCTGTCCCCAATAAGAAAAGTATTAAGACTTTTCTTCTTCTTTCATAGCAATGGTCCCACCCAATTTCCAATAAGTATTCATCTACAGAGTGGGGGGCATGGTAAGGAAGCCACTTCAATTCCCAGGTATCCTCAACAAAATCTAGTGGTAAGAGGAAGAGCCTGACAAAATAAAATGCTCCTGTCCTGTCTCCAAAGGGGCTGACTCTAAAGTTAACACCAGAGGGCAGAGGACCCAATCGTCCATTCTAATACTTTATCTACACCCCACTGGTACTTATAGTATCTTAGGTCACATGTTCCAAAGAACAAATAGAAAAGGGTGGGGCTTCTAAAGGAAGGAGGAAGGCTAAGAAGTACCGCATGTACATGGACAGGGTTGATGGGTGTATCTCAGTATATATAAACTGCATACATGGCTATTTCCTTATAAATGAAAATGAATGGAGACAACTTAAGTTTTTCCTAGGGAGTGGCTGCTAAGAAAAGATGGTGGAGACAGTGAGATAGCAAGGATCTATAATCATCTAGGTTTCACAGAACTACTACTGAGGCTCAGGACACTTGGAAGAATGACTAAGAGAAATATGAAGTAGACAAATGAAATTGTCACATAAATTGGCAGGGTGTTAAAGTTCTAGATAAACTACTTCCTTTGTAAAATTCACTTGTTATTCTATTCAGTGCTTGAGATATGAATTCAGTGCTTATGGATCTAGCATTTAAAGAGGAAGTCCCATCCCTTTAACCCTCTTACCTGTTTAGGTTGCTCTAATATTTGAAGATATGGACCATCTGCTAAAAGCAAAAACAACAAACAGAAAGCAAAAGAAGTGTGAGGCTTCTGAAATTTGCTACAAAATATAAAGCAAGTGAAAAACTCTGAAATTATGTTTTTAAATAGAGGTTTCAAAAAATTCATTTTTTAGCTATAATTCCATACTGATATAATCTACCTTCCTCACCTGACTAGCAAATTTGTGTTTAACAACAGTTTTATGCCTTTAGAGAGCCACAACAAATAAACATTTGTTGAATGGTGATAGCATATTGCACAACCCAAGAGAAGGTGGATGTTCGTCTGGCAAGGATGAAGATGTCAACAGCTTTCAGAATCTTGACTACTAACAAAGCACTTTTAAAATGACACAAATACCAATTAAAAGCAGCAACCATTTCCTGGGCACCATGACATTTCCTTTTGCCTTCACATCATTAGACACTGACTTCCATTCCTCAAAGAGAATGTGCTTAATGTGAAAGTATAAGAGGCTGAGCTAGCACCCACATGTGTGAAATACAGAGATAGTGATCTCAGGCTACCTGCCTTTCTTGAGCTAAGTGTTTGGTTCCTTTCCCTTATTTGAATCCCCAAGTACTGTCTTCATTCCCCAAATGGCTAGGTTGTTTCCCCCACCCTCCCAAATATCATTTGGCCTATCAGACATGGTTGACTTCTCTTGTTAATTCATAGTTTTGATGTTTTTATACAATTTCCGAATACTGCGTACTCTCATATCAACTCTTCTGAAACAGCACAGGCATTTTATAAAATCTTGAAAATAATTTAATTGAAGATAGGCACATTCCAATTAATTAGTATGAAAACATAAAGAAGACTAGAAGCTTAATCCATACCTTGACTATATTTGACTTTGGAAAATTCAAAGGCAAATTGGAACCTCTGGTAGTATAAAATCAAATTGTTCAATATGAGAAAGTCCCTAATCTCCCCAGCTAGTTTTTATGTCAATAGTATAACAACCTATAGCTCTGCAATACAGGCATATGGTGTTTCTCACTCATTTGACAGTAAATTAAGGTGTTTGATACTAACAAAATTCTAGGAGAATGTTTCTGTGTTCATTTCAGTCTTCACTGTCTCTTGGCCAGAAGTTCATTCTTTTAGATAACAGAGGTTCATATTATTTTAGATAAATAAATTCACAAAGATTTAAACCTTCACAATGAAATTAAAAATAAACTATAACTTAAGAGAGAATTTATTTTTATCTTCTCGATGTTATGATGAATCAGGATAAGGCTAGAGAACTGGAGGAAACAAAGGTATAATTATTTCCTATTATTATGTAAGAAATTTATAAGGAAGTCAGTTGAAAAATATACTGTACAAAACATGTACAAGAAAGGAAAAATTGGTAGTGACTGGGCAATGCCATATAATTTAAGAAAATTATCTTCTCTTGCCTATATGAAATTTATCCCTGGATATTTTAAAATACTTTTAGAAAAAAATTCCAATTTAAAAATTCCCCAAAATGCTAGAATTTAATTTTTGGTAAGGAAATAAAACTGCTTAGAAATAGAACTATTCTCACACAACTAATATAACTTGTGTGATAAGTAACAGATCTATTCATAAAAACATTCCCTCTAGGATGCTAAAATCAAGAAGAGAGGCCTCTAAAAAAGTAAGTTTTATATGTCATGGAACATACAGAAGAGTTACATCATGTTTACATTAAACTCCAAGCCTCTCACTTATTAACTCTTCTAAAAATACTTGAAGGTTTCCTATTATTTTTGCTGTATGGTTTAATTTCATTTAAATACGTGAAATTCTAAGGTTTTGGAATTTTATTACTGAAATGGGGCCATTTACTCTTTTAGGGAATACACTCAAAAGTTAAGTCAACTAGAAAATTAGATTTAATATGCATGTATTCAATTTAATGCCAATTTTCTTTTGGCCACATTTCTATGCCATGAAGTAACATCCTACTACATAGAGAAATTTAACTTACAGTACATATAATGTTACAGACCTAAAAGTTGTATATATCACATAGAGTTTCCAACAGGTAGTAGAACTAATAGTCTCAGATTTCAAGGAGATAAAACAGTCCAAATGAGAATTACAAGTTAATATTGGTTTACATAACCTCTCTACCCCTTTAAAATGTGAATAAAACATCTATACATCTTCCTGGATCATAAAAATTGGACTATATCACCACAACAGACAGGGGAAAACATAATAATAAAAATGATGAGGTAATAATTGGGATATGAGATTTTAAGGTATAATTTTAAGAGTTTTTCAAATATTATGGCAAAAATTATTTTTACAATGTGAAGCTCTGACCACATAATATTTACTGAGATGTTTCTTTTGATAATCTTATTTCAACCTCCACAAATTTGATGAAATAAAAACATCTATTTAATTAGATGAAATAAAAACGTCTATTCAGGGTACTGTTTGGAATTTACAAGGCATTAAATGGAAATGTTTATGTTTTCTGAGGGCAGAACCAAGTTCTTAGGCTTTCAATAAAGCACTGATACTAAGAAAGAACTTTGAACCCCAGAATAAAAAGTTCACAGGAAACACAGAAGCTACCAAGATATTTACTTGTTCACAGGAAGCTGACCTACAGCTCAGATTGGACAGCACTTCATGAGACCTCACTTACAGCAGCCCACAAAATATGTTATGTGGAGTAAAGAGAGAAAGGCCTCAGCAATACAACTTCTGCTAGGGAAGGTGAACATATAGCAGATTTGCTTTTTCCCTCCCAAGAATTCCTAGAAATACATAATAGAGATAAAAATACAGAATATTTTCATCTAAAAAAATGAAAAGTGGGTACCAGAGTAACAATAATAATTTCAAACAAGAATGATACAAACTGGATGAAGTCTCCCAATGAGGACAAGCAAGTCCACAGTAAATAGAATACCTGATGTCCACTTTGGTGATTACAAAACTCTCTGGATCTTTTTCTTTTTTTTTGTAATTTTTTTCAAAGTAATCTCTACACCCAATATGGGACTCAAACTCACAACCCCAAGATCAAAAGTGGCATGCTCTACTAACTGAGCCAGTCAGATGCCCCAAATACAAAACTCTCTGTTTTATATACAGCTTCCATAATTTACTCATATTGCTTCAGAACATATGTTAAGTCTCACTGGTGATATGAGGAGCACATAAAAAGAGCCATCACACAAAGCTTACATACAAATCAATAAATAAAAAGAGACTAAATGAGCTGATTTAAAAATCATTCATATGAGATTCAACAATTTGTCCATGGTAATAGTATAGTCATGTTAGAAGGAAGGATGATTATCATGAGTTCCACCCAATTGGTTAGAATGTGAAGTCAAAGGTTTTTAGAAAGATGATTTTTCTACAGAGATGATTTTTAGGATTTTTGTAAACTTTTATAACCTTGGTTTCCCCAGTACCTGGCATACTGGACAGCACACAAGAGACTCAAATAAATGTTTGGGGAATAGATCTGAGAAGTTCAGAATACCTCATGTGGATCTGGGATAAAGGAAACAGGAGTTATAAAGAATCCAAAAGCTAAAAAGATTGGGTGAAAAGGAAAATGCTACCAGTAAAAAAAGCCTTTCTGCGCCATCCTCAGAAATCACTAACAATTATATAAATCAGATAATGAGTAAGGGGGTGGAACACTTTGTGCAAATATAGTTCCAAAAAGTCCAGTTAGTTTTTAAAACATATAGTACCATTTCCTTTCTTGGCATATTACTGACTTTCTAAAAGAACTACTAGCAAATCTCAAATTTAGAAAAAAGCAAAAGCAAAATAAATGACAGAGCAACAGGCATGAAGAGTGCTCTTACCTGTGGGTAGTGGCATCTCTGGTTGAAATAATTCTGGATTAAATATTGTATGAGTCAAAGGATCCAAGTGAAACATCTGTAAAAAAGAAAATTTAATTTGATCCTTATTTGTCTGACATTGCATTAAATATTTGAAGTTGAAACACCTAAAACAATTACTGGAACAAAAACTAAAGTAAAAAAAAAATCTGAAAATATTTCAAATCGGGATTTTAAAAACACGTTCATGAGACTTAGCCAAATTCTCATGTGTACAGAACTCTACATGTCTGGGCCATGTTTATGTGACAAAGGAATTTGAGAAGAAAGGTCAGAAGCCAGCACCCAGTGTGGCTTGCTTACTAATATTTCTTCAGGGTCCAGTATATGTTGATCACAGAGGGGATATTTAATATCTTTTGAATGAATGATTTAAAGCTGTACTCTCAAAAATACGAGCATGGGGATATAGTCCTAGAAATCCTAGAAATATTTGATGATGGTAAAATAAACTCCAACTCTAGCCATACAACTTCAAGGTCTGTAAGAATTAAGCATAAACCCTGGAGCAATTTACCAAAAAACTGAAAATATAACCTACAGTTGAAGCAGCAGATATAAATGAGCACTGAGCTCCCTCACTTTTTTTTTTCACCTGTACTTACCTAGCACAATGCAAAATACCTGGAATTTAGTGGGTGTGACAGGCTGGATAATGCCCCCCACCACCACACCGCCCCCCGCCCCCCGCCAAAGACAACTACATCCTAATCCCAGAACCTCTGAATGCTATCTCATATAGCAAAAAAGGATTTTGCAAATGTTATTAAACTATGAATATGGAGACAGAGGGGTGCCTGGGTGGCTCAGTCGGTTGAGTGTCTGACTTCAGCTTAGGTCATAATCTCAGGGTCCTGGGTTCGAGACCCACATCACACTCCAAGCTCAGTAGGGAGTCAGCTTGTTCCTCTCCTCCTCCTCCTCCTCCCCCGTTCATGTTCTCTCTCTCAAATAAATAAAATCTTAATTAATATGGACATAGAGAGAAAATCCTGAATTATTGAAGTGGGCCCAGTAAGAAGGATGGAGGGGATCAAAGTGAATGGCAGGAGGTATGATGATGAAAATAAGAGGTTGATGTGATGAAGGGGTCACAAGTCAAGGAATGCAGGCCACCTCTGGAAGCTCAACAAGGCAAGGACAGGAAAGCCTCCAGAAGGAATGCAGCCCAGCCAACACCTGGATTTTAAACTTCTGACCTTCAGACTGTAAGAAAATAAATTTGTGATGTTTTAAGTAACTAAATTTGTAGTAATTTGTTACAGTAGCAACAGAGAACTAACAAGCAAGCAGTATGTATTGAGTGATTTATATATTCTATCTTGATACGTTACTAATAATTACTTATCTCAAGAGAAAATTTTCTTTCCATTTAGTTCATTCAGGGCTTAAAATTCATATTTCTGAGCTAAGCATTTGTTTCAATGTAAATAAGTCATCTGTTTGAAACATCTGTGGACTGCACAAAAACTAGCCATATTCCATTTTTTTATGATATGCTAGTTAGTAAGTGTGCTGGAGCTGGTATTAAACAAAAACCAGCATTATGATTTACTCCTTTTTTTTTTTAATTAGTATATTATTGGAGGTTCCTGGAACCTAAGAGCCTAGTATGCCTAGTTAAATCAAGAGTAAGAAACAGTGTTTAAATAAAGAACATTTCAGATCCAGTTGTGAGGTATGCAAATTTTCAATTGAGGAACAGTAAATGTGCTCCACTTCAATGCTGAAGAGTGAAGCTCATCTACACTACTCATTGTTCACTGTAAAGGAAATATAGGAATCAAAAAACATGGTATTATAAGAAACAGGCCCCACCTTACGGAGAGTATTCACAGGTCTCAGAAGAGATGACCTAGCAAAAAAATGTCTTCCCTATTGTCCTGCAGGTGGCTGAAATCACTGAGGAGAGGGCAGAGCACTGGTCTCAGGAGAGAGACACACAGTCCACTTCAGACAAGAAAGACAGAAGCCACGTTGTGTGCTGAAGCTTGCATTGTGTATTGGGCCACAGCTGGAGAGCAAATTCCGGAATACATTAAAACACTGAGGATATTTCGCTGAGGACATGTAAACTTCAGGAAATATACACCGTTAAGTTAGAGACAAGGGAAAAAAAAAAAAAACCCTCCTACCTCAAGGACCTCTCGCCTCAAAAATGGAAATATCTGATCGTACCGCACCCCTGTTGCTGATGATCACAAAAGTGCCCACATAAGAAAAACTCTCGAAATGAATGTTTTCAGCAGGTTTTACTTTTGTGTGGCATAAAGGACCATCTCCTGTTGATAAGATTTCCTGTGTATAGACAGGAAAGCATGGTCTAAAACCAAGCAGAACAACCCTAATGCTGGCTAGAGTTTGCCTTCAAATGTTCGAGATAGCACATTAAAAGTGAAAGGTAAAACATGGGTTTTAGATAATATGAGTAGCCAAATATCTTTTATGCTGTAATCAAAGAAAATGTTCCTAGATTGATCCTATAGACCATTTGCACAATAAAATGCAAAAGGAGCATCTTAATGTGAAAAGCAATGCTTACTTTCTAAATAAATCAGAACATTGTCAAGAGTAAGGAATGCTACACAAGTCTATTTTATTTGAAGAAGTGATACAGATCCCTTAAAAAGTATTTCACTTTTAGTTTTATTTTTCTGACTGATTATTTGCATGTGTAAATTTGGAAAATCCTTTTTTTTTTTAGGTGGTTGCCATTAAAGTTTTAATGTGAAATGATTATGAATCTTGGACCAGGGTCTTCTCATACCTAATGTTCTCTCTCCTGGTGTAGTCTAGCAAACTACATCTTACAAATTGCAGCTTACATAGACTTTTTCTGGAAAGTCCTTCATAACCCTATTCTTCTCTCCAGGTAGTAGAGTGATCCCTTTCAACATTTCTAGCTCATTCTGTGCAAACTACTACAACAGCATTTACCACTATATAGAAACTATGTTTCTGTCTCTCCTATTAGAATGGCAGCTGTACCACTTACTTTGTAGTCCTTCTTAGCCAGGGTTCTGGTAGTCCATAGTAATGCCTCAATAAATAGCTGATAAATGAATAAATCTCAGTATTTTAAATACTTCTTAAAAATCATTACATTAAAAGTTTAATATTGCTATTGTAATTACCCTAGAGTCTGAAAGCTGCTTTCAAGTGGTTCATTTAATATACATTTCATATAAAATACATACATATGTATGCATGTGTATATATACAGAGAGTGGGGGAGGAGGAGGAATGGAAAAGAAACAAAATATTAATAATCAACAGAGATCTGTTGGACTATTCATTTTTTTAAAGATTTTATTTATTTTATTCATGAGACATGCGCAGAGAGAGAGAGAGGCAGAGACATAGGCAGAGAGAGAAGCAGGCTCCGTGCAGGGAGCCCATTGTGGGAGTCGATCACGCCCAAAGGCAGACGCTTAACCGCTGAGCCACCCAGGCATCCCTTCAATATTTCTATAGACCTGAAGTTTCTCAAAGTAAAAAGCTGGGAGAAAAAGGGGAAAAGGGGGCAGCCTGGGTGGCTCAGCAGTTTAGTGCTGCCTTCGGCCCAGAGCGTGATCCTGGAGACCCTGGATCGAGTCCCGCATTGGGCTCCCTGCATGGAGCCTGCTTCTCCCTCTGCCTGTGTCTCTGCTTCTCTCTCTCTCTCTCTCTCTGTGTGTCTCTCATGAATAAATAAATAAAATCTTTAAATAAAAAAAAGAGAAAGAGGGGAAAAGGACACGAGGTATCCCTTCACAAGTGAAAATAAAATTATAATGAATAGTTTTATGTTCCCAAAACACATTCATTGCCTATTCAGTCTTTCCAACACCCCTGTGAGTGTGGGGCTAGCATTCCTATTTTGCAAATGAGAAAAGTGGGATGGTGGGGGGTAAGTGATTCTTCAAATTTTATGAGCTGATCAGTAGCAGCCAGCACCTGCATCAAGATATCTGAATTCTATGACCAAAGGTCTTTGCACTACACTAATCTGCCTCCTCATTAGATGAGTTTTAAATATTGTATTTCCCTCAACAAAGAGACATTCAAGTCCTAATCCCTAGTGCCTACATACGTAGCTTTGTTTAGACATGAGGTCTTCACAGATGTCATCAAGTCAAGATAAGGACATACTGAAGGGTGGATTCTAAGTCCAATGACTGGGAACTTTATAAGAGAAGAGAGAGGGAGACTTGGATACAGTGATGCAGGAGAGACACATAGCAAAGAAGGTGGGTCTGCAGAAACAATGCAGCTACAAGCCAAGGAGTGCTGAGGACTGCTGACACCCACCAGTGGGCTAGGACAGAGGCCGAGCACAGATTTTCCTTCAGAACTTCCAGAAGTAACCAGCCTTGCCATCGTGTGGATTTTGGATTTTGATATTTTCTAGTCTCCAGAACTGTGAGAGAATATATTTGGTTTTTGTTTGTCTGTTTTTCTTTGTTTTTTGAGAAGGAGAGGGGGAGGGAGCAGAGGGTAAGGGAGAGAGAATCCCCAACAGGCTCCACACCCAGCGTAGAGCCCAACATGGCTGGATCCCACAACTCCAAGATCATGACCTGAGCCAAATTAAGAGTCGGACGCCCAACTGACTAAGCGATCTAGGCACACCATATATCTATTTTTTTCAGCCATCTGGTTTGTGATAATTTGTTACAGGAGCCCTAGGAAACTAATATGGTATTTATCATTTGACTTGTAGCATATATAATTTTTATGTAGTCGTGTGTGTGATAAGAGGGTTTAAGTTACTCATTTTATGTAACATGTCCTCTCTGACCTCACATGGAGAGACACAGAAACTGCAAAAAACAATTTAAAATAAACTTTTACCAACGTTAGAATTTTTCTGATAAATACTACTGCTGCCTCTATATATTTTAAAGTATGAATACATTTACAAAAAATTATCAGTGAGATTATAATACTTACTTGCTCATGCGCTCCCAAATATGTATCGTCTTCTGCCATTCTGGAGCTGTGCATCAAAACAAAACAGAACAAAACAAAACAAAACTGTAAGAATGGAAGGACACTTAAGAAATCCATCATGCAGGAGAACACTATATTATTCCATTACAACCAAACTTAATCTTTTTTAAAAGATCTTAGGAAGAGGCATCAACCTTAGAAGAGTAGTTCCTTTTTGGAATCTAAATCTAACAGCAGGAAAACTGCACAATCAAGGAATTACCATTCATGTACAATCCAAAACTCTGTCAAGCTCACAACAGTGTCCTGGAGTTTGGTGCAACCAATCTTCACCTTCTGTATAAAAAGTCAGATGTACTGAAATTCTTAGAGGTCATTTCTATTTGTCACCATCTAGACATCAAGGATTTAGTCTTAGCTTTTTGTGTAGATTATTTTCCAACCTTTCATGAATTCAGTGATGGTCCTAGAACAGTACTCAAGATTTCTGCTCACTGCTCGAGTTGAGGAGCT